>NW_009647760.1:1744418-1746901 GCF_000708025.1 Charadrius vociferus | reverse complement strand
GAGGTTGGGGTTTGTGGGAGTGGTGGATCCATGGCTTCCCTGTGTTAAAAATTAGCTTTTCCTCTGCGTGTGCTGAATTAATTTTAATTCAGAGCAGCCCGTTCTAGCTCATTTATGCAAGCCACCCGAATCCTTGTGCCAGCAACAAGGGAGGGAACGAGCAGCTGGGAGCGGAGGAGGCTTCTTTTGGCAGAAGTGCCAATTTCTGCCAGTTTAAAGCGGTTACGAAACTCTGGGTGGGGCTTTGTGATCGATCGGAGCTGATCTGAAGCCACCAAAAGGGAGGAGATCTGCCATCTCTGCTCGCCTGATCCCCAGCCTGTTCCCATACGTGCAAGGCGTTGCAACAGGAGAGGCTGCAGGGTTTTTATTTTTGCAGTCTTAGGGCTTCAGGGGAGGTAAATAAAGGCCAGGCTCCCTGCCTGCTTTGTATTTTGAAGCCGTTGCCACCATCTGCACAAAGTGGTTTATTCCTACGGGCTGGCTCTTCCCCATATTCCACTGCTGAATTGCTTTAAAAGGCCACTAAACAGGCGGTAAATAATTTACTAACTCTACCTTTCCGAGCAGGCGAATTGCAGGCTTGCTCTGGGGACGTTGTTTGATCAGAGCTGGGACAGGCTGAGCTCCCTAACTGCGATGGGAAGCGAGATGTCCCAAGGGACAGCTTCTGTTTTAAACGATTTGAGGTTGATGATCGGCTGCTTTTCTAAAGTTCCCATCATGGGAGTGTTTAGAAGGAAATAGCGTTGTGCTGGTGCAGCTACTTGGCTCGGCTTTTTTTCCCCAAATTGTTTAAAAAATAATTTTAGCCTGGATTTTTATCTCCTTTGCAGACTTGATGTTCTGTTACGGCTTTGTTTAAAGTTATAGGTTTTATTCCCTTAGGGAAGAATGAAATTATTCAGAAGACAAACTTCTTAAGGATAATGTCCATGTAAATTACATGCTTCTCTGTGCTCTCAATTGCACTTTGTGGATACTCCTGATTTATACTGGTAACACAGGGCCATCTGACTTTCAGGATGGGACACATGCTCCAAAGTACAGTTCAGGTCAAAGAAAATCCTTTTAGGGGATAGGGACTGGGACTGAACCCAAGAAAACTGCCTTCTGCTCTCAATTTCCCCCTAGTTTCTGGGAGGAATCGAGTGATGGGGGAGAATGTGAACCGCCCTCAGAGCTGCCCATGAAACGTGTTACAGACTGCAACTTGCAGAGCCACTTACCCCCTTTTTTTGCTTAATTAGAAGGTGCAAATTCCTGTGCCCAGATGATGTCTCAAAATTACCCCGACTGGAGCAGCTATTTTGCTCTGCTGCTGCTGAAGCCTTACCGGCACATCTAATGCACAACAAAGACTTTAAATTAGGAATAAAACTTGCCCGTTCTTGCAGGAAGCTGAAAACATCAATGGTTTCCATCACTACCACAAGTAACCTTTGCAGCTCAGCTTCGGGACTATTTCTCCTGCAAAATGTTTTGTACAATTCCAGCCAAAGTATGAGAAATAAGGACTCTCAAGGCTGATGCGTGAAATTAAAGTTTCCTCACTGGATATGGTCCTATGGGGCCACCAGAATGTCCTTCCCCTTCTGCCTGTAGGCGCAGGCTGAGGGAGATGGTGGGCCACTGGCAGACACTCATAATGGGAGAGGGCAGACACGGGCAGGGGACAGGGGATAGGGACAGGGGATGGCTGGATAAGGCTGAGCAGGGGACAGGGGATGGGGACAGCTGGACCAGGCTGAGAAGCAGACAGGAGATGGGGAGAGGTGGACCAGGCTGGGATGGGGATAAGGGGATGAGGACAGCTGGAGCAGGCTGTGCTGGGGACAAGGGACAAGTTGGGATAGCCCAATCTGGGTATGGGGACAGCTGAACCAGGCTGGGATGGGGACAGGGGATGGGTACAGGAGATGAGGACAGCTGGGCCAGGCTGAGATGCAGACAGGGGGCAGCCAGGATAGCCCGGGCTGGAGACAGGAGATGGGGACAGCTAGACCAGGCTGAAATGGGGACAGGGGACATTTGGAATAGCCCAGTATGGGGACAGGGGATGGGGACAGCTGGACCAGGCTGACGTGGGGACAGGGGATATTTGGGATAGCCCAGACTGGGGACAGGGGATGGCTGGATGAGGCTGGAGAAAGAAGAGGAGATGGGGACAGGGAAGAGCCAGGGTAGCCCAGGCTGGGTAGAGAGGACGGGGACAGGGGATGGGGACAGCTGGACTGGGCTGTGCTGGGGACATGGGACAACTGTGACAGCCCAGGCTGGGGACAGGGGCTGGGGATGGCTGAACCAGGTTGGGCTGGGGACAGGGGATGGCTGGATGAGGCTGGAGAAAGAAGAGGAGATGGGGACAGGGAAGAGCCAGGGTAGCCCAGGCTGGGTAGAGAGGACGGGGACAGGGGATGGGGACAGCTGGACCTGGCTGGGCACGGGACAGAGACTGGGGACAGCCGGACCAGGCTGTGCTG
>NW_009647760.1:1701354-1742865 GCF_000708025.1 Charadrius vociferus | reverse complement strand
CCCACGCTGCTGGCCCCTGCTGGGCCTATGACCCTCCTGGCTAGGGGAAAGGGGGTGTCGCCTGCCCCGCAGCCCCCGGGGCTGGTGGCACGGGGGTTGGATGTGCCCCTCACCCCCTGTCCATTGGCTCCTTAGTGTGGCGGAAGAGGAGGGGGAATATATTTGTGTGCCTTTGCCTAGCTCTGGTGGGCATCACTGCTTATTCTTAGCACTAACTCGTTCTAATTGTAGACCCCAAGGTAATTTTTCCTCATTAGTAAGGCCACAGACTCTGCTCAGGGCCTTGCGGGGGATGTCCTGTCCAGGAGCTCCTACATGGGGGGAGTGTGGTGTCAGGGAGGAAAACTTCATCCTTGCCCCTTCCAGGAGGGATCTGCTGATGCTGCTCTGTGACCCCTCCTGTAGCAAAAACTCTTCTATGCTGGCACGTGCCTAAAATATAAGGCTCAAAAATCCTTTGATAATCCCTTTCATTGAAAGGGTTTTCGAAACACTGATGCTTAACGAGCGCCGACCCTCCCTAATTGACATGTATCTGTTATCCAAATGACTTTGTAGCGCTGGGGAGCTGTGGTGGCTTGGCAGAGGGACGTGCAGTTACTCAACAGTGAAGCTGGGGCTACCTCAGAGCCTCCTCGTTTCTGCTTTGAAGAAGAGCTACGAAGCTGGTGAAGGGTCTAGATAACCTACAGCAGCTGAAGGAATTGGGGTTGTTCAGCCTGGAGAAAAGGAGGCTGAGGGGAGACCTTATTGCTCTCTATAACTACCTGAAGGGAGGTTGTAGTGAGGCAGGGGTCAGTCTCTTCTCCTAAGTAACAAGCGATAGGACAAGAGGAAATGGCCTCAAGTTGCACCAGGGGAGGTTTAGATTGGATATTAGGAAAAACTTATTCACTGAAAGGATTGTCGAGCATTGGAACAGGTTGCCCAGGGAAGCGGTGGAGTCACTGTCCCTGGAGGTATTGATAAGATGAATACACGTGGTGCTGACGAGCATGGTTTAGTGGTGGACTTGGCAGTGCCAGGTTGATGGTTGGACGTGATGATCTTAAAGGTCTTTTCCAACCTAAATGATTATGATTCTATGCTTTGTGTTTGGGGCTGGTGGTGGCTGTGCTGGGCTATGTGCATGAGCAGACCCTCAGAGATTGCTCTGAGAAGGTATCTGGAAATAAAATGAGCATTTTTTTAAAAACTAAGCCAAACCCAATAATTCAAGCACCCATTTTGGCACATAAAAAAGAGGGTAAAAGGGCAAAAGGTAGCTGACAGCACTAGTGCAGTGTGTTAAGGGTAAGTCTGTGGTTCAAGCCTGTGTTGAGCTGTCCTGTGAAATCACTTTTGTTACTGACTTTCGTGAGGATTGAGGGAGATACTTGTTTTAAGTTTTTCCTTCCAGCACCGGTTATCTGAAATGTGGCCTGTGTGAGCCTGCGCGGAGCGTTTGTCCTCATTGCAGTGTGCGAAAAACCAGTGCTGTGATGCTGTCAAACTCCCATGGGACTGGTGATTAACACAGACACTGTCTTCTTCCCCTTAGGTCTCATTAACGACCATAAAAACACACATGGAGATGCACCGCGGCCACTGCCATCCGCACCACCAAGGTGGAACAACCCCCACCAGCCTGCCTTCAGCAGAAGAAGGGGAGCATTTTCGGCCAGGTACTCCCAACAGGCTCCCAGGGATTTTCAGCCGCGCCAGGGCCACTCCTGGCGGAAAAAATACTCCCTTGTCAACCGGCCACCGGGATCGGCGTGTGACATTGGAAGTGGTGGAAGGGCCAGCACGTCTCGGGCTTTTGGAAGCCATGGGGACAGCCAGACACCTGAGCCACCGGAATCATCCCCAGAGAGACACGTGGACTTAACCACAGATGGTAATATAGTTGTGGGGATCCAGCTGCCACAGAGGGGCGGTTCTTTCGTAGATATGGAAGGTTTCACTGACGTGGATTCTTACTGTGAGTTTTCTGGGCTGAAAACGATGGTTGCTGCTGCAGGTGATGGTAAAAATGTGCAGAAATCTCTCTACACGAGCGGAAATGAAGAGAGAAGACCCTCTCTCTCAGTTTCATTTAGTTCATCTCATCGGTTCGTGAGTTCAGCCTACGTGAGCGTGTCGGATAAGCCTAGAATGGTGCATCTAGCCGGTGATGTGTCTGGGAGCTCCCCCGTCTCTTGCGGAAGCTCCAGTGAAAACGCCGTGACACTGAAATCAGAGCCGCAGCAGCCTTCGATGTTGCCAGATCACGAGCCGGCTCAGCACTTGGTACGGAGGAAGGCAGAACCACTGGCTCCAGGGCAGTCCAGCTGTGAGCAAGTCAGGGATGCTTTCAGAGAGCCAAAGCTCCTTGGAAATAGTGAGACATGTGCTAGACCTGCTCAGGCTACGACTTTGGTGGTTGGGATGTCTCCAATGAAGAACAGGTTTTCCGTAGTCCCCAAAGCTCCTGGTCTTCAAAGAGTTGCCTCAACATCGGTCTCCAGCAAAGCTTCAAAGTTCAGGAAAACTAATTATACGTGGGTCGCAAACCCTGGTAAATGCTCTCGTACTGTGAAGAGATGGGTCAGCCCTAGAGCTTCTGAAAGTGCTAAGAAGGTTGCTGGTGGAGCAGACAGAGGTGCTAAACTATCGCCAAAAGCAGACTTGGGAGCAAAACTGAAGAAATCGGGACTGCAGTCCAAACTGGGTGTTTCTCCCAGTAAGTATAAGTGGAAAGCCTCTAGCCTGCAGACCTCACCTTCCACCTCCAAGTCAGCGTTCAGGTGGCGGTCTGAGGATCAGAAAAAGCCTCCAGCCCCCAACCTCCCTCAAGCTGGCACTGCCCTGCCACCTCCAAGCGCTGCATCTGTCAGTCTCAGCGGGGCGAGGTCCTCCTTCAATGATGCCGCTGCGCTGTCTAGCTATAAAGTGAAGAGTCGGACAAAAATCATCAAGAGAAAAGGAAGCTTGGGGTAAGTTGCTGGTTGTCTTCAGAGCGGTGTCGTTGCACTGGTTGTATTTTGTGGCTGTTGGCTTCATTGTAAGTGGTGGCTATAAGTGAAATTCTAGCGAGGGTTGTTGTATACTGTTGTATACTGCCTTTCTCTTTCCAAGTGCCGTGACTTTGTTCTGTCTGGAGGCATCCTGCTTTCCAGGGTTAGAAGGCCTCAGGTTTTAATTGTTTTAGCAGTCTGTGTAACTCTGACTTTAACCTTTCGAACAGAGCTGGGTTTTCTTCTCATTTCCCATCCTTCTTCTCCGAAGACTTCGCCACAGCACTTAGGAGACTCCTCCCTGACCTGAATAACAGACTAATATTCAAAGGGCAGGAAATAGCTGTCTTGATTTCATTTTCAAATTCCCATAACCTTGTTGTGTTGGGGGCTGGGGAAAGGAGGAGAAGTAGCTTGAATCACTGTGTCGTGTATGGTCTGTCCCTGTAAAGCATTGTGCAGACCCTGGGATGAAGCAGGGACGGGAGGCGAGCTCTGTGTGCTGGGAAGAAACATCGCCCGTGATGCTTTGCTGGTACTTCTCTCCTTGGGGAAGATTACTGCTATCCACCAGTAACGCAAAGCGTCCTCCTTGAAGTCTCTCACTCTTCTTTCTCCTTGTCAAGTGGGTGACAGATCTGTGGCTGTTGTAGCTTACCTTGGGAGAACATGCCATGCCAGACCAGCAGATACTCCTGGGCTCTCGTGGAGCAAGTTCTCCCCCCTGCCCGTGTCTGACAGGGACAGAGTACAATGGGAAATGTTATAAAGGAAGTTTGGTGGAAGGAAAAGGTGCGTGGGCTGAGTTATCTGCCAAAGGGGTTTGCACCAGGCTGGGAGTCGAGGGGAAACAGATAAGAGATTGGGACCGAACTTTCTCTGAAAGCTGGTGTGTCGTGGAAGTGCGGCGAGGGCTTCATTACGTTGTGCTCCCGGTGGGAAATCTGTTTTGTGCTGCTTTTTTCAGCAGGGCTGGATGCAAGCCCAGCCTGTGCTGCAGGGAGGGGACAAGCGGGATGGGGTGAGGGTTGGTGGCACAGCTGTTTGACCTCTACTCTACCACTGAACTCGGAAATAACCTCAGCGTAGTGGACATGTGGTTTGGCTCCTTTTTTGACATGGTAACTCCAAGCCTGAGCTTTTGAAAAAGGAGGACTGTGGCCTAAATAACTGTTCCAAGTGTGGCAATGAGCTGGTAACACAGTCCTGATTGAGGATCTGATGCCTTGTTTCCTCCTTCTGTTTCCCAGATCCTCTGATCATCGCTTCACCACAGGCTTCTGTCCTTGCCTTGTCCTCCTGGTTTGCTGGGGGATGTGTCTGTGGGTGGGTTGTGCTGGAGTAAGGTGCTTGGAGAAGCTGGGATTGTTTTGGGGATTTTTGGCAGTTGGGGAGATGAGACCCTCTACCCCACCCCCCCATCTTGCTTAAGGACAGCATCCTCTTCCCTGCAACTGTTGAGCAAAAAGCAGAAGGGAATGAGTTGAGTTAGGCTGTCAGACACCTCGTTCTCCATCTGTCCTTTGCCAGAAATTCATCACGCTTGCCTATTCACTTGCAATTTTCTCTTCAGTGCTTCTTATCACCCTTGGGTAGGGGAGCAGCGTGGAGCTTGGTGACCCAGCTTCTCTTCTGAGCTCCGGACAAGGGAACCAAGTGTATTTTGGTCACCCCTCTACCATTTTTTAACTGTGTGGTGGTGTGTCTTTGCAGTTCCCCGACAGATAAGAAGAACAGCTCCTCTCCCACCACGCTTCTGAAAAGCCACTTCCATCTCAGGAAGAAGAACTCCTTGCGAGGGAAACCTTCTGCGACACCGAAACGCTCCTCGCCCAAGGGCCTGGTGCAGATCACCAAGCACAGGCTCTGCAGGCTGCCGGCCACCAGAGTGCAGGTCTCCACCAAAGAAGGTAGGAACAACTGTCCCAAGGGGTGACTGCTTGCTGACCGCGTGCTGGTGAAGCAGTTCCAATGGAGACTCTTGGATTTGGAAATGGGTTACCAGGTCCTCCAGGAGCTGAATCTGATGTTGTTAGTCCTGGAGCAAACATTGCAGAGTAGACGTTTGGCTGGAGTAAGACTTCTGCCTTACCCCAGAGCTGTCTTGTGCTTTGACACCTCCAGACAAGGCCATTTTAAAGCTGCTTCTTGCTTTTAATGTAGTTTTGCTGGACTTACAGGCCTGAAATAGGGAAGTCCTCAAGGAAGGAAGAGGATGGCTGAGGCAGTAACACATCTGTAAGACTAATCTCCCCTTTTTGCACCGGGCAAAAGCTTGTGCGTGTAGTGAGATACTCCTCTAGCAACTACAGACCTAATGCACCTGTATTGCAGGGCTGTGTCTGTGGGCGTCTAGGTTTTATATGTAGTTTGCTTAAAATAGCAGTAATTAGAGGAGTACTGGGTCCATCGTGTTTGTGAACGGGTAATTTGTGCCTGTGTTCTGCTCCCTTGGGTTGGCAACAGTCAGAGCAGAAATCAGCTGCTTTGGGCTTGGAGAGCTGCATGTGTGAAACATTTTTGTGATGTTTCTGGCTCCCAAGTCTGGTTCTGCTATTCAGTGGCGACATTATCATGCACAAGTGGCTTCAACCTCCTGAGATTCAGTTTCTTCAAACGTATATGAAGCAAGTTTTGCTTGTGTTCCTGCTCTGTGCTTGCTCATGTACGATGAGGTGGCCAGTGACACTGCGGTAAGCAATGCTTGAGTGGGGAGGGCTATTCGGGCCACAACGTGTCTGCGATCTGTCTCCCGAAGTACAGCTGTTGAGCCTGTTTTCAGGAAGACGCTTCTGTGGTTTCCTGCTCTGCACTTCAACTACCGAGTTTACACGTGTGATTATAGTTATTTTGTGTTCAGACAAATAGCTGTGCGTTGAGATGTTGTGTTTTGACGGATGAAAAGACAGGAATGGAGGCTTGCGGTTCAGGAAAGGGAAAAGCTTTTTGTGGGAGGAGAAGGAAAAAGGTTTTTTTTTCTTTTAATGTGTGTGTTTGAGGAGGGGTTGGGAGGGGTGGTGGGGGAGGCTGGGAGGATCTGGTGCTTCAGGAGGTGGGCAGTGACTCATGGAAGGGGCAGGGAGGATAAGATGAGCCTTTGTGCAGTTGTGTTGGTAGTCCAGCATTCGAGCAGTTGCCTGATCTTGGAGTCTGAGTCTTGCTCCGTTTAAGGATGTCACCAAACCCTTTGGTGTCTGGAAAGTCATGAAGGCTTCACCTCCAGGCACTGTGTTGGATGTTCTCATGCAGTGCGTGAAAGCAACATGTACGGTTGGAGGTCTTGGTCGAATTTGATTGCTCTTCTGTGATCTCTGAAACCAGAGGTGGCGGATACAGCAGCTGGCCCGATCCAGCTGTGATGGTGACATTGAGGCAGTCAAGGCTTTTCTTCCTTGGGTGATGGTGATGTGTGGGATGGGGAATGCAGCCCTTCAGCCTCCCAAGAAATGTCCACTGCTTGTTCTGAGGTGAATTTAGGACTCACACCTCACAAACCGCTTGTTGGGGACCTTTCTACACTGGAGCATGTCCAGCGTTGAATAAATCTTTATGCTGTAAAGCTCCTTTCTGAAGAACTTACTGTGCTTGCTGAGAGCCTGATCGGAGCAGCTCTGCTGTAGGCTCTGGAGATGCAGGGCAATTTGGGGTTGCAACAGCACTTTACAGATGAGGAAATTGAGACGCTGCTGGTTACAGGCATGGAAGCTGTTTGGGTGATCTGGGAACAGACTTGAGGTTTGAGGTAAAACAGAACCGGTTTTCTATTCAGTAATTTTACTTTGCAGCTAAACCTGTTCTATATCCAACCGAACTCTCTGAAATTCATGGCATATTGTCCAGAAACTGTTCGCTCCCAGAGAGATAAGACCTGATTGTTTCTAATTTATGCCAAGGAATGGTATGCAGGGAGGCTCTTCCTTATCCTTACACTTACTGCTATAACAACCAAGGTTAAAACAGATTCTTGCTCTCTGTTTAGCCCTGTGTTTATACCCAGGTTTCGGCAGAGCAGAGGCCTTGCTGTACTTTGCTCAGCTCTGTGCGTCGTCGCAGAGGTGACAGCATTGAAGCTGCTGCCTTGGGAAGGCTCCTGGCACCCATCGAAGCTCGCTTGACTTGGCAAACATCTCTTCTTTGTAGAAGCTGTCAGTAAAAACGTGTACCCAACCAAAGTGAAACTTCACCTAGGTTAAGAATATACAAAATGGATCGCATTCTTCTGCCCCCCTGGGAGCCTGACTGGCAGCTGCCAGAAGCTCGTGTCTTTTGGGAGCGTATTCTGAATCCTGGTTCCTTGATTGAAGGTAATGTTGCCATACTGAAAAGATTTTTGATCTTAAACTGCATAGGGCTGGAAATATGTAGGTAAAGCAGAAACATGGTTGTGATCTTGGCTTTGATCAAAGTAGAAGTTGGCAAATAAAAAAGTGTAGATAAAGTAGGGGGGGGGAGGGAATAGGTCTGAAAGTTACTTTGGGGAAGTGTGTAGTTCATTCCCCTGTCCAAAGTGGATCAAATTATCAAACTGTTCCTGAGAGATGCTAGCCAAGCCTAGTGCAGACAAAACCCTAATTTATAAGGGTTGTGAGTTTTCTGTGTTGAAGTGACTTACATTATTTTCCAGCTTGGGTCTGTGTGCTTCACAGTCTTAGTTCGGAGATGTGGAAAGGAGTATCTGCTTTAATAAAACTTGGTGACCGTGCCTTGTGGCTCTTTTTCTTTGCAAACGGCAGTACCTGCTGTAAAAATATATCTTGATTTGGGTCTTAAAATGACTAAAAGCAAAAGGAAATGTCTTGCCTGCCTTTTCCTGTGTGTATATGTGTGTGTGCACATGCAAGGCTGCTTTTTCTCACTTCATAAATGCCACAAATCCTTCTTTTCCCTGTGTCTCGCTGGGATAGTGGGAGCACAGACACTGATGCCTTGGACAGTGAATGAAAAATGCTTCCCCACCATAATTACGAAACAGCTTCTAAATGTTTTTCTTGCCTTCTGCAGCAGAGAGGAATTATACGCTGATAGATCAGCCATCATTTGGACTGGAAAATGGACTGGCAAGTGGCACTGGGATCCATTCACTTGAAGCCCTGGAAGGACTTTTTAGGCTGCCTTTCTCCTCCTCAGGGAGGGAGGGTACAAGGTTGTTTCTGCTGTGGTTTCTGCTCCTTTGGGCACCCTCTCTGCAGAGCTGAATTAAATACATCTTTCTGCTAAGAGGACTTCACACAGTTGAGATCTCTCCCTGGGTACTTTTGCTCCTGACGTGGTGACTGTGAGAACTTGGCTGTGTCCTGTCTTCCTGGGAGAGGTTCTCAAAGCTGCGACGCAACTGTGTAAGTTCGACAGTTCTTGTCATCTATTCTCTACCACACTTGCAGGCTCTCACCTCACTGCTGGGACATGGAGCGTTAAATGCTGATACCGTCAAGGTAGATGGTTGCTGGTAATTTAACCTCTGTTGTACCATCATCTCGGGGGATCCCAGAAGACTCGATTTGCTCCTTCCTATGCCATCGACAGCTCTGTGAGGCAGCTGCCAAGCAGCGTGTGGCTGCTTTGTTTCTCCAGGTAGCAGAGAAATTCAGCAAGAGTCTTGACGGCTTTGGAATTGCAAAATGCATGGATGGATGCGGCTTGCCGGGCCTCTGGTTAAGGCTGAGGACTAGCAACTTGTCTGCCCCGCACATTCTTGCTTTTACCTTCCCCTCAGCAACAGCCTTGCCTGTAGCATGGAGCAACTAAGTCCAGCAGACCTTGACCCTTCGTGCTCACCTCCGTAATTAACCTCTGGATTTGATTCCTTTGATTAGAATTGAGTTTATAGGTTTGAATCCCTTATACCTTAAGGCTTTTCTTGGAGAGGGTTCAATCCTAGGCAGCGTATTTGCAGTTTAATGTGTTGAACTATTCTTATGCTCTGGGTTTCTACAGCTATTGAATTGTTGCTGGATGGTTCCTACGTGTGCCGGACTCTTTTTTTTGTTTGTTTGTTTGGTTTTTTTTTTTTGTTTTCACAGTGAGACAGGTATGGTCTCGTACAAAGAAGTGGTTAGATGTTGGATGGGGCAGGGACATTTTCAAGGCAGCATCCCACAGTCTGATGAGAGAGATGAGCCATTGATAGGGCTTGGCACAGCTCAGGTGTCACTCCCAGTTGGTGCCCCTAAATATATAATTATGTACTAGGTGTTTTCTGGTTTTACAGCAGTCCTGTAGTGAGCTGGAAATAAGTGAAGGCTTGTGGGTTGAATTCCTGGCTCTCGGGTTGTCTGAGAGGTTTTGGGAAGGTTGGTTTTATTTCTCTCTGTTTCTGCAAAGTTGGGGGGATTAATCAGGTGGTGGAATTTCAAGTCTTGCCTCACAAGGGAAGTTGGTGGGGTACAGAGACGTTACTGGGAGCAGAGTCAAGCACAAATGGAGCAGTGAGGCTGATGTTAAGTCTCTGGCTTGATGCCGAAGCAACACGTGTTGCTTCTCTTGCTGGGAGCAGACTGGTGACCGTCCTGGGCCAGCTGAAGGGCTTACCTCTGATTAGTTTGTCGTCTTGGGTCTGGATATGCATGACACCCAGCTAACAAACTAATGCGAAAGCTGGATGGTTTGTGCTGGGCTTGTGATCTGACCAAATGGATGCGTTTGCACTGGAGCCTGGATCTGATGGGTGCCAATGCCCGCATTGGTGAGTGAGTGCCCAGCACACCTGCATCCCCAGGGAGCTGCGAGATCCCCTGCCAGACACAAACATCAGGGCTGAGGGCAGAAGGACGGCTGGGGAGGAGCGTGCCCTGCTTCAGGTACTGCAGCGTGGGTGCAAAAAGCTAGGTCAGCCCCTTCCTTCCCCGCTGAGGCAGGTGGTGGTGTGACACAGCTTTGCTGTGTTCTTGTTTGCCCTGTTAAACAGGCTTTTGGGATACTGTGGCACGAGCTCTGCGGTACGTACTGAAGGCAGAGGTATTGGTCCTGCCTTTCCCAAGTGGGTAACACAAAGGTCTGTCCATCTCCTGACTCTCCCAATTCCCTTTTCGGCCGCAAATGGACCTGTTTGATCTCGTGCAGTGGGGCAGCTCTCCCAGCCAGCGTTAGGGCTTGGTTTCAAATTGGCGTCTCGGGGTAGTCTGTACTCAGAGGCGCTGACCTCTGTGGGAATCGCTGTGTTTCCATTTAAGGATCAGTGATCGTACTAGAGAGCAAATGGAAAGTGGCAGACTGGTAGCAGTTCTCCTGCAATTATTTGGGCTGCTCTTGTGATGAGTGTTACACCTGCAGCTGTTATCAATTAACTCGAAACTACTCGTCTGATTAAGTGGAACATTTATTAACCACTTAGAAATTGGGGTATGTCCCAAATTGAAGTTGCTCTGATGGGACGGTAGAGCGGCGAAGCATTTCTGAGCCAGTTAGTGGTCTGTTCGTCCAGATATTTTAACGCAGGGCTTGTGCTGGGGCAGAATGCGTGCGCAGGAGGAGCTCAAGTGCTTGACCGAAGCAAAGAGGAATAGAAAATGTTCTGTTGCTCAGCAGAGTCAAATTAACGTTGATAAAACAGCTTTTAGATGTTAGACTTCTTGACCGCTTAAGTACTTAATGTTAATGTGCCATTAATATTAAAGAGTTCTTCCCATCCTCCCCCCCCAGTTTCTTCCTATTTAAGTTCTTAAGCTCTTTTTGGAGAGAAGGAGAGGTTGGTGAGAATTGGTTTGCTGGGAGTTGTGACTCCGCTCAGGTAACACAGCCCTACTTTGGGCACGGTCATGAGCCTGATGAAGCCGTTGGCTTTCCACGCGTTTGAACTGCCTTCGCAACTTCTGCACGGGGTCTGCTGCGTTCGGCACCTGCGTATTTCAGACTTCTGTCTGCATGTCAGGCTTCATGTATTCATTTGCGCGTAGAAGTGGCAGGTACAGGCTGTCTGGCTTATCTCAAGACAAGACAGTTTGGATCTGAGTCACGGATCTGGTACAAGAGGGGTAAAAGGCAGCAGTTGCTTCTCTCCTTATCCAGGGAAAAGTTGGAGGACTGACAAGGATCATCCGGTGGCTGAATACGGTCTTGAGGCCACTGGTGTCACTGCGTTGCGTGGAAACAATACAGCCTGTTTAAATGCAAGCTGAAGTTAACAATGTGATTTCTGATTTTTTTCTTAAAAAAAAAAAAAAATATATATATATATATTTACTTTTTTCAAATGACTTACTGCAATTGGAAGTGCTCTTACGGCCTGAACTTTTAATTCCCCTGTTAATGGCGTGGGAGTCGCGCTGGGCAGGTTGCTGAGCTCTGCCCTCCTACTGACATCCCTTTTTGGGTGCAAGAAGCAGGGGGAGGTTAGCTGGTAATTAAGGTGTGTAGGTGGAGTTTCCACGGATGGCAATTCCCCCAACCGTCTATTTTATTTATTTTTTTTTTTTTGGCATCTGAACCAAAGGATTTGATTTGGAGAATAAATACTGGGCTCCTGCTCTGTCGTTTGCCGAGTAACTTTCCTGCCAATAAGGGTATGTTGTAATTATGTTGTCTAAATGGCAAATGTCTATCCTGAATTGGCTTTCTGTTGCTTATTTGTTACAGCAAATGGCCAATATAATCAAATTGTGGTGCGTACGCTGGGACATCGCCGCTTCCCACGGCGCTTTTTGGCCGTGTGCTGTCCGATTAGCTTGGGCAGCCTTCGTCCGCTTTCTCCAAACTGGAGATGAGGTTATTCCTGAAAGTGTAGGGGTGTCATCTTTTTAGCACCAATTTTAAAAGAAAAAAAACAACTTCTAAGTGAGGTTTGACCGATCCAGGTGCGATGGCAGAGGGATGAGGGATGTGCCCGCTCCTGCTGTCCCCCGCCAGCAGTGCGGATGCGGGAATCCCCCCCCCTCTTTACCAACAGCCTTTTACTCCCAGCTCTAGCTGGTTGCCTGTTTGACATCTTGCAGGATGAGGCCATTTCTCCACTCTTGTTTTTGATGAAAGACAGGTGAATGAGTGCTTGCAGTCGTGAACCTTTCCTCACCCTTGCAAAAAATCAATGCCATTGCCCTCCTTGGCTGCCGTAGCTCTTGTGCAACGCCGTTGCGCTGGTTAAGTGTTCGCCGTGCTTGGGCATTTGGCACGACAGTGCTGTCGTTTCTTATTCCCTTGGGTTTTTCTCTAGGAAAAAGTAGAAGTGCTTAAAATTAAGTTTATTTTAATTTTTTTTTTTTAATTTATTTGAATGTCAAAGATCTGTCAGCTCTATGGATGGGGAGTTGCTCTGTGCCTGTTCACCACATGTCCGGCACGGGAGTGGGAGTTACATGGTATGCTCCAGCAAACAGGAGAATTGGGGATTTTGGGGAGTCTCTCGTTCCGCCCTTCCTTCCCCGCAGCCCTGCAGAGGGCACTCGTGCCCCTCGCATCTCCCTGGTCCACCTTTTTCTGGTTATTGATGGCCTAATTTCGTCTTTATGTGAAAGAAAGCAGATATCAAGTAATTTGCAGCAATAACCTGCTAATGCTGGGCCAGTATCAAAACTCCCATGTTCATTTCAAGTGGCAGATAAAACACTAATATATAATTATCCTTGCAAATTGGATTGTTTTAAATAACCAAAAGGCTATGGCCAGGAGAAAACTATCCCATTTCCCTTGAGTTACTATTGCAGTGTAATTGCTGCGTTCAATCAATTTCCTTGGCATTAGAAATTCCATCACAATCAACATTAAGCTTTATTCATTGTGATGGCTAAGAGCCGGGCCATTTCTCCTCTTTTCCTTAACTGGCAAAATTAATCAGGGAAAAGATTTTAAACATTTACCCGTGCGAAAGAGGTCAGCTCTGCCACTATATTGCTCAGCAGATAAGGGGGCTAATAAAAAGAAAATTGAATTACTAATGATCGCCAGGAACAGAGTATATAAAACCTGGCAATCGCCCGGTTCAGGAAAAAGGAGAATCAATTTTCTTCGGACAAGGTGCGCTCATTTTTTATTTTGGCGCATATTATCAGCAATTTAATTTGAAAGCGCATAAACAGGAGGAAACAGTTAGAAAATAATGAGCCTGAAGGTGTAAAATGCTGCAGGATATATGCTGTACACAATTTATTTGGCACAACAGATAATCACTTTAATTGAATTCAAAACTGCATTGTTCAGCAGCAGTGTGGGCTGCCCGCCTCGCCCGGGGGGATTACGGAATATTACAAAGATGCCGGCAAGAGGCTCCTTGGTGTCTTTTTCCCCTCCGTAATGTCCCCTTCCAGGCAGGACTCCTCAGCCGTGTGCCCGGGATTGCTTAGGCGCAGTCACAGCCGGCTGAAAGCAGAAGATGCAGAAAGTGAGAAGCAGATTTCTCCGGGGACCCTTCCTTAGGGTATCGCTCCGTATATTTGTTTCTTAAATAATTTGGTGGTTGCCGGGTTTGATGGCTTAGCGCAAGATCATTACGAAAACGCGTAGCGTGGAAACCGGTCGTGTCGCCTTCCGTTTCGGATGAACTTATTTCGCTGGTGTCCCGACTGAACCTCCCGAGTTAAAAGCCTAGCTTACATCTTCCCGCTTGTAGTCATCTCCTGCTCCGCGTGTTAAACTAGTTTTTAAGTAGCAGTTTTTGGATTGTGGGTGGTGGGAGAGAACGCTTTTGCTGCCGCAGGTCAGCGTGATTGCCATGCGAGAAGCTGCGCTGCGCGGGATGTCTCTCCGGCTGTGCCGTGGAGGTTCATCCTTTGATTTTATTTGTTCTTTGGGTTTGGAGAGAACAGAGTGGACGCGTGCCGGGGTGGGAATAATCCTGCTCCTCAGCACTTTGCCTGTTGGGAGTGCTTTGAAGGCGTTAACTAATGAAACTAATTGAAACTAATGGTGGTTTGGTAAGGTGGCACAGGAGGGGCCACATTGCCGTCCCCACTGTCCATGTGCCTTGGCAAAGAAGGGAAAATAGATGGGGAACCGTAGCAACGACCGCACTGTGGCCGTGCAAATCCATGCCCAGAGCAAGAGTAAATTTTGAGCCGATGCTTTGTTGCGTCCACTACATGTGCAGCTGGGACACTAGTTTTTGTGTTTTCCCCCTTTAAAATATTCCTTTCCTGCTTCTCTTTGCCTTTCTCATGCTCCAGATTGAGATAAGACAGAGTTACCGGTGTTACCAGTTTCCTGCTTGTCCTCTCTTGCCACCACCAGCATCGAAGCTGGCTTCTCTGACCCTGCTGAATTAGAAGGAAATCCTGTTTGTATTTGCCTCTTTCCAGGGAGAAATTCCATAAGGATTCGTTAAGACCCGCTTCACCCTGCCGTCTGCAGAAAGGCTTCTACAACTCTTTTAATTTCAATCAGCGATGCTCACCTTCCGAAACAAAAATTCCCTAAACCTTAATTTCTCTTTCTGCTTGCCCGATAACGCGAGCTGTGTGGCACGAGGTTGTTGGGACGGCTCGGAAAAAGGCTGGCGGCAGAAGTGGAAGGAGCTGGTTTGCATTACTCGTGCCCAGGCGAGTGCAGAAAGTAAACGGGGCGTAAATGGCGGGGAGTAAGTTATGGCTGGCATCTGAATGCTCAGCTGCTGTTAATTTTATTGACACTGGGTGTTTGTATCCCTCTGGCAGCTTTGAAAATCTCAGCAATGGATTTTATACTCTCTAGTGAAGGCCGATAAGTAAATATTTCTCATGGGAAGATTGCTGTTGGGGCACCGTGGTTTGTTTTTTTTTCTTACCTTTTTTCTTTTTTAAAAAAGGTGTATTCCTTGCTTTGGGTTTTTTTTTTTTTTCCATTTTCAGTGAATTGCACGAGGTGTCCCCGCCGTTTGTGAGGTGACATCTCAGATCATGTTACGTCTGAGTGAAGCTGGTGCGACGTTCTCTGTTACGTCTTATTAGAAGGAGTCGGAGGTGGCGATCCTTGCCATCGAAGGAAGCCCTTGTATCATGCTCGGGACCCCTTGGAGTTCCTCACATCTCTTTTTCTCTTCTCCATCGTTAGTCTCGTCTTTCTGAGCGGGTCCTGCCTAGCTTATCCCAACCCTTGGCATGTTCGCCGCTCGAGGCCAGCGAGGCTAATGTCATTACGCTGTCATACGTAGGTTTGACCTTGCCCATAAATCATGACGTTGTCAGGTCTCGCTTCTCGCTTTCGCTGGCTTGTCCTTGGGAGCCAGGGGTGGAGCGTGGCTGGCGAAGGGGCTGCTCGCTCCTTCGCGGTAATTGGGAAAAGTTCACATACTTGGCTTTTTGCCGGCACCAGTTACGTCAGTGTTCGTAAGTAACGGTTTTGGGTTTCTGGATTTACTTGGCATTTACAGGTGACTTGTCCCAAGCTGCAAGAGGAGCTGCAGGCAGCCAGCAGCGGGGATTCTGTTTTCAGAGCCCTCTTTTAAAAATAACAGGCTGCTTCGAGCGAGGAAAATCAGCCTTGCTAACGGAGGAGGTGTCACCACGTGGACAGCCTTCTCCCCAACGCTTGGTTCCAGCTGTTGGGTTTGGTGTCAGGTAAAATAGTGACTGCACTATGGGTGAACATCCAGGCTGAAATGCGTCAGAGATGTGATCTGCAGGCGATAGTGTGCAGATTTAGGTGAGATATTAGGAAGATTCTTTCCTGTGAGGGTGGTGAGGTGCTGGCCCAGGTTGTCCAGAGGAGCTGTGACTGCCCCATCCCTGGAGCTGTTCAAGACCAGGTTTGGACGGGGCTTTGAGCAACCTGGTCTAGTGGAAGATGTCCCTGCCCATGGTTTTTAAGGTGGTTTTTAAGGTCCCTTCCAACCCATTCTATGAGTGCAATGTGCTCCTTGCATGCGTGTGAGACCTGCGGACAGACCTCTGCTAGGAGTAAAGGTGTGGACCAAGTGATGAGGATCTGGGGAGCAGCAGGCAACGGCATATAAAACTTCTCTGCTCTTCACGTGGAGTTGCTTTAAATTGTTCTTAGTTTCTGTGTCCACTCTTTCTCCTTTTCCTGCAGAATTCCCACTGCATGCTCAATTTACTGTCGAAAATCACCTCTCAGTACCCCTCTCCCCTATTTCAGAGACACTCCCGTACCCATGTGCAGTGCCGGCTACCATTTGATTGTGAAATTCTGTTAGTAGCGAGCAGCTCTTTGGGGAATAGTATATTTATATGCTAATAGGAAAAATATTTGGCTTTGGGGATGCGTGACATCCTTTCATTGGCTATGACCCTTGATATTTTCAAGTCCACGGGGGGCTTTTCTAAGAATTCAAACCTTTCGGGGATGGTGGGGTGCAGAACAAAAATAGGAGAAAAAAAAAAAAGAAAAGAAAAAAAAAAAAGAAAACAGAGCAGTAGGTCTTAGCGCAGTGGTATGTGCTTCTCGCTTGTCCTCCTGGGGCTTGTGTCGTGCCTTTTCTTGGCGCGCGCCTGTAACCTGGTACTCCAAATAGCACATCCTCGATCGGGGTGGCACAGTGTAATTTCGGTCATCGGGGCTTGCTGAATGCTGGATGGCTCTCCTTGCTGTTATTTTTACGGTGGAGCCGGTATTCATTGCTGGAAGGGCAGAGAGTTGATAAAAAAGAGTCTACGTTTATAGCTTGCGCTACTAAAGAACAGAGGCTGGGTGCTGTTGCGCTGACTTTACGAACGCATAGCGTGTGATTTCTCTGCTGTTTGGGATATTTTTTTTTGTTTAGAGCGGTTGAACGCTGCGAACCTTGCCTGTAATTCTGAGCTGGGTTAGTCCCTCCCTTGTCCCTAGCGAGCGCTGGTGTGAACGCGTTTGTCTCTGTCTGGATGCTCCGGCTTGCGTACTGAAGCTTTTAAAACTGTTTTCAACCTGTCTGGCTCTACCTGCTGCTCTGAATTGCGCCGAATTTCAGTGCTGCTGCCTCTTATCCCTTCTGTTGTCTTTTCTTAGGCTCTCAAAGTAAAAATAAGAAAAATAAAAGCGGGCATTTAAGGCACTTAAAAAAAAAATAATATATATATATAAAAATGAGTGTGTCAGTAACCTGAAGCTTAACAATGAGTCTCTTTTTCCTTTTTTGTTCCCTTCTTTTGCTATTTGCTTTCCCCTAATGCGCAAACTGACTGAAGGTATCCCCAGCACGGTCACAGTTGAAATTACTGATGTTTCCCGCGCTGTGAACTGATGCCTGTGCGAATGATCGGAGGATCGTCTGCAGCGCTGTCAGGACTCCCCAAATCCCGCCCCGGCAGATGCTCGACTCCTTGTAAAACCTGGGTGGGTTTCTCTGTTCTGCTTTCTGTTTCCCGTTCTTCTCCAAATCCCTATTTACAAGTCTTATTATTATTATCTAATTTTCTTTTGCAAACACTTCCCGTTTGATTTTCCTAGTAACAACTCACAG
The DNA here is from genome assembly GCF_000708025.1 of Charadrius vociferus. Classification (NCBI taxonomy): domain Eukaryota; kingdom Metazoa; phylum Chordata; class Aves; order Charadriiformes; family Charadriidae; genus Charadrius; species Charadrius vociferus. Next base: position 1,725,588 of record NW_009647760.1, on the reverse strand, counting down.
GCTTTGTACGGCGATTCCTCTCTATTGCTGCTGAGCTGAGTTAGAAGCTTTTCGTTCGAGGACTTGCCTGTTCGCTTTGTGTGCTCTACAAAGCGATATAAATGAGTAATACCCCTCAGAATATGTAACAGATGCGTAAGTGCACCTGGGGTAAGTGCTTTGTGGACTTGACAACATCTCCTGAGTCCTACAAAACTGTGCTGTTGCAGCAGCTTTGGCGGTTTCAAGTTTCTGCTTTAGTCTAAGGAATGGGGAAACGCATTTACTTCTGTTGTCAACGGGAATTTTGCTATTGCCCGCGGGAAATTTGAGTTTGAGGAATGTTTCATCCTCCCTTATGCCTCTGTATAATCCACACGTGTGCGGTTTTCACCACACTACTATTTTGGACCGTGCTCGGGGTTGTTTTGAAAAGTATCAAGGAATGGGGTTGTGTGGGTGTACCGACATGGCCGGTGAACTGTGGGTCCAGATCTGTTCCCAAAACTGATCCTACCTGTTATCAACCCCTGAGCCTGCCCTCGGGGGATCTCTGATGGAAAAGGGCATGAGCATACTTGGAGCCTTAACGTGGGCTATTAACTCCTGCGTCAGTCGCGATGGCAAAGCGCGTGTTGTTGCTCACTGCACCGGCGAATGTCCTGGGACATCTTGTCCTTGGGTGGGACAGAGTGCCCGGGCAAGCGTGTGTCTGTGGGTGGGATGTGCTGTATAACTTTGGTTTTTCCTTTCCTTTTGTTTCCCCCAAAACATGTGAGGTCTCCGCAGTAGAACAAACAAGCTGGTGTGTATTGGCACCCTATTTGTAGCCTGGGTAAAAAGCTCTCCTGGGAAAAAAAGGTCAGTAATGACTGAGCTTAGAATCATGGAATGGTTAGAGTTGGAAGGGACCTTAAAGATCATCCAGTCCAACCCTCCTCCCATGGGCTCCCACCTTCCACCAACCTAGGTTGCTCCAAGCCCCATCCAACCTGACCTTGAACACCTCCAGGGATGGGGCAGCCACAGCTTCTCTGGGCAACCTGGGCCAGTGTCTCCAGCTTATTGAAAGGTACAATGCTGCTGTGTAATGAATGGCTTCTGGTTGTAGGAGTGAAGCACCCACTTTTTATGGAGAAGTAAGGGAAAATCCAGCTGAGGAACTGCGTTAAAAAGGTCCAAGGTGGTGCCAGCCGTCTTGGGGCAGCCTGCCTTCACTGGAGGGGCTGTAGAGCTTCATGCACCGTAGGATGCTCTGGTGCATCTCCTGGTAGCCTCAACCCTGAGCTTTTTGAGGTGAGAAGGACACACTTGGGTCAAAGGGCCAAGACAGAACAGTTTCAAATATTGCTTTCTGAAAAAAGAAAAAAGAAAAAAAAAAAAAAAAGACATTAACTCTCTTCTTCAAAACAGCAACCTCTCGCCGAAACAGTGTTTTTTCTTGCCTGGGTCATGGTGATTGGGTTGATTGGTGAGCTTAATCTAGCAATGATGACTTTGAAATGGTTTCCTTGCAAGGCAGTTGTTTGCTTGGTTATTAGGAAAGCAAGGTGCTCGCTGTGGAAGTACCCGTTATCCCGAGAACAATCAAAAGGGGATTTGATAGGGTGAAACAAGTTCATCAGAGAGACTGCTCTCTATATATTTATGCGTGTATGTGTTTTTAAAATAAGATTTACTCTACTATCTCAACATTAACTGGGGCATTTTACAGTGCTCCCCTTCTGTGAGCTTCCGCGATCCATCATTTCCCTGCTAGCGTGCTGTAGCGGCTGTTAGATTTTACTACACCAAACACTGTAAAAGGGCATTAGAGCAGTTAAATCTGGAGTCTTGCTTTCATAAGGAAAAAGAAAATGCTGAATTAGGCAATGGAAAAGGCAACCACAGCGATACTTTAATCTTGCATAAATTATCAGAAGAGTCAGAGGCTAGCAATTTTATGTATTGTTATAGCTCTGCTAATTAATTATTCCAGAATAATCGATGTTTAGAAGAACCAAAGTTTGGTCCTTTTCTGTCTTAATGGACTACGGTATTTACTTTCAATATGGCAGTTGTATTTTTTTTTTTTTTTTCTGGTTTGGCAATGTTTTAATTTTACCCCCCTCACCATGGGGTTAATGCACTAGCGTCCCTAAATATGTACAATCTAAATGATAACCAAACAGGGAAATGTCACTCCACAAATTGTCAGTGGGTCGAACTTGCGGTGTTGGCTTTGGAGCGAGACATTCCTGACGTCCGGGGAAAGTTGAGTCTCCACCATGAATATTTGAAGGATGAGGTGCTCTAAAGACGCAGAGGAATTATTTAAGAGGCTATAAAATGGTCTACAAATTGAGATGAAATGGGCAACATGCTGGGAAGATCAGTGTGACTGGAATGAGTAAGTTGATTTTTATTTTTTTTTGAATAGATGGTGAAATTCTGGCCCAGTTGAAATTGTCTGGCCTTAAACTTTTACCCTTATGGTTCATGGTATGTATATTTTAAACCCTAATGTTTGCTCTGGCTCGTACACTGGGGCTGGAGTAATGACATGTGACAGGTTTGTATCTCTCTCTGTGCATACAGATAGATATAGATATGTATAGATATATAGGGAAGTGAGGAAGGGAATTTGGTAAACTGTGTTATATTAACATCGCTATTAACATTCTGTTAATCTGACAGAATTCACAACATTTATTCCATTTCTGAGTTAGGGATCAAACTAAAGACAAATTCCACTCATGGAAAATTGAAGTATAAACCTTTCAGGAGTGGAACAGTGGGACTTGTTGTCATGTAAATAATTTCTTGACAGTTGGATTGTTTCCTTAATGTCATGCTTATAAAGGGTAAGTAGAAAATCACAAGACAAGAAGAGGTCTCTGCCAGCTCATTTAAAAAAAAAAAAAAAAAAACCACAAAAAAACCCAAACAACAAACCAAACTGAAACGTTTTGCCCTTTTAGCGTGCTTTCTTCATGCACTTAAAATAAAATTGTGGTGCTTTGGCATGGCATGCTTCCTTCAGGGGGGACCACCTTGCAGGAGGATAGTGCTGAGTATCTTGGAGGTCCTCCCTCCCTCATCCCCTTATTGGAAAGGGGAGGGAGACGGCTGCCTGGAAGAGAAAAATGCAGATTGGAGAGTATGATCAGGGCCGTGTAAGTTGAGATATAATTAAATATTTAGTATTTAAATCATGTCTGATGTTTGTCTAGTAGTAGTTAAGTCAGGACACTTGCTTTGGGAAAGTATATTGAAAAAAAAGTAAGTACTTTGCTGTGCGTTGCAATCTAAGGAGTGGCTGAGCCTGCGGCTCGTCCTGGTGCTCGTTTCTAGACGTGGCAAGTTATTATCAACTTTGTGCTTAGTTTTGAATATTCACTTTTAGAAGAAGATTACCTTCCTCTTGAATGGTGGAATTGCACAGAGCTGCACATCAATGTGTTTGTCTCTTTCTGGAGAGTTGAGATTTGTGTTTGCAAAGGACTTGAGATGCCAATCCCTGGAGGTGTTCAAGGCCAGGTTGGACTGGGCTCTGAGCAACCTGGTCTGGTGGGAGGTGTCCCTGCCCAGGGCAGGCGGGCTGGGAGTAGATGATCTTTAAGGTTACTTCCAACCCAACCCATTCTATGATGATTCTATGACTGAATAAACTCTGTGCCCTGAAACAGAGCTCAGGAAACCTGTCAACACTGAAGTCCCAGTGTCCTTGGATAGTGTGCACCTGACCCAGTGCTCTGGAAAGCAACTGGTTCAGTAGTGGCTTTGCTAAAAACGACCGGGGCCTGTGTTGGACCCTAGACTGGAAGGACCCAAAGTGTCCTCTCATTACAAACTGGATTGGGCTATATTGAGTGGAATATAGTCAGCACATTCAGAGATGGTATTAACCCTCTTTGCAGTACTGGTGGGGCCATACTGGTAAACAGCGCCTGGTTGTGGGCATCCCAGTTCAAGAATCACAGAATCTCCTAGATTGGAAAAGACCTGTAAGATCATCTGGTCCAATCATTAAGCTAACGCTGACAAGCCCACCACTAAACCACGTCCCTAAAGATGATGGATAGAAAGAAGGATGCGAAGAGATAGTCCAGGGGCACAGCATTTTGGAATGACCTTGGGCATGCGATCTGCAGTCAGAGGTTGAGGGCGCTGGGTTTGTCTCAAGACTCTTTGGAGGCTCTGCCCTTGGAGGTGTTTCACGTCTGGGTAGTGAAGCTGTGGCTGCCCTGATATGGTGTCGATGGTGCTCATGCTTTGGGCAGAGGGTTGAGCTGGAGGCCTCCAGAGGTTCCACCAACATTTCTGTGATCCTAAGGAAGTAACATATGTAATCTGCTATGGTGCTGAAGTTTTCACTTGAAACACAAAAATCCCTATGCTGCCTAATAGGTTTTGCAGAATTTGTGATCTGAGAAAAACCTCCAATTTCTGTCTAGCTGTGAAGAAGTTATGGCCAGCAAGACTGGTGCAAAAGCGCCACCGCGTACTCACTTCGTAATCACGTCTGCAAGGTCTTTGGAAACAAGAAAAATGCCAGAGATGCTCTGCCAAAGCCCTTTTATTAATCTTTCCTGAAGAGAATGAAAGTAGTCGTAGAATTCTCAGCAGCAGGAGTTGATTCCGGAGCGCTGTTGTAAAAAGAGGAAATTGCTTTCACAAGTGATGACGGTACCATCTTCTCAAATGTGAAGGTAAGAACCAAAGCAGTAGCAAATCCGACGACTTTACTTCACTGCTTGAGAGGACCTTTAATCTAGCTGGTAGGTCTAAGTTAACTCAGCCCTCCCAGACCACAGCAAATGAAAGTCTTCTTTATGGACTCAAATTAATCTTATATTCACAAAACTGAGTGTTCCACTTAGCACGATTGCCTCGCAGTAGCCCCCTGTGGCTAGGGCTTGCTTTATTTTGCTTGTACTGTTGTTACTTGCCGTTATTCATGCAGCGCCAAGGCTGTAAATTACCCTTTACAGTCCAGAGAATGTGCCAACCAATTAATATAACCGATGTCCTGAAGAGCTGGTGATGGAAGGAGTCTAGGAAAAGAATGATGCAGAAGAAATGCCAGCTAACGAGCAGCTAGGTTGGCTGGTGAGCGGGGTAGGGTTTGCTGTGACGCATTTCTAAAGATGGTACTTAAGCCAGAAGAACTTATAAAGAGAATAAGGGCAGCATCCGTTCCTTGTAACAAGCAGTGTGTCTCCAAACTTTGAGCCGGTCGTTCCTCAGATAGCGTTGTGAATCTATACCTGCGTCTGGATTGCACAGTGTGCTGCAAACTTGTCTTTACTTTTGTGTATAAAAAGTAATTAACCCAAGTGGGGGATGCAAATGTTCGAAGCTTCATTAGGGGTGAATGCTTTTTTCCCCTGTGGCTTTACTGCCAGGAGCCGCTGGTGATGTAGGCATCGCCCTCCTCGTGCTGCAGGACAGCCTTTAAGTGCGGATCGCTCCCAAACTTTCCATTTACCCTCCTGGGAAGAGCAGGGAAGGGCGATGGATTCTGCGGTATTCCACAGAGAGGTTTGTGCACGGTTTACGTGGGACAGGGGAAGAAAGGGAATGTAATTGTGAAGAGTGTTAAATAAACGCATCCTGTGTCCTGGAAACGTATTTTTCTTGTTCCTGGATCCATGTGGGGGCACCAAAAAGCTGCCCTGCTTTTTTTTTTTCCTGGATTTTGCAAGGCTGCGTGTAACCTGTCTTCTGGTGCCAGAGCAGACTGAGGATCCCTGTAGAGCCTCAGCGAGGATGTGGAAATACCCCTTAATACGTGGTTCTCTGCTCTCCCTTCCCCAGCTGATAGCTGGCAGCACATCCATGCCCATCTGCTGCTTCCCGAGTGTCCTCCTGTGCTGTTGCCTGTTGTTTTTTTTTTTTTGGAAGGAGTTTTGACCTCTGAGAGGCTCTAGGTGCTTCTCTGGGGTGAGGACTGGTTCTCGCTGAACGCTGGTGTATCAGGAGCAAGTGGGGATCCTGTTCCTTTGCTGCTGCCTGTGGGTGTCGCTGAGATTGACAATTAAAAACGTGGCTCTGCATGGGCAGATTGGGCTTTGCAATTTTTTTCCAGAGCTTGGGAAACATCTGCTTTACGGGGTTTTAATTTCTCTCTCCAGCACATCCATCCCCCTCCCCGGCAAATCTCGGGGTCGGTGAGGATGTGTGTCGCAGAGGACAGGTGAGGACAAGGCAAAACGGTATGTGAACAAACGCTCGTTGAGCTGAAGGGATTAGAAAAAACAGGACTTACGGCGCAAGTAAAGCGATCCTGATTCTCGAGCAATTCCTTCTCCACCCTGTACCGGGGGGATGCCGAGCCTCAGCGACTCACCCACTGTCACCACTTTCCTTCTGGGGCTGGGCAGGGCGTGGGTGACATGCCATTTGCCTGGACATCGCGTGGGGAGAGCAGCTTTGTTGAAAAGCTTCCTAAACTTGATATCCTTGTTTATCTCTTCGCAGTCCCTGCCTGGCCCCTTTAGATAAACAGGTGCCAGCGCCTGCAATGCCCAACAGCCGCTTCGCTGCCTGAATAACGCCGAGAGCGAGCCATCTCTATATGGGAAGTTATTCCTGCCTCCCTTCAGGGTCGGAGCATCCCTACGGCGAATGGGCTGTGACTCTGGAAACAGCCCTAGGACCTGGAGTTGGCTCAGGGAGGCTTGTCCTGGAGGTGTCCGTGGCTGCTGCCACACTGGAGAGCTTGTGAGATATTTATTTTGGAGCGGTTAGACTTGCGCAGGCAAGCTGTCAGGCCCGTCCGAGCTGGGGGCGGCAGCATGTCAGCTTTCTAATAGGGATAAAACCTCCTTGCTGTGCAGAAAAGGTCTCATACATGGCTTGAAAGGATGCTCTGACTGACAGCCCCAAGGCCATTATAGGACAGTGAAAACTCCTCTATTAGTGCTGCAAACCGCTGCAAAATGGGTTGTTTCCAGGCACATGTAAGACAGCCCAGCCGCTTAGACTCATCGGTAACTTGAAAGATCCTGTGACTTTATTATTTTGCTTTATTTCCTCTCTCCATGCCCTGCGAGGATGCCTGCTGCCTCTCCCCACGCTGGCTGAGCGCTCGCGTGGCTCTGCTTATCACGGTGGAGCCGCAGCTCCTCTCCCGGGTGCTCTCAGCATTGCTTACATTCCCTGAGAGGAGCCGGCGGTGGGAAAGCAGTGGCCCCGCTGCCGGGTTGTTTCGTATCTCGACTCGAAGACATTCCTGAATGAAACCCTCTTAATTCCCACCTGAGCGCCGTGGGAGCGACATTAAGCCCAGTAATAAAACATAATGAAGAATACCAGCGTGAAATCAAGATGTTAAACCTCTGCTGGTGACAGGCAGTAAATCTGCAGCCTGGAGTTTCCCTTTGCTTTTTAATATATATTAAAGCGGGCGGCTTGTTTTATGTCGTCTTGTCTCATGGGCTTTTAAGCAGAGCAGTGCTCAGCGCTGGCTGAGCAGGACTTTTTTCTGTTCCCTTTCTTCCAGGCTGTACCGTGCAACTTTGGTCTCTCACTTCAGTGATTTTTATTATTTTTTTTTTTTTCCTCTTTCTCAATCTAGGGAATTCTGGCTTCCAGAAGAGTTGCTCTTTGGCTCCTGTGTATTCTAAAGGCTTCAGTGCATGGGAGTTTGCCTTGTTTCTGTGTGTGAGCTAAGCTGCAGGTTTCTTTTCGGAGCAGCGAATGCCGTTAGATCGGCTTAGCTCCGTGTGAGCCCTTGCTCTCGCTCTCTCTGTCTCCGGACTTGTGCCCTAAGCAGCAGTGGTTGGGAAATGTGGATGTGCAACTTGATTTCTTTTTCAGAGTAGTTCAGATTTATTATAATAATAATAATAATGTTTTCATTTCTTAATGTGGTCCCAGATTTTTCAGGCTTTCTGGTAACACGTGGTAGGAAATATGGGTTCAGATAGCTTTTCTTTAGCACATGCTGTGTCCTCATCATTCCCAGACAGTTTTACCTTTAAACTGAAGGGACGTTTTTCTCTTATTTACGTTTCCCTTCATGGATATTCAATGTGGAGCCGCTTTCTGTTGCGTGTCAGTAGTTGCCTGTGCTGAGCGCGTTGCTGTGAAAGGCTGGTTGAAAGTGGTGCGGGAGAAGAACTTGCCTTTCCCACTCCATCCTCTTAAAAAAAAAAAAAAAAATAAAATAAAAACAACTCCAAACCTGGACATCACAGTGGCCACTTTGTGTGTGCTGACGTTTCCCTTTGTCCTGTCCTCTAAGATATTAGTGCGCATCCCGGGCTGCTTGGCTGCCTAATGCTTTGCTTTTTCTCTTTTAAATATTCATGTCAGCAGAGTGGCCGGGTTACTTAATGGAGCAGCCTGGTCTTTTGAATCCAAAGCAGAAGTGGACTTGTTGTCGATAGCTTTTAAAATTTTTTCACTAATCCAGCTGATAGCCTGTCAGATTGACATATTTCCCCTCTTTTAAAGTTTAAATGAGTTCTGGTGGAAGAACTGTTGTTGCTTACAAACGGGGCCTTGATGTGTTGTGTTGGGAGTGTAAAGGAGAGGAAACTACCGATCCCCTGCTAGACGAGGAGATTTTCTGCTATGGAGAGGATCGCTGAAGTGCCTGCGGGATTTTAGGGGGGTTGCTTTACCTGTAAACCCTGGACAAGAAAGTCATCAAGGTAGTAAAGAAAGCACAGAATCACAGACTGGTCAGGGTTGGAAGGGCCCTCTGGAGATCATCCAGTCCCACCCCCTGCCAGAGCAGGGGCACCTCCAGCAGTTGCACAGGACGGCGTCCAGGCGGGTTTGGGATGGCTCCAGAGTGGGAGACTCCCCCACCTCTCTGGGCAGCCTGTTCCAGTGCTCTGCCACCCTCACAGGAAAGAAGTCCCTCCTCATGTTTAGATGGAACTTCCTATGTTCCAGTTTGTGCCCGTTCCCTCTTGTCCTGTCACTGGGCACCACTGAAAAAAGACTGTTCCCATCCCCCTGACACTCTCCCTTTAAGGACTGATAAGCATTGAGAAGATCCCCCCTCAGTCTTCTCTTCTCCAGACTAAAAAGCCCCAAGTCCCTCAGCCTTTCCTCATCAGAGAGATGCTCCATTCCCCTCATCATCTTTGGAGCCCTTGGCTGGACCCTCTCCAGCAGTTCCCTGTCCTTCTTGAACTGGGGAGCCCAGAACTGCACACAATACTCCAGATGTGGCCTCACCAGGGCAGAGTAGAGGGGGAGGATGACCTCCCTGGACCTGCTGGCCACACTCTTCTTGATGCACCCTAGGATGCCAGTGGCGTTCTTGGCCACCAGGGCACACTGCTGGCTCATGGTCATCCTGTTGTCCACCAGGACTCCCAGGTCCCTTTCCACAGAGCTGCTCTCCAGGAGGTCAGCCCCCAACCTGTACCGGTGTATGGGGTTGTTCCTCCCCAGATGCAGTACCCTACACTTGGCCTTGTTGAATTCCATTAGGTTTCTCTCTGTCCAACTCTCCATCGTGTCCAGGTCACGCTGTATGGCGGCACAGTCTTCTGGCATGTCAGCCACCCCTCCCAGTTTTGTGTCATCAGCAAACTTGCTGATGGTACACTCCATCCCTTCATCCAGGTCAGTGATAATATATTGAACAGGACTGGACCCAGTACTGACCCCTGAGGGACACCACTTGTCACAGACTTCGATTCATAGCAGTTCATAGAATCTTAGAATGCCAGGTTGGAAGGGACCTCAGCGATCATCTGGTCCAACCTTTCTTGGCAAAAGCGCGGTTGGTTCAGAGGAAGAGAAAGTAGAGTTGAATGGGTATTGTGAATATCTGCAGCGATGTGGTTTAGTGAACCCTTGTTCTGGGCTTTCATGTGTTGTGTGAACTCCTTGGAGAAAAGTAACTCATCCTTCTTGGGCGAGGACTTTCCCTTTGCTTTCTCCTATCTTTTCTCTCTGTGAGGTCTCGAGACGATGTCCCGGCTGACAAGTCGTCATTCTGGTGATGTCTCTGTGCAGTGTAAACGAGATGCAATATTGTTTGGGGCTTTTAAGCTCTCTGGTAGAATGAGCAGTCATGTCCAGCTCTCATTTCCTTTCAGATTTACAGTTCTCTGCATCTCTTTCAGGAAGGTGAGGGGCTTCTGCACTTTGCTCTCTCTTTGAGGGTAAAACCCTTCATCTTTTCCCGCTGTCACTGGAGAATTGACTAGAGATGGAAGGAGTTGAATGCTGTCCTTTCTCCTGCAGCTTCAGGGCTTGCAAGAGTTCCTCTCTCCAGCTTGTTTTGTTTGCTTCGCCCACCGGTCACCCCATACCTTGTGGTACAAATAAAGGATTTAACTCCCTGGGTTTGTCTGGTGAGTGAGAATAATGACACTATGGTGTAGAATAGTAAAAAAGGCTGGGCTGGACCTAGGACGCTGTCTAGTCTCTCCCCTGCTCAAGGCACAGCCACCCATCTATATTGTTCCTGCCTGGTGGTCTTCGAACCCTATTTTTGGGACTTGTAGTGATGGAAACTCCATATCCTGTTTGGGTAACTTTCTCCGTTTCTTCTTTGGCTGTCTCCGATGCTTCTCGAGCTGAGTGGAGGTGAAGGATTACAACCGGCTTTCCTGTTTACGCATCCCTCTCTAAAATTTGCCTTTGTGCAACCGCCTGACCTTGTCAGAGGATGAGCGACTGCTGATTGACATAGCGACAGAGGATTTTCACTTGCTTTGTTGTTTCTTAACGCTTCCTACGCAGCTCTCGTGGCGAGGGAAAGCTTTTGGGAATGGCTCAGAGCTGGTGACCTGCACTGGTGGTGGTGCAAGGACTCAGGAGGCACCAGGTTTTAGATCCTCAGACAGCTCCCAAAAAGCTGGAGAAAGGATGAGGAGAGGTGAAGTTAGAGGGATTAACAGGGATTAATGCTAATAGGTGTTTGGTGTCTTATTCTCCAGTTTACTTGTTTTAACCTGATTTGAGCCTGGCTTTCATCCACTGGTTTGCTGGGCGCTGTCTCCTGTGCCTTTGGGCTACAGGATTGCTGCGGTGCCAGTACCAATTAGCGTGTGTGTGACTGGTTGTGCCTGGGATGTCAAAGACCAAATTGATTTTTCAGCTCCGGGGAAAGGATTTTCTCCTACATGTGCTGATCAGGTAATGTGAAGAGGAAACCAGCTCTGAGCTGGAGCGGTCGGACCTGCTCTGGGAAGACGTATCAGGCTCTTGCTCTGCCATTTCCCATCACAAGAGATGTCTCTGCGAGTGAGGAAGTACATCTCTGTGACTTTTCCTTCTTCTGAACGTGCTGGGCATGTTCCTCTTGGTGACTAAATGACCAAACCCGTTTTATTCTTTGAAGTCATCAACTGCTGCTGCTCAGAAAGGATAAAGGTGAGCCGCTGCAAGGAGCTAATGAACCTAGAAAAAAGGATTCTGAAGGAAGAATCATCTCTTCTTGTCAGACAGGACTATCTCGGGGAGGACCAGGGTTTGCTCGTGACTCTCTAACTTTGGGCGAAACATGTAATCTTGATGCTTTTTTTTTTTTCCCTCTTTGGGAAGGTAATAATACCTTTGCAGTAGAACTTGGGGCTCTCTTCAGTATTTGCAGCTTGCTTTGAGGTACTCTAGAATATCGCTTGGGTTATTTAAGAGTAAAATAACATGCTGAAGGAATGTCAGAAATTTTACAGGGAATGTTTTTGTTTCTTACAGCTCTGCCAACCAGTCTACTCCCACTGCATTCAGGTCACTGGGAGGATGAGGGCTGGAAGTCTGACTCTCCTGCTATTAAAATAGCCCGTAGATTTAGGAGATCGCGCCTGACACATGGCCTGGAGAGCATAATTTGACGTGGCAGCTGAGTGAAAAATGCTGGATGCGAATTTTACTTTCAGTGCATGCAGATGCATGAAGTTGGTTTGTTGTTTGTGGGTTGTTTTTTTTTTTTAAAAAAAAAACAACAAACCAACCAACAAACAGACCACAAAGCAAAACAAACAAACAAAAAAGACCCCAAACCCAACAGCAGCAACAACAAAACTTTTATGTTAAAATCAACTGGGGTCAAATGGGGATTCAGACAAGACCCTAGAAGGGAGGGGGGGATTTCTTTTCCCAGTTCTGTAATATCTGATGGCCTGAAGAGGTCTTCTCTGCCATTTGGTAATACTCTGAATACGGAACATCCCGGTAAGACCCAAGGAGTGTCCTTCAAATACATTCAGAGTTGATTAAAACCAAACAGCCTTCACTGCCGCTGGACGGAGTTTTACAGACAACCCTGCAGGCTGCGTCTGTGGAGCCTAACAGCTCCTGGCTGGTGTTGTTACAACTAATTTTCAAGCCACTTGCAACCTAATTTTCAAGGACAGAAGCAGGCATTTCGATTACTTGAATAATTGGAGCAGGGGGGGCAACACTTGTATGGGGAAAGGGGCCCGATGGAGCAGGCTAGAAGCCAGGAGGCTTTGTTATTAATATGCGTTTCTGCTGCTGCTTCCCTCTGTGACCTTGGGGTAAAAGCTTTTAATGGCGTACCTTGGGTTTGCTGCCCTTGTGATGGGAAGAGCAGACCCCAGCGCTGTGAGATCTGGCCAAAAGAAAAATCACCTCTGAAACAAGCTTTGCTGGTATTCTTCGCTCCGGACTTTGCTGTTTGCATCTCAGCTGGCCAAAGAGGGTTTGCTGTAGGCTTCATGCTCGCTCAGAGGGTTTTAAGGGCTTTATTCCTCAACGTGAACCTGATGGTAGGTACGACTTCTCTACTGCAAAAGGGAGAGGTTTGGACTTCGAGACTTGATCCGGCACATCTGATTGCCCATCAGCTCTGCTGTAGTTTAGGTTAGCGGGCAGATCTGGATGGAAGACCCTCAAGTTTTGCCTCAGCTCTCCGTTCTCCAGGCTGGGTGATAGCTGATGGATGAGTTGAAGGCTATGGTGATGTTCTCGGGAAGTAGAGCAGTTCTTCCTAAGACTGTGGTTATGCAGTGGATGAGAGGGTTAAGTCCGGGACACTGGTCTTTCTGTTCAACCTGGAGAAAGGTGATGGTGGGTTTGCACCCACCATCCTGGGGATGCACCCATTGCCTGGGGAATGCCAAAGCTGAAAGGAGATGCTAAGCTAAGACTTGTGCAACCTCAGGTTTAGTCCTTGACCCTGCAGCATCTAAATGAAACCAGCTACTGCTGCTGGAGCTGACTTGCCTGGGCCTTCCTTTTCTGAAGGCACTGAGAGTGCCCCAGGTAGGGTGCTGTGAGGTCCAAAACCAGTCCACAGGTCCTAAATCGTTTACCCCTTTCCCTAAGGCTGATCTGGGGTCACACTTGCCTTCCTGGAAAGGGACTTTTTTTTCCTCATCATCTTGTCAACAGCAATCAGGCCATTGCAGGGACTTTTTTCCCTGTCCACCTGGAGCGCTCCTGCCCTGGAGGTTGCAGAGCTGTGTTGATTATGCAAGTTATTAACTCACAGAAGATACAAGGGAAACTGTTTGCAGAAGACCCTGAGAAACATTCAACTAAGGTGTTTTTTTTTCCCCCCCCATGTTTTGGAGTGGCTGCGATACGCCGGCAGCTGGGTACCACGGCTCAGCTCACGCCCGGTAACTCATTGGCCATGGTATTTCATTGCCTGCCTCGACGGCAGGAGAGAATTGGGATGAGTAATCTTTTGTTTTAAACCCCAAATAATCAAATTGCAATCTAAAATAGCTATAACAGCATAAAAGCTGTGCGCTGGTCTCATTTAAACCCGGATCGGGTCTATATGGGAGGTCCAAAGTCTTAACGTGAGGATAAACAGATTATTGCTGTACCTGCGTGAAATGTAGGTGCGCGCCGGCTCTGAAAGCACCAGCGCTCGCAGGAATTGGGCCTGCGAGCGTTCCCTGACCTGCTTCAGTCAAAATGAGCTGGCTTAGCAAAGATACGGTATTTAAACCGTCTCGGTTAACGCGGCTTATATTGACTGATGCCGATTAAAGGGCGCTCACGTGAAGAGGAAGGTAATTTCTGGTGCGGGAGGGATGATGTTGGTGGCTAGCCGGGAGCGGACTGACAGCCTTCGCTTCTTGCGGGTGGCAAAACGAAGTCTGAAAAAGATGCTGAGCCTGGTGAGCCGAGGCTGGTCCTGTCCCTCTCCTGAAGATGCTATGGTAGGGAAGAGCTCGGGGTTGCTTTGCCCGGTGTCGGCCGCTGCCATAGCGTGTGTTAACCTGGGAAAAACACAAAGCTGCGGATGCCTGTCCAGGCTCCGACTCTGTCTGCTAAAGAGCTTAACGTTTCCTGCTCGTTTTTGTTCTTTGCTGATCTCAGACAATCTCAACAGATGGACAGAGGTGGCGGAGATGCTCTATGTTCCTAAAGGTTTCATGGAAGTCTGCTGGGTGTGGATAAGTAGCCTGATGGGACTGATTAGTACCATGGAAAAGCAACAAGCTGTTTTCCTTCTCTGTGGGCTGCCTGGTCCATCTAGGTGCAGCATCAGGTCACCCCCGTGTCCAGCCGGCCATAGGGCATTGGGGTGAGGTAAATGGGTTCAAGAGGGACATGATGGGTGCTTGGAAGGGACGCATCTATTGAGGTTACTAAATGTCTGACGTTCATCAGGCTCAGGAACTCCCCTGGGCTCTTGCTCCTTCCTGGGTGTCCAGTTGTGGCTGTTGTTCCTATAGGTCCCTATTCCTGTAGGGTCAGATAAGTCTTGGGCAGATAAAGCAAAACAAAATGGGGAGAAAACCGAAGGGGTTTGAGGATGTTGAAGGGGAGTGGATGAGGGCCAAAGAAGCGGGAAACTGGAGGCAGAGAGAGAGCGGCGAGCGTGTCTGTGGACTTTCAGATTGACCACGCTGGCCCATGGGCTCCTCACCCTGGTGGGAAGGGCTTCCTCAGAAGCATGTTGTGCTTGGGTTGGAAAGACAGGGATGAAGTGTGCATGAGCTCCTAGATATGTTTCTGAAGAACGTTTTGGAGGCATGTTGGTGGGATGTCCTGCAGCCTGCTCTGGTGGTGGTAGGGTTGGGGCCCTGAGAAGAAGCTCTTTGTGGCTGGAGTTGGAGGATGAGCCGGGACTTGGGCCTGGTAGTGGGGTGAGCTTGGTGAAGGCTGTACCACTGAGAAAGAAGAGGCCGAGGATATCGTATGACCAGGTTTTTAAGGTGTGGGAGGGAACTCTGCAGTGCTGCATTTCTCAAAGAATGGTGAGGGTTGGAAGGGACCTCTGGAGATCATCTAGTCCAACCCCCGGCCAGAGCAGGAGCACCTACAGCAGTCGCACAGGACAGCGTCCAGGCAGATTTGGAACGGCTACAGAGTAGGAGACTCCCCCTCCTCTCTGGGCAGTCTGTGCCACTGCTCTGCTACCCTCACAGGAGAGAAGTTTTTCATCATGTTGAGATGGAATTTCCTTTGTTCCAGTTTGTGCCCGTTGCCCCTTGTCCTGTCGTTAGGCACCACTGAAAAGAGTCTGGCCCCATCCTCTTGCCACCCGCCCTTTAGATATTGATGAGATCCCCTCTCAGCCTTCTCTTCTCTAGGCTAAACAGCCCAAGGGCTCTCAGCCTTTCCTCGTAAGAAAGATGCTCTGGTCTCCTCATCATCTTTGTAGCTCTTTGCTGGACCCTCTCCAGCAGTTCCCTGTCCTTCTTGAACTGGGGAGCCCAGAACTGCACACAATAATCCAGATGGGGCCTCCCCAGGGCAGAGTAGAGGGAGAGGGTGACCTCCCTTGACCTGCTGGCCACGCTCTTCTTGATGCCCCCCAGGATGCCATTGGCGTTCTTGGCCACCAGGGCACACTGCTGGCTCATGGTCATCCTGTTGTCCACCAGGACTCCCAGGTCCCTTTCCACAGAGCTGCTCTCCAGGAGGTCAGCCCCCAATGCATGATGCAGGAGGGAGCTGTGTGATGGGGGGACCCAAGCAGAAAAGGAAAGCATCCAAGTGTAGGATTGTGGTTTGGTTGTTTTTTGTTTTTGTTTTTGTTTTTTTTTTTCCTCTAGCTTGCTCTGAGTTTGGAAAGTTTGTTGGGTTTTTTTTTTTGGGTGGTTTTTTTTTTTTTTTTGAGGCAGAACAGGGGAGCAGCATTCTTCCAGTCTGTAGTGGTGTTAATTGGTTTTTGTTTGAAATATTTACTGGATGGGAACATCAGTGATGATCAACTCTCTCTCTAAGTGCGCCTGGGGAGCAGGCGTTGACAGGTGACATTCCCGAGCAGCTAAAAGTCTCCGTGGTGCAATCATGAGTGTATTTTAGAAGTGCTGACTTAAAAATAAAAAGGTTTATGTATCGGCCTAAATCTTGTCCAGCTCTTCTGTTTTCTTTTGGATTTCGTGGAAATGTTTCATGTGAACTATTGAATATTTTTTGATCTTCGCAAGTTTTCTTGTTAAGGCTAGTTCATCTAAAATACAGTGCAAGGTGTTTTGATATCTGTAAAAGTCCGTTAAAAATATTTTCCAGCTTATTTTGTCGGTTGTGGTGTCAGTGAGCTCCTGGTACCTCACACGTTTGCAGGAGAGGAGAGATGTCCTCCCTGCGTGGTGAAGATGAAAGATGGGTTTGATTTGTTTCAGGCTCTTGAGCAACATTCCTCACTATCATGTATCCAAGCCCTTTGCAAGGGCTAAAAATCTTCTCTTAGAATTTTGGGAAATACTATTTTAATCTGTTAAGTAGGATCTGATGATAGGTGGGATCTCTTTGTCCCAGTACGAGGAGGAGTTGCGTTTTTAGGGGCCGGCATGTGTTTGGTATGCGTGCCAGCCCTTGCAAACAGCTGAGCGGTACCAGAGGGCAACTGTGACCCCGGAGGTGTTGAACTGCGCGTGTGGCCGAGTACTGTAAAAGAAATGAGATAGGCAAGTCTTGGACCTGAAGATGTGGAAACCTCTTAGAGGAGATTGTTGAAGGAATCTGTGGTCCTCTCCCTTATGTTTTTGGTTGCAGGTGGAGCTTTTTTTTTGTCCTGGAGTCCAAAGATTCCTAATTTTCTGAGAACCTGGCTGTGTAACCCTACTGATTGCCCTAACAAAGGGTTGTATTTTACGCAGGTCCCACAGCCATAATCGTAGAATGGTTTAGCGTGGAAGGGACCTTAAAGATCATCCAGTTCTATCCCCCCTGCCATAGGCAGGGACACCTCCCATTAGACAAGGTTGCTCAGAGCCCCGTGCAACCTGGCCTTGAACATCTCCAGGGATGGGGCAGCCACAGCTTCCCTGGGCAACCTGGGCCATGGGCTCACCACCCTCACAGTGAAGAATTTCTTCCTCATATCTCATCTAAATCTCTCCTCTTCTAGTTTCAAGCCATTACCCCTCATCCTATCACTACATGCCCTACTTAAAAGTCCCTCTCCAGCTCTCTTGTAGGCCCCTTCAGATACTGGAAGGGACTCTAAGGTCTCCCTGGAGCCTTCTCTTCTCCAGGCTGAACAATCCCAACTCTCTCAGCCTGTTCTCCCAGCAGAGGTTCTCCAGCCCTCTGATTCTCTTTGTGGAAACGTTCATGGGGCTGCTTAGCCCAAAGAAACCCCTTGTCAAGAGGCTCTCAAAGCTTGATTTTGTAGGTGCTGGGCATTGCAATCCCAACAAGATGGAGTTGACAGAGAGGAATGATATTCTGAGGGTGACGGGAACAAAGAAGCAACGCCGCTGCCCGGCTGACACCAGTGAGGAGCGTAGCTCGGGTTGCACCCATCTCCGATGAGTGAGTGTCCCTTCTCCTGATGGAAGGGGTGCCGAAAGTAGGGGGGGGGATCCTTGGAGCCGACCGGTATCAGGCTCCTTCTTGCGAGTCCCCCGGGGTTTTTCTTGCCTCTGCCATGTGGCCCCGTGCTGTTGTGCTGCCCGGGTTGTTTTCAGCTCTGGGAAGCTTGCTGCGTGCATCCAGCACGTTCCTCGGGAATGCGGGAATGCGGTAACCCCATTCCTTGGGAATACAATTTGAGCTATGACATAATCCCTGGAGCAAGTGAAGAGCCATTAGCAGCTTCTTCTTTACCGCAGTTGGTGGAGCGGAGCTGCGCGTCTTGGGATTCTGCTCATTCCTGGGTATTTTCTCATGCTCCAAACACTAACAGGTGGCACCCTTCACCGGGGAATGGGTGGGGGTGAATTATGTTTTAAATCATTCAACACCTCGGCGTGGCTTCCCCTGTTTGTCTGAATTATAGCATTGACCTCCAGAATTCATTATGAATATGCCCTTAACGTCAGCTCAAACTTGAGACCGGAGTGCAACAGGAGAACCCCGTCCCGGAGCATGACATTACCTGTGTCCCATCAGCTGTCTGAAAGGGCTCTTCTTGGCTCTCTCGGGAAAGAGAAAATTGGGGTAAATGTGAATGAGAAGGAGCTTGAGATGATTCCCAGCTAGAATTACAACTGGTTCGCAAGTGTTTGTAAAACATTTATGGTGAAGGTGGTCTGGGACCACGTGCGGCGTGGTCTGCAACGTTCGGTAGGGTTCAAGACATTTGGGTGCCCGTCTCCGAGCTGTCCTACAACCCCCCTATGCGTCTGTTAAGCTGTGGGTCCAAGGGTCCACGCTGGCCTGTTCTCCTCTCTGCCCCCATGGGGGAGCATCATTTCTGGCTGTCTAGCATTCCCTTTGAAAAATCAGGCTAAAAATTAATTGCTTTAATTAGAGATGTTAGCGGAGGATCTCAAAGCGCTTCACAGGGAGAGCTGCTGAGTTGAAAGCAAACAGCGTGGCGTGGCATCAGGTAGGGAGGAGGGCTGCAGGGAGCAACACTGCCCTTTCCTTTTTCTCTTTGAATTAGGGAATGGTTGTGTTTCCGTAATCAAAAATACGGCATTTCTCAGCTGTCTGCTGCCAGCGAGTCTCTTCCCAGAGAGGGATTTTCTCTGAATTTCCCTCTCTGGAAGTGAATATACACTTAAACCCTGAGGATCTGTGTGCTCAGTCCTTCATCGCCCCATTCTTGAGAGTTTGTTTTGGTTACTTCTTCTACAGCACCAGAGAAGAGGGACAAGATCTAGCTGGTTGTTGAGAAGTTTATCGCTAAACCTCTTGGCCAGTGGGACCCTGGTCTGTGCCCAGAGAGCAGCAAGTTGCTCGGGAAATGCTTGTGGGAACTAAGGAGCTTAAAATAAAGGTCAAGGAGAAGAGTAAAATGAGATATACACCCGTAACGTGCTGCTTGCCTGGGATTGCTGCCTCAGGATGCTGCCCTGAGTGGTACCCCGGTAGCGGAGCATCACTTGGAGCCAGCATAGACAATGGGAGATGGAAAGCAGCAGCACCTTTGCTAATACTTGCTATCTCTCGGAGAGCTGCCTCCGTGGGTGAAAGGAGGGGGAATGGATTAAAAAATAGGCAATTAGTACAGATAGAGCTCTGCTGTCGGCTCCAGCGTGCATTAATTAGTTGTTCTAGCAATTGTTGCATTGTTAGGAGAAATAAACTCATTAAAAGCTCTTTGTTTTGTGTTTGTTTGGCACCTACTGTGATGGGATCCTGGACAATGGCTGCAATTCCTCTGCGTGCTGGTGGTGCAGGCAGAAAGGGTGCAGGCAGAAAGCACGGGTGAAGGCAGGCAGGCAGGCAGGACTGCCAAGCGGCTGCCAGCAGCCTGAGTGATCCCATCGAAGTAATCTAAAGTAGATCTAGAAACCTTGCTGCCAGGGCCAGAGTGATTTGTGTGTGTCTGTGTGTTCAGTTTTAAGCATGTAGAAAGGCCTTTTCAAACCAGGGAGATACAGGTTGGGAAACAGAACCATCTAGAGGATGCTGCCTGCTATTCTTAAATTGGTTTAGATTGGAAGGGACCTTGAAGATCATCAAGTATTCATCGCCTTTCTCTTTTCCCTGCCTGCATTACTTGGAAGGATTAGCTCGTAACCTGTGAAGCTGCCTTCTGCCTTCTTTAAAGTTGGAAAATACGTAGATCTGTTCTCTGATCCAATGCTAGCTCTGAAGACTGTCCCTGGAAGTTTTTCTGTTGCTCCCTGGAGCATCCCCAGCTCCTTCCATGCTGTAGCAAAGTGGTGTCATGTTGTCACCCATCTGTACAGCCTGAATTATGACTGTTGCTGTTTAAAGTGGAATATTAATAGAGCATCTCCCTTTTAGTACCTTACCTGTCCCTTATTTTCCTTCCTGTAAGTGTGCTCTTAGAATCACAGAATGGTTTGGGCGGGAAGGGACCTTAAAGATCATCCAGTCCAACCCCCTGCCATGGGCAGAGACATCTCCCACCAGACAAGGCTGCTCAGAGCCCCCTCCAACCTGGCCTTGAACACCTCCAGGGATGGATGGGGCAGCCACAGCTTCTCTGGGCAACCTGGGCCAGTGCCTCACCACCCTCACAGCAAAGAATTTCTTCTGAATATCTATTCTAAATCTCCCCTCTTTCAGCGTCCAACCGTTCCCCCTCGTCCCATCGCTCCCCTCCCTGATCCAGAGTCCCTCCCCAGCTCTCCTGGAGCCCCTTTAGACACTGGAAGGGGCTCTGAGGTCTCCACGGAGCCTTCTCTTGTCCAGGCTGAACCCCCCCAACTCTCCCAGCCTGTCCTCCCAGCAGAGGGGCTCCAGCCCTCGCAGCATCTCGGTGGCCTCCTCTGGCCCTGCTCCAGCAGGTCCATGTCTCTCCTGTGCTGAGGCCCCCGAGCTGGAGGCAGCACTGGAGGGGGGTCTCCCCAGAGCAGAGCGCAGCAGAGGGGCACAATCCCCCCCTCGCCCTGCTGGCCACGCTGCTGGGGATGCAGCCCGGGATGCTGGGGGCTTTAAACAGCACCTATCCCAGCAGTGAATCCTGAGGAACCCCATTTGTCACTGGTCACCACTTGGACATTAAACTGTTGACCTCAACTCTTTGTGTGCGGCCATCCAGCCAATTCCTTATCCTCTTGAGTGGTCCATCCGTCAAATCCATGTCTCTCCAATTTAGAGACAAGAATGTTGTGTGGGACAGTGTCACATGCTTTGCACAAGTCCAGGTAGATGATATCAGTTTCTCTTCCCTTATCCACCAACGCTGTAACGCCATTGGAGAAGGCCACCATGTTTGTCAGGCACAATTTGTCCTCAGTGAAGCAACATTGGCTGTCACCAATCACCTCCCAGTTTTCTGTGTGCCTTAGCATTGTTTCCAGGAGGATCTGCTCCATGATCTTGCCGGGCACAGAGGTGAGACTGACCAGTCTGTAGTTCTCTAGGCCTTCCTTTTTTCCCCCTTTTCAAAAATGGGGGTTACCTTTTCCCTTTTCTTTTTTTTTCACCGGACTGCCACGTCTTCTCGAATATGATGGATAGCGGCTTAGCAACTTCATCGACCAGAACGCGGATTGGTTGTCCTGGTCTCTGCAGCTTTCCATGCTGGGATTTGGTGCCGAGCAGCGTGATGGGTCAGGGCTGCGTGTGCAGTGGCAGGAGCTTTGCCCCTGTTAAATGAAGTTCATTATCTTTATTTGCTCGCAGATGCTTTCTGCTCTGGGTCGCTGCTCCCTTCCCTCCCCGCCACCTCTGGGGAAGCACTCTGCCCCAGGAAGAAATGAAGCCGCACGTCGTTTGCGAACGACCTTGGAGATTCGTAGGGAAACAGCCGCTCGCTTGGAAAGCTCCAAATGTTCTGTGCCTATGGAAAACAATAAGTGCTGCATTCTCAGGTCTTGTTTCTGGTGGGATTTCAGGGAATTTTTGGGCAGAAGGGGAGCAGAGGTGCAGCTCGGTGGAAGAAGCATCATCTCTGACTGATGGTGCTCGCTGTGACTCCTTTGGATGCTGCTGGTTGAGTGGCAGCCAAGCTTTGATAGCTGTAATATTCTGCACTTGTGTAAATATCTGTGTCTGAATGTGGTCCTGTGAACAAAACATCATGTAAATAATTATCGTGATTTACTTATCAGAATCATAGAATCTTCTAGGTTGGAAGGGACCTTTCAGATCATCGAGTCCGACCATCAACTTAACACTGCCAAAACCACCACTAAACCACATCCCTCAGCACCACGTCTACACGTCTTTTAAATACCTCCAGGGATGATGACTCCACCGCTTCCCTGGGCAGCCTCTTCCAATGCTTGACAACCCTTTCTTACTTTCTTATACTATTTCTTACTTATTTCCAAGTGTCAGTTGGGCAAGCCAAGAAACGAAAGCCCTTGCGTACGCAGAGGATGGGCAGAGAGGAGGCAGCAGCAGGAGGAGAGGAGGTAGAGTGCACGTTGGAGGGTCAACTCAGGCATCTGCGTCCCCAAAACTGTGATGTCATTTTGGACAAGACATTTGCCACCAGATTTTGAGGGTATGGTGGTGTCTACGGGTGAAACTAGAGAACTTCAGAGGTCTGCTCAAGCCTATCAAAGGAGGCAGCAATAAAGATTTAGATAATTATCTGATTAAGACAGGAAGGTAGTATCCTAACGTGTGCTCAGTGCGCTGAGACAAGGGGGTTGCAGGAGGCGCCCAGTGATAGGACGAGGGGTAATGGGCATAAACTTGAACATAGGAAGTTCCATCTTAACATGAGAAGGAACTTCTTTACCTTGAGGGTAGTGGAGCACTGGAACAGGCTGCCCAGAGAGGTGATGGAGTCTCCCACTCTGGAGACATTCAAAACCCGCCTGGACGCTGTCCTGTGCAACCTGTTGTAGGTGATCCTGCTCTGGTGGGGGGGTTGGACTAGATGATCTCCAGAGGTCCCTTCCAACCCTAACCATTCTGTGATTCTGTGATTCTGAGGTAGCAGACGAGGGCTGTCCTCCTGGAGGAATGTGTTTAAAAGGCTGTACCATCAGCACCTGAAACAATCCACATCCTGTATTTCTTCCAAGAGCTGCTGCCTGGTCACACTTTTAATCCAAAGGTTTGCTTGCTGAAAGAGGGACACGCATTCATCCTGTGGACGGGAGGCAGGGAGGTTACCTGTGGTGGTGCAAGGATCGGGGGCGGAGCCGGAATTCAAATGACCATTCCTGCCTCTTGGTCTCTGGTCGTACAGCTCTTCTCTCCCTGTGTCCAGCATCACCCTTTGGGGTTGAGATTAGGCGCTTTAGACACTCAAATGACAAGTTATGCAGCAGGCTGAAGGATACAGGTACGACTTGGATGAAATCTGCGGTGACCGTTTCTCTGCGTGGTTTGGGCAGTTTGTAGGCAGAGTGAGTTTTGCCCTTTCAGCTTAGGTAAAGTTTGTAGGAAACCACCCCAAAATATCCTCCACCCTGGAATAAAGAGCCTTTTCTACCTGGTAATGTGCAACAGAGCAATGTATTCGATTTTTATTGGGAATTTTTAGTGCATAACAAATTGAATCGAACCGAGGCTTGCTTTGGCTCTGGATGACGGCAAGGGCCCTTGAAAGCCGTGTGTCCATGGGCTCTTACTTGCTGCGGGGTTAAATCACCGCAGGGAAGACCCCTGATGTTTGCTTTGCCTCTTGGTGCTAACTCTGGTCCCTTCCCAAAGCTGTGGTTGTGATCCACATCTCCTGATCTTTGCAGGTCCTTGGTCCTCCCAGGGCTGCTGCTTCCTTTTTGTTTCTAGAACAAAAATTGGGTCGGTAAAAGGCAGCAGCTGGTGGCCGGAGAGGTCCACCTGCGTGGTTTTGATGCTCTATATCAGGATATTCTTCCATCAAATTCTCCTGAATAATACTGTAGCATTAAGCAGAGATGAAGGAAATTGAGCTTGGGCATTTATTTTTCTTTTCTCTTTGAGGATGCTCAAGCATCCATGGGGAAAGAGAGCTGGGAAAGGATAAGGGAGCGTTGCGGCTCAAGGTAATTATTGCGTTGTTATTATTTGTATCGCTGAAGCAGTGTCAGTGTATAGACCCAGAGCATCCTCGTACCAGAATGTCTGCGGGTTTGAACTGTGAAACGAAAGTACAGGTGGACGTGGCAGGTATGGGAATGTGTTGTAACTCCTTGTAGGAGAGGACGGGCCTTTCTCTTTGTTCTAGCAGCACTTAAAGTAGTTCCAATTCTTGCTAATTAAGACTTAGTTTTTCCCCATGTGCTATTCTATATATTATTTTTTTCCTATGATGTTGTCTTATATTAATGGCTGATGTTTTCTGTAGCTTATATGGCGCGAACAGTAAAGAACATTTCAAGAACATCACACAGAGACGTTTTTGAGGTGGCACTTTCCACTTTGTGTGGAAAGGGACCTGGGAGTCCTGGTGGACAACAGGATGCCCATGAGCCAGCAATGTGCCCTGGTGGCCAAGAACGCCAATGGCATCCTGGGGGGCATCAAGAAGAGTATGGCCAGCAGGTCCAGGGAGGTCATCCTCCCCTCTACTCTGCCGTGGGGAGGCCACATCTGGAGGATTGTGTGCAGTTC
>NW_009647760.1:1696799-1701113 GCF_000708025.1 Charadrius vociferus | reverse complement strand
TGCTGTGAGGGTGGCAGAGCAGTGGCAGAGGCTGCCCAGAGAGGTGGGGGAGTCTCCCACTCTGGAGCCATCCCAAACCCGCCTGGACGCCGCCCTGTGCCACTGCTGGAGGTGCCCCTGCTCTGGCAGGGGGTTGGACTGGATGATCTCCAGAGGTCCCTTCCAACCCTGACCATTCTGTGACACTTGTAGTTCTTACTCTTTCAAGGTGAAAGTTGTACGTTTTTCACACTGGCCTGGGAGAGTGGCTGGCAGTGCCACTGATCTACACGGGTCTGCTCATCTCGGATCACCCAACTCTGAGGTTGAATCAGCCAGTGGAAAATGAACAAGGGACGTCCTGAACTGCTCCTTCGCAGGGCTGCGTCTTGGGTTTAACTCCTGGAAGGTGGTTTCTGCAGGCCAGGGAGATGTTTCAGCTGAAATCCTCAGTGAAAGCACCTGCTCCGGCCATCGTCTTTTCTGCCTCTTCCTTTTTCCATCTCTTGTGGCCATATATAACAGCAAATGCTTCCAGCAAGAGTGATGAAAATTGCCAATTAACTGCCTGTGAGAAAGTGAGGGAACGCCAGCTGTGAGCAAGCCACTTCTCCCTCCCCAGGCTCAGAAGTAACCCTATCCCCTTCCCAACTCGCCTCCCAACGCCCCGGAGGATATACCCGACCCAGGTGGGTGTATCGCTTATGGGGGAGAACGGGGAGATGGCACACGAGTAAGAAGGGAGACGGGGAACAAGAGAAACTTCAACTGAAGGTTTATTCTGGTGCGCAAGAGCTATCTTTACCCGTCTTGGCTCGGGACGGCACTTCCATTTGTAAAGTCCCTACAGAAGCATCCAGCTTGGCATCCGACTCATGACAGGCATGTTGGCCCTGGCTTGGCCTCCTTGCCGCAGCTTCAGGAAGCTTCTCGCTCCCTTCACAGGTGCCTTTCCAATTTTAAGATTTGGTTTGAATGCGTAGAATTGATGGAATTTGTAATTGAAAGCTGGAGTCAGATGCAATTACCATAAATTAAAAAAGCATCCAGGGCCGACACGGAGAGCTGTCGGCGTCGGGGGCCTGGAGATGCTCTATCTTGAGGCCAACGGGGAATCGTGTGGTATTAAAAAGGGATTCGATGCCTGACACCTCCCTTGGTAATTTTTGCTGTGATGATCTCACCCCAATCCTCTTGTTGATTTGCCACTTGGCTCATCTGATTCCTTGTGTCTTGACACCCCGCCCCCCCCATCTGTCAATCGGTGTGGGCTGTGAAGGGTAATTAGTTGCAGGGGCTGATGGAGGGCATGGTGTTATTGCTACGGCCGTGCTCCCCTCTCCCTTTCCCTGGATAAAAATCCCTGCTCGCTATTGGGTTGTTGGCACTTGCAGGTCTGCCTCAAAAATCAGAGCTAGTGGTGGGGAAAATCTCATCAAGTCATGCCACCAGGGCTGGTTTGGGTGCAGATGTGTCCCCGCGGTGCTCAGAGCTCCTCTTGGGCTGCTGATCTTGCATGTGAGTCCTTGCCATGCCTGGAGGGGCTTTCAGGACGCCTGTTGTAACGCTGAAGAGTTTCTCCAGGGCTTCAGACCTTCACCTGCTCTATGGTGGATGTCTCAAGGAGCAGCCTGAGGGTCTCTGCTCCCTTCCTGCGAGGCTTCTTCTGCTTTCTTTCAAGTAACCCCTGAAGATCAGCTCCTAAATCCTTCTTTTGAGTTAGGAATGGGCTGTTGCCATCCTGCTGTGCCTTCTCTCGCCAATAATTTGGCAAGGCTCTCGGCATTTTGGGATACCTATGGACTGAGAGTTGGGCAGCATCTCCAGGCGTCTTGGCTCTTACTCCCATCCTGCCATGTAGATACGGTCCAACATGAGATCAGCCTCGCCATTGGGAAGGATGCTCTGGAGAGACTCCTTTTTGCTGGTGCCAGGGGGATGGGAACAGTCTTTTTTTCAGTGGTGCCCAGTGACAGGACAAGAGGGAACAGGCACAAACTTGACCATAGGAAGTTCCATCTAAGGATGAGGATGAACTTCTTTCCTGTGAGGGTGGCAGAGCAGTGGCACAGGCTGCCCAGAGAGGTGGGGGAGTCTCCCACTCTGGAGACGTTCAAAACCCGCCTGGATACCATCCTGTGCAATCTGTTGTAGGTGCCCCTGCTGTGGTGGGGGGGTTGGACTAGATGATCTCCAGAGGTCCCTTTCAACCCTGACCATTCTGACATTCTGTGATTCTGTGCTTTCTTCACCCTCAACGTGTCTATGGGTGACCGTTTGGAGGCGGGACGTGCTGGTTTTATTTGGACACCACCTGCTTAAACCTGGTCCACCTTGCTCCCTGTAGTGCCAAGGGCTTCCCAGGTGCCTTCTCCCAAGCCCCGAGAGGCAGCTCTCCTGACACCATCTATACCTGCAAATCTCCAATTTCTTTTTTTTTGGGGGGGAGCCTAATCCAAAGCTCTGAAACAAATGGGAACCTCTTGGTCAGCATCCGCAGCTGTCTGCGTGCTGAGCTTGGCAGCTTGTGATGAGCTGCAGCTTGCAGGAGGCGAAACAAGTGGTGTGGGTTGGTTTTGTTGTGGGGTTTTTGTTTTTTTTTATTCCCCCTTCCCCTTTTGCCCCAGGGAATGCAACAGGGCTGGACAAATCCAGGTGTCTGATTAGCCACGCTTAATTAAGAGCTCGGTATTCTGGAGTAAATCTGGTGGACTCAATGCAGTCTTAGCGGAAGGGAGCCCGGAGGAAAGGCTCAGCTCGTCCCTCGCGGGCATGGCAAATTGGGGCCGCCCAGCTCTTCGGCAGCGTCGCGTCCTCCCTCTTCCCAATTTGATGTTTCTGTCGGAATAAGCAGCGGGGCAAAGTATCACGAGAGGTTGGGGAGGTCTCTTCTCCCGAGTAACAAGCAATAGGACAAGAGGAAATGGCCTCAAGTTGTGCCGGGGGAGGTTTAGATTGGATATTAAGAAAAATTTCTTCACTGAGAGGGTTGTCGAGCACTGGAAGAAGCTGCCCAGGGAGGTGGTGGGGTCACCACCCCTGGAGGTATTTAAAAGACTTGTAGACGTGGTGCTGAGGGACGTGGTTCAGTGGTAACTTGGCAGCTTTGGGTTGACAGTTGGACTTGATGATCTTAAAGGTCTCTTCCAACCAAAATGATTTTGGGATTCTATAAAACGGGGTTACTGCCTGCGCAAATACACTGATTTTTGCCTCCTCAAATTGCAGCAGGATAACATCGCTCTCCCTGCCAGCCGGCGTGTTTAACGAGAAGCAAACATCCCCCTCCCCATCCTCGAATGCCCCTCTGGCTCGCTCTCGTGTTGGGATATTCGGTTACCGGTCCCGCTTGCTGTAAAGCCTCTCTGCGCTGCTGCCGGGACGGGAGCCTTCACCTTGGCAGCTCCTTCAAGGCAGGAGCGGCCTCTCTGCGTTTTATTTCTCTGCCTCATTGACTCCCCATCTGTTTTCGCTTGCCGGCTGCAAACGTACCTATTCCTTTTGGCTTTTGCTTCTTTTTTTTGTAATATTTTTTTTTTTCTTTTTCCCCCCCTCCCTTCCAGTTTTCATTTTAATTGTAGCCACGTTGTGGAACTCAGCATGTTTCCAGCGCTGAAACGCGGAGTGACAAAAGGAGGAATAGAGGTTTGCGAAGGAGATGGCGGTCAGGGAATAACCCTGGGCTCAGCTGCCCCTGAGGGTTCAGCCCAGGGGACAGCGAGAGTAAATCCTAAAGGCATCAGGTTTTTTTTAGATGATTTTTAGAAGTAGCAGCGCTAAGCCCAGCACCACCAGCTTCCCCGACCGCTCTGGGGTACTGAGCTTTAACTCCATGTATGTCTCTCTCCAGCAAAAGCAAGAAGGGCTCTTTTCGGCGCGTTCCTTAGTTTAGGATCAAGCCGGGGTTTAATTACACATCTCCTAATTGCAAAGGAAAATTCTGAGCAACACCCACAGCCTGTTCTGCAAAGTTTTACATTCTCATCCGCCTTTCCCCCCCGCTTTTTCAAATTCTTTATATATAATGTATTTTGTAAAGCATATTCAAGCAGAGGGGTGCAATCTATGGAAGGAAATGGCTTTTTTTTTTTTTTTTTTTTTAGTTCTCTCTTTTTTCCCCTTTGGATTTCCAAAAGCAGATCCCGAGGCCGGCACATTGGGACCGTCTCACGGCTGGGACCCGCGGCGGTACCCTCTAGGGGGCACGATGCACCCGCCTTCGCCGGTGAGACCTGGACCGTTTTTGCAGTGAAGTGTTGTTTTTCTTTTTTTTTTTCTTTTTTTTTTTTTTTTTTTTTTCCCAAGAAAACGCGGGGGGGGAAAAAAACAGAAGAT
>NW_009647760.1:1692814-1696760 GCF_000708025.1 Charadrius vociferus | reverse complement strand
CAGCAGGAAAAGCAGCCTGGCCAGATCTGGTGGGCTTTTACCCGTTAGCGACGCTCTGCTTTAATTTTTTGCAGTGATTTAAGACGTGAGGCTCTGAAGCGCTCTCGCGTTTGCTTTTAATCAGTCCTGGAGGTTTAAAGATCACCCAGAAGGCAGCTGCGTTTTGAAGCACGGTGGTTTTAAACCCGCAGAAGTACGAAGGGCAACTTTTAAAAAGGCAAACGTGGCCAAATAAAGGATGTGGCTGTGCAAAAGCACTCGTGTCCCTATGAGAGCTCCGATGCTGTGGGAAGGGGGACAGGCAGTGACGATGTTTGCACAGGGGACCTTGAAAGGTTCTGGCTATCCTCTTATTTTTTTTTAAGACCGGTGGCACACGTGTGATTTCTGAGCTGGCTTATTGGGACTTTGCATCTTTCTTTTTAAGACAACCCTAATTCAACCCTTTTAGCCGCAATAAATTGAGTGCTAAACCAGGTAATCGCTTTGGTTTAACTCCTGTGACTGTCCCCGTGCAGCCAGGACAGCTCAGGGTCTGTGTCGAGGAGCAAAAATTTAATTTAAACAGTGTGCTGTTCGGTTTTTTTGGTTTTGTTTTTTTTTTTTTAATAATGACACAAGCCTGCACTACTGAGCTGCAAATCACGAGAGCTGGTAGCATTAACATGCGGAGAAAATGACTCTATGCACAGTAAAAACCTTTCTGAGTAAATCCTGTTTTCCAGTGCTCCTGTAATTACCTCTTGCCTCGCCGTGTCTGATTACTGCGTTAGAGAGAGGTTGCGTTGCTTTTGTGCTGCCTCCGTGATATTTCCTATACGATGCCAATTTCCGCCCCGTTAATTGATTCCTAATACTCACGTGAGTTGACCGGTCATTTTTATTTGGTTGTATTATTTCAATAAAGCCGGCACCTTGCCTTCCCACGTGTTCGGGAGTGTCACTTAAACTTGTCACTCTCTCCTCTCTGCTAGACCGCGATTAATTGTTTGCTGCATTAATTGCTCTACCAGGCAGAGAGGAGACGGTGTGGCATCACCTCGGACCCCGCAGGGAGGCTGCGGTCCCGTCCGTACACAATCGGTACTTGAACACCAGAGCAGAACGGCGGAGGGGAAGGCTCCGCCGTTTAATTAAATGCATCTTTGCCAATCGGTCCCCGCCGACCTGGATTGCCTCGGATTAAGATG
Organism: Charadrius vociferus; assembly: GCF_000708025.1. Classification (NCBI taxonomy): domain Eukaryota; kingdom Metazoa; phylum Chordata; class Aves; order Charadriiformes; family Charadriidae; genus Charadrius; species Charadrius vociferus. The sequence goes on along the minus strand of NW_009647760.1, from coordinate 1,695,570 downwards.
GCAAATAGCTGTCTCCGTGCCAGAGATATTTAGTGACTCTGACCAAGTTAACGGGCTAGCAGAGGGCTGGCAATTGTTCCCGCTTGTCTACCGCTGCCTGCGATAGCCCGACAAATACAGTTGCGCCTGGTGTAATTCCCACAGGCAAATCAGTGGCGTACACGGCGGTGGAGATAAACCTGGGTGCCTGGACGTTTTGCTTTCTGGGTCTGTAATTATACAGCGAGGAACGACGCTGCTGGAGACAGCCCAGGTCTTTGTTATCCCAGGGAATCTTCTTTTTGCCCAAGGGTGGCTGCAGGAGTGATGAGGTGCATGTAAAGGACAGCGAGAGGAGGGGAGGATACGCAACACCCTCTTTACAGGGGCAGAAATGTGGGATGAAAAAAAACACAGCCAAACCATTGTAAAAATATAATTTTAGTAAGTGTGAGGGTTCAATTTTCAGAGCATAAAATTCCTTCAACTACAAAAAATACAAAAAGCAACCCCCAAAACTCCTCCAAAGGCTCGCTTTTCCATAAAGCGTCTTTTAGCTGGGATTATTTTTTTTTTCCCTTTCTTTTTTATACTTGCCCATGAGGATTTTGTTCTGGGAGAGGAGCACGGCGAGGCACGAGCTGTAACTCTGCTCGAGCCTGACACTGCTGCATCTGCCTCCTCCCCGACGCATCCTTCTCCACTTTTTCTGCTGGTTCAGTTTTTCCTCCAGCTAGTAATCGTTTTAGCAGATGGTGGGATAAAGTGATGCTGACCAGGAAATTACCTGTAAGCTGAGAGCAACGGCGCCTTTATCCATCACAAAACACCGAAAGTCAGTTTTCGGTACTGCTTGGCTTGTCCGTGGAGGGCACGGAGTTATGGAAAGGGGTGGGAAAAGCTCTCCAGGCTTTTTCCTGGGACTCCGTTTAACAGCCTGAGGGTTTCCTGGGATAAAGGCTGTATTGGCGATTTGAGACTGCTGTAATAGTGATTTAAAGCGTTTGTTGGTGTTATGCTGCAAAGCAGTGCCCGTTTCCGCAGGGCAAAACTGTGTCCTCCCGTGGCTTCAAGCACTGGATATTTGGTGTGAGAGAGTGGGATCTCTGGGACATTCCCGGAGGAGCAGGGCAAATCCTTTGGGGTGTGTTGTCCTGCCAGCTCAGGACTCTGTGGAGCTCATTTCTCCCACGATTTTAACACCCAAAAGGCAGGAAGGTGAAACATAAGAGTATTGCGTGTGATTAATCTCTTCCTCTCTCCTGCCCTGTGCCCCCTTATACATTTTATCCATTAAAATAATGGATATCAGCCGAGCAAATGCTGCTCTGGGGACGTGAGGCTCCGCTCCCATCTCCCCGGCGTCTGCCCCGGCCTCAGCAAAGCGCGGCACAGCCGGCTGCGGCATCGGTAAAGCGGCGCGGGCGGCGTAGCCGCTAAGTAAGACACTCGCCAGCTCACTACATTGCGAAGTAATGAAGTGGAAATGAACTCCCTGCCTGGCGAGAAGAGAAGGGGGGGGATTAGCTCCCGACAGCGGCACTGGGCTGCAGAGATTGATGGGATGTGCTGACGTCGGGTACCAAACACGACCATCTCACTTTGGTGAGCAATTAATCTAAAGGGTCGGTGATCTGTCATCCTCTCCCGTTCCCTAAAAGCCGGGGAAATTCGTTAGGAGAGTTTGAAAAGAGCTTCCACGGTGCGGTTTTTTGGCCGGCCGCTCCCTCCTCTCTCTCCTTCACCCGGCGGAGAAGGAGGCGAAGTGAGATGCGAAGGCATCTTCTGGCCCTGCTTCGCTGTGGCAGGTTCAGGGCACGGAGCTTTTTCTTGTGTCTCTGACACACGTGCCTGGGCACGTTAATTCAGCGACACACGCGAGTCTAAATGTGCTCGAGCGCTTGGATGAATCTGCCTCTATAGGAACTGTGTAATATTTTTTAGAAGTCTGATTTATTTTTTTTTTTTTTTAAAGTTTGGGGCCAGAGTGAAGAATGGACAAGGAGATAAATCATCTCCAACCTTTTCTCTTTCCCCTTTTTCCTTTCGAGGTAGCTGTGGGGGGATAATACAGTTGTTCTCTGCCTTCCCCAAAACATTTCACAGACCCCTGAAGAACTACAGACAACAGATTGAAATGATGGAATGAAACATTACTGTGCAAGATCTCCCCCCGCCCCCAACCCTAAATCCAACCCAAACCCAAACTCCTCATCCGTGGAGACACGTCCCTTACAACTACACACTCAGTCTGACATCTCTTTTCCGCTCTGCGCTTACATCCAGCCCTTTGCAGGGCATTTTTCCAACCATTGATTTAAAAATATGCATTTAATCTGAAGGCAGGAAGGTTGGTGACTATAAAAGTGATGGCTCAACTGTGCTCCCGGTACCGGGCCGGTCTGCAGGGTGAATAGCTAATGCATTAATCCGCTGTGCTGGTGAGACCCCGGGGGGGGATGATTTAAAAGCAACCAGCCTGCTGCTCCACTTAGGACAGTTGAAGAAATGTTAACGCAGCTTTGGAAGGAAGAAAAAAAGGTTAGTTTGGGGTTGTTTTTTTTTTTTTTTAAAGTTTTATCCTTGCTTCTGCTGTTAATCCCTTTGTCTGGTTTAGGAAGTCTGTTCATCTTTCCCTGTCTCGTAAGTCGGGGGAAAAAACACTTCTGGGAGGTTCAGGACTGATGTTAAAAAATTCCTCCGAGGTATCCTAAGGGAAGGACAAAGTATTCTCCGTTGTGCTCATCCCTAAAAGATACAGCGAGAGGAGGTGCCTT
>NW_009647760.1:1684142-1692754 GCF_000708025.1 Charadrius vociferus | reverse complement strand
AAATAATTAAGGAGAGGGGAAAAAAAAAAGGGAAGAAAAAAGTTGGCCCTTAAGTTTGAGCATCACTTTTAAAGGGGCAGCGCAGGGTCGGTGCGCTGGTGCTACCCGAGCACGCGTGGCTTTTTGAGACTAAGGGTTTATTGACCGTGGGTGGATTTAATGGCACATAGTATGATGGCTATTAGGTGTGCTGAGGCATTGCCTTGGCCCTTTGGTGGTTGCCACGGGCAAGCAGGCAGCTGCCTGCACCGAGACGGGTGTTCCAGGTAATTGCTGGCTGGTTCTGCGTGGGATTTTGCTGGCGTGCGGAAACGCTGCCCGCGACTTTTTCTTTGTGTGCGGAGATGCAGAGATGGATCCCGTGATTTTTGTGCCGGAGGAGCCTTTCTCAATTTTTTCGGGATAGCGCTTGTGCGAAATTAATTTGGTTTCGAGATACAACAGAGGGGAGAGGTATTGGAGGATTATAGATGTGGGGTTAATTTGATACATGGTTTTCAGTCCCAAGTTAAGTTGGCGCTGCCTTTTGATCTGCATCTCAGCTTGGCAGGGGCTAAAGCACCTTTAAACCTTGGCTAGAGGTTTTTTCAGAATTAAACCCAAATGCTGAGGAAGGATCCAGATTAACCATGTTTTAAGGGCAAAGCATGCTCAGTGGAGGGTGGAGTGGTCCATAGACCCTGAGACCTGGGTTGTGGCAGGGGCTAAAGCATCTCTAAATCTCAGCTAGCTGTTTTTCTGCGTGGGTTTGCAGCAGAATTAGACCCATATGCAGAGTAAGGATCTGGATTAATCATGTTCTATGGGAAAAGCTTGAGCAGCAGAGGGTAGAGTGGTCCCTAGAGCCTGAGACCTGGGCTGTGGCAGGGGCTAAAGCATCTCTAAATCTCAGGTAGATGTTTTTCTGCGTGGGTTTACAGCAGAATTAGTCCCATATGAAGAGTAAGGATCTGGATTAATCATGTTCTATGGGAAAAGCTTGAGCAGCAGAGGGTAGAGTGGTCCCTAGAGCCTGAGACCTGGGCTGTGGCAGGGGCTAAAGCATCTCTAAATCTCAGGTAGATGTTTTTCTGCGTGGGTTTACAGCAGAATTAGTCCCATATGAAGAGTAAGGATCTGGATTAATCATGTTCTATGGGAAAAGCTTGAGCAGCAGAGGGTAGAGTGGTCCCTAGAGCCTGAGACCTGGGCTGTGGCAGGGGCTAAAGCATCTCTAAACCTGAACTAGATGTTTTTCTGCATGGGTTTCCATCAGAATTGGACCCAGGCACTGCATAAGGAGCCAGATTAACCACGTTTTAAGGGCAAAGCTTGAGCAGCAGAGGGGAGAGCGGTCACTAGACCCTGAGACCTGGGCTGCGGCAGGGGCTAGAGCATCTCTAAACCTGAACTAGATGTTTTTCTGCATGGGTTTGCAGCAGAATTAGACCCAAATGCAGAGTGAGAATCCAGATTAACTATGTTTTAAGGACAAAGCTTGAGCAGCGGAGGGCAGAGTGGTCCCTAGAGCCTGAGACCTGGGCTGTGGCAGGGGCTAAAGCATCTCTGAACCTTAGCTAGATGTTTTTCTGTGTGGGTTTGGGGCCGAGTTAACCCCAAATGCTGCATAAGGATCCAGATTAACCATATTTTCTGGGCGAATCTTGGGCGATGGAGGGCAGAGCGGTCCCTAGAGCCTGGGACCTGGGCTGGGGCTGGTACTGGTATTAATAAAAGGGCAGCACAGTCGTTAGTTCAGGCTTCCTGCACGCAGTTGCTACAAATCCGGAGGCACAACTGGCATGCCACGTTAATGTCCTAGCGTTTAACCATCCCCCCCCTACTTTTTTTCCCCCCCCCAAGCAGGCGAGGATGCCTCGCAATATTAATAGCTGTACAGTTTGTGAATTTACACGCCTGTACCGAAACCCGACTCCGGCCGCTTTCCCACATGTCGTCCTGCAGATGGACGGAATTACTTTGGAGAGTCGCTGCGAGCTTGGAAAAACACAACGGTGCTGTTTCCAGCGCCGGCAGCCCCGCTGGGGAGTGAAAACTGCAGCTCTTTTGTTTACATCCCGCTTTAATCCTCTCTCCTCTGCTTTAGACTGACGCGTGGAAGGGAGGAGTGGATGTTAAATTGAAGTGAGGGGAGTCCTGGAGATGAGGGCATGAGTGATGTCCTCTGCTGGTTTTCCATTATGGCTTGCAGCAAGTTGTCCTGGCTACTCACTGCCTCAGTTTCCCCATCTGATCAACGAGGCTATCACCTTTGTGCTGGTGAAGATAACGCCACTAACATGCTGTAATCTGCTCTGGTTTTGAAGGCAAAGGAGCGTGCCAGGGTGGAAAAGCAGCTGCGTGTGTTCCAAAGCTGCGTGGTACTTCGAGGCTGAGCCTTCCCCACAGCCAGGAGGTGTCTTCCAGCCCTTGCAGCTCTGATTTCTCCTGCCTGCGATGGAAACAGTGCTCGCCCCTTTGCAGACCCTCTTTTCCTGAATATGTGCGCCGTTCTCCATCCCTTGCTCTGGGTCGGCTCCTGTTCCCAGAGGCGAGGGAGCAGCAAGCCCTTCTTCCTAATCACCGCACTGAATTGCCCCCAGGCTGCCTTGTGCTTCACGGGTAGAGGAATTTCTCCTTCTGGAGTGCTGCTTTGGAGTCCTCAGCACAAGAAGGATGTGGATGTGTTGGAGCGGGGCGAGAGGAAGCCACGAAGATGATCAGAGGGTTGGAGTTGGGGGTGTTCAGCCTGGCAAAGAGAAGGCGCCAGGGAGACCTTCTAGCAGCCTTCCAGTATCTGAAGAGGACCTACAAGAAATTTGGAGAGGGCATATAGTGATAGGACGAGGGGTAATGGCTTCAATCTGGAAGAGGGTGGATTTAGAATAGATATTAGAAAGAAATTCTTGACTGTGACGGTGGTGAAGCATTGGCACAGGTTGTCCAGAGAAGCTGTGGCTGCCCCATCCCTGGAGGTGTTCAAGGCCAGGTTGGAGGGTTGATATTAGGTGATGTTTAAGGTCCCTTGCAACCCAAACCAGTTTATGATTCCTTTGAAGAAAAGCAACTTTCTGCAGGGGGCTGGAGCCCTGAGGAACAAATCCACGTCTGAGATGGTTGCAAAATGGTGGCCAAAATGCTCCTTCAAGGACATTGACACCTCCACGTGGCCCCTTTGCTGGGTGCTCCTTTCCTGGGTGGGTTCCTGCAGCGCACCCATCACATCCCAAGCTGTTGTGGTTGCTTCAGACCTCCTCAAGCTGCAAAGTCCATGAGATCCTCCAGCGCTTGTCACTGGGGCTCCATGGGCTCTGCTGCAGTGTTTCTGAGATGCCACTGTAGTCTCGCACCTCGGTGGCCGTTTGGCCCTGATGTTTAAAAGGAGATCTCAGCCTTCATCTTGGGTAATTGTCACGTATTGATCCCCCTGCACTCAGGGGTTTCCATGCCTCCAGATGTTCTCCCCAGACGTTATCGCTCCAAATTCATGCTTATTCTCCCTTTTTTCTTTCTCAGCTGGCTCTGCAAATTGCCGTGTAAATGCTCTGAGAACAAGAACTCAGACCTGCCTCACCTTTTATGCCTTTGCTGCTGTGGAGTTAACGCTTAACTGATTGAGCTTTTAAATATTGTGTGATTGCAAACCTCCTCCCTCCCCAATAATTAGACACTGTGGAGGAATTGTGTGTGTTTTAGGGTGATTTCAGAGATGTATCATATTGAAAATGCCGTTGCAAAAGCAACTGAGTTTGAGGGAACTTGTTTCCGCTGCCTCAGACGGAGTGAAGGGTTTCATTCCGGGAGAATTGCTCATCGGTTTTGGCGGAGCGCTGGCCAATCAGTCCTTACCCACACGGCATCGACGGGAGGGAAGTGAGAGCCATTTTGCAGCCAGGCAAAAGCTTATCACTTGCCCACGATGACAGTAATAGCAGTTGTCAACCCGCTGGTGGCTGCTCTCGAAAGCCGCGATGATAACTTTGCGGGTTTTTCCCTTCGACGGGAAAAGGACGAAAGGGGTAAGGCCGTGCGGAGGATTGCATGAGGAAAGCTGGTGGGTGACGGTGCGCTTTGCGGAGTGCTCCTTAGGAACCTCATGTCACGTATTTTCCCTATAAACTTGGCAAATGGAGGGCCGAGCTGTGGTATTTTTTTGCTATTTCGCATTGCCTTGCGCCCTCCTCCTCTTGATAGAAATAAATACGCCGGAGGTATATTTTGTCAGTGGTAAGTATTGCCATTGCTTTGCGTCAAATGTGGTGCAAATTACTGAACCCTGTATTAATAATTGCTTCCCAGGTCGTTATAAATTTCCACGGAGCTAAATATTGATATTCCACTCTGGCTTTATTGATAAGCATCCTCCTGGGCTGCCATATTGTTCTGGGTTTTATGAATATGAAAAATCAAAGGCAGTTTATTATTTTAAATAGCTTTGAGCTGGGTTGTATTGTTTTACATCTGAAACCACTTGCATTAATCAAGGGGGAGGTTTGGGGGTTTATTACTCTGTCAACCAAGAGCTTTCACTATGTGACTTTAACGTTACCGAAAGAAGGCGGCAAGCTTGCGTGGTTGAGATAATGGGTGGCGTTCTCCATGGGGGACACAGAGCGATGCTGGGAAGCGGTGTCGCAAGTTAACAAAGAAGTTCTCGAGCTCTGAACAGGGCATGGGTGGATGTTTTTGCCCACCTGAGAGCAGCTTTGGCAACTTCCTGGGAGCCTGCAGGCACCACGTACCATTTCATGTCATCTTCGCCTTCAATCCAGAGGAGCTGCTGGAGGGGCTGGTGGATCTCTGGGTGCAAGCAAAGCTCTGCGTGGAAGGTGCTGCTCCCCGGGTACCTCTTCCCGGGTGCCTTGGGGCTTCTCGCTGAAGCAGCTGGTGATCCTGTGAGCACTCAGGCGTCCTCCCTTCTGATACCTGCACCCAGCAGGAAGGGAAAAAACTGAAGAGGCAGAGAATAAGAGGAGGAATCTGCCTTGTGCTGCTTTGCTTGCTCTCCCCAGCTTGTAATTGCTTGAAGACACGGCACCGCCACCGTCTGTTCCTGGGAGCCACCACCCCGAAGGAAGCACGTTGCTTCCCCAAAGAGCCAGCCAATGTCTGGGGACCTCTCTGCCACATCTGGGACTTGCAGAGGCACATCAAGAGGAGAAAATCATCCCTGAGAAGCATCTTTACAAGGTTTTGCTGAGCTTGTAGGAAGATTTTGCTTAATTGATTGTCTCCTGTTATTCTTAAGTATGTTTAGCCCCCTCTGGAAGACTAGTTTGTTGGATTGGAGCTGACTGAATGGGGAATTGGGCAGACACTGGGTACGGCATGAATTTAGCTCCTGGTGAAAAACAGTCAGCTGGAACATGTTGTCCCAGAGCTAGAGGTACAACACTGACGATCTTGGCCCTCATTTGGGGACCACAGAGAGACCTGGACAGGCTGGAGAGGTGGGCCCATGCCAACCTCATGAAGTTCAACAAGGCCAAGTGCAAGGCCCTACATCTTGGGTCAATCCCAAGCACAAATACAGGCTCGGCAGGGAGAGGATCGAGAGCAGCCCTGAGGAGAAGGACCTGGGGGTGCTGAGTGATGAGAAGCTCAACATGAGCTGGCAATGTGTGATATCAGCTGAGAAGGCCAACCGTATCCTGGGCTGCCTCAGAAGACATAGGAAAGACATGGACCTGTTGGAGCGGGTCCAGAGAAGGGCCACGAAGATGATCAGAAGGTTGGAGCACCTCTCCTGTGAGGACAGGCTGAGAGAGTTGGGGTTGTTCAGCCTGGAGAAGAGAAGGCACCAGGGAGACCTTATTGCGGCCTTCTAGTCCCTAAAGGGGGGCTCCGGGAGAGCTGGGGAAGGACTTTTTACTAGGTCACGTAGTGATAGGATGTGGGGGAATGGCTTCAAACTGGAAGAAGGTAGATGTAGATTAGATATTAGGAAGAAATTTCTCACTTTGAGGTTGGTGAGGCACTGGCCCAGGTTGCCCGGAGAACCTGTGGCTGCCCCATCCCTGAAGGTGTTCAAGGCCAGGCTGGACATGGCCTTGGGCAACCTGGTCTAGTGGGAGGTGTCCCTGTCTATGGCAGGGGGGTTGGAACTGGATGATCTTCAAGGTCCCTTCCAACCTGAACCAATCTATGATTCTATGATTCTATGATTTAAGGTGCAGTCTGCTGTTTCTGGGCAGATCTTTCTCCAAATGCTGCCCCTTGGTCTGGCCTAAATGAACAATTTTGCTTTGATGGAAGGTCAAAACTGTCTGGCAGCAACCTTTTCCCTCTGGTAGAGAGACAGCCAGCAAAGCCCATGCTGGGGTGTTGTGGCTGGCATACGGTTAATTTTGACCCTTATGTCCATCTACCATCAGGCATGAGTGCCCAAGGCAGGTTTTCACATCAGACTGTGTCGCTTTCTGCCTTGAATGCAGTATCACTGGTGGTAAAATTACTACGCAGTTTCCTCAAGCCATTCTTTGCAATGAGCTGGGCTGCTCTGCATCTGGTTCCTGAGTGCCACAACGGCTCTTTGAGCTCCGTTTGCGACCACTGAGTTGTAATTCTCAGCCTTTTTTTCTTTTCCCCCTGTTAATTGTTATAATTACTCTTAAAACCTGTCTCCTGATAAGCGGACTTAGGTAGACACACTGGCTAAGTTTTATTATAGAACCTGCTCTTGCTAAAGAAGTTATTTTTTGCTGAAGGCTTCCATCAAACTGCTGAGTCAAGACAATAGCTTGATGGGATAACATCTTCTCCGCTACCTTCTGTTCAGACCCTTGAGCCCCATTTGCCTGGGTAAAGACGTCGTGTTTCTTGGAAGGCAGCTTGTGTTAAAGGAGCCCTCAAGAAAATGCGGCGAGCTTGTGTTGGAGGAGACAGCGTGCATGTCTATAGTTGGGAGGGTTTGACCCTGGGTCCGTGCATGATGTGCCCCGAAGCAGAGAGTGGTGTTATGCCACCGAAAGTTAGTTCCCCACATTGACCATTCACAGACTCACAGAATGGTGGGGGTTGGAAGGGATGTTCAGAGATCATCTGGTCCAAACCCCCTGCCAGAGTACGGTCACCTAAAGCAGGTTGGACAGGAATGCATCCAGGTGGGTTTGGAATATCTCTAGGGAATGAGACTCCACCGCCTCTCTGGGCAGCCTGTGCCAGTGCTCTGCCACCCTCAAAGTAGTTTTTCCTCATGTTCAGATGGAATTTCCCATGTTCCAGCTTGTGCCCGTTGCCCCTTGTCCTGTTTCTGGGCACCACTGAAAAGACTCTGGTCTCATCCTCTTGCCACCCACTCTTTCGATATTGATAAACATTGATGAGATCCCCTCTTAGCCTTCTCTTCTCCAGGCTGAGCAGCCCCAGGGCTCTCAGCCTTTCTTCATCAGAGAGATGCTCCATTCCCTTGAGCATCTTCGTAGCCTCCGCTGGACCCTCTCCAGCAGTTCCCTGTCCTTCTTGAACCGGGGAGCCCGGAACTGGTCACAGTGCTCCAGACGTGGCCTCACCAGGGCAAAGGGGGAGGATAACCTTGGGGTTATCCTTGGGGACCACCAAGACCTGCAAGCGGTTTGACTTCTCCACTGCTCTTGGAGGTGGTCAGTGCTTTCCAACTGGAGATGACACCACCTGGGAGCTCGGTGCCGGTGTTTAGCTGCTTTTAACTTTTAACTCTTCCAGCATGAGCTTGTCCTGATGGTTACGTTGCTCAACAGAGCCATCCATGAAGTGTGCATGGAGAGGCTTCAAGGGGGGGTGCGGTGGGGCTCACAACAAAAATAGTTACGCGTCAGACTGAAATCATTAATGCCCGTTGCCCGCAGAGACTAATTAAGGAGAGCTGCAGCTGTTTTTTGGAAGCACTTTGCGAGCATTACATGGCGAGCGCGTGTTGGAGGAGCTCTCCGAGTGTGAAACATTAGGCTAAGTGTTTTGTGCCGCTGCATGTGCAAGCGCTGCGCCCCGAAGAGCTGGAGGGGGGGACGGGGATGTGAGGAGAGCGAGACGGAGTTTCCCAAAATGTTCTCTTGAAAACGGTTTGCTTTTGTCCAAACAACAGGCTGTGAGTGGTGACAGCCCGGCTGCTCCTCAGCTTAGGCACTGACAGACTGTGAAGCCTGAGCATCTCATGGAAGAGGTTAATAAGGTTCCCATCCTTCCTCCCCCCCCCCCCAAAAAAAGGCTGCATTTTCCATTTGCCTTGTGTGGGCAGCCCCGTGCGTGTGGCGGGGCAACTGGGGCTGCTTTACCCTGCTGTGCTGGGTGTCTGTAAACAGCCGGTGGGAAAGACCTCGCGTTTGCTGTTGCACTTGGTTATCTGCTGATCTGTGTTCGGACAATGCCAAAATAGCTGCATGCTCGAAGTGGAGGGTAAACAAATCCAACGGAGATGGTTTTGCCCCCGCGGTGTCAACGCGATGCGATGGAATGTCCGGCTGCTCCTCCATGCCATTGGCTGCCTCTGGTGCGTGTCGCCATCTGAAGAGGTGTTTCATCACAGAATCACAGAATGGTCAGGGTTGGAAGGGACCTCTGGAGATCATCCAGTCCAACCCCCCTGCCAGAGCAGGGGCACCTCCAGCAGTTGCACAGGACGGCGTCCAGGCGGGTTTGGAATGGCTCCAGAGTGG
>NW_009647760.1:1674436-1683895 GCF_000708025.1 Charadrius vociferus | reverse complement strand
GGGGAGCCCAGAACTGGACACAATACTCCAGATGTGGCCTCCCCAGGGCAGCGCAGAGAGGGAGGATGACCTCCCTGGACCTGCTGGCCACACTCTTCTTGATGCCCCCCAGGATGCCATTGACATTCTTGTCCACCAGGGCACACTGCTGGCTCATGGGCATCCTGTTGTCCACCAGGACTCCCAGGTCCCTTTCCACAGAGCTGCTCTCCTGGAGGTCAGCCCCCGACCTGTACTGGTGCATGGGGTTATTCCTCCCCAGATGCAGTACCCTACACTTGCCCTTGTTGAATTCCATTAGGTTTCTCTCTGCCCAACTCTCCATCATGTCCAGGTCACGCTGTATGGTGGCACAGCCTTCAGGCATGTCAGCTACCCCTCCCAATTTTATGTCATCAGCAAACTTGCAGTGCATTTGCATCTCAGCAGGGCTTGGTTGTCATCCCAGGAGGGTCCAGGACTTTGCTCCTGCCTGTTGGTCCTTGCAATCCTCCCACCTCACGGTTCACGTACCAGCAGATAGTTTTACCTGTCTTAAAAGGCAAAGAAACGTGGTGTGCAAAAGCTCCTGAGATGCGTGTCTGAAGAGCACTCTGTGCTGGTACTTAAGGACTAGGAGTATTAAAGCTGCCTGGATAATCAGCGTAGTTTCTAATTTCAGTCACTTTATTTTAGAGCTGGAGGAACGCGAGTGCCCCGCAGATCCCTCGGGCGTGCTTTCGAGGGTGCTGTGCCTCCCAGCTCCAGCCTGGCTCCTTCTTGTTGTTGTTGCTCAGCTGCTTTGTGAGTTTGGAGAGGTCCCTTTTCACGCGTCGTTCATCTCGGTGGCATTGGCAGCGCCTGGAACTTTGCCTAGCTGGAGCTGGCCCCGACGGCGTGCAGCCGTCGTTGCCCCATCCCCTCTCCCAGTGTGCAACTCCCGCTGAATTTAGCCAACCTCCGAGGGCAGGACACAACCTCATTTCAAAGGGTGGCTCCTCTACCCCATCAAGCTTAAAATGTGTTGTACAAGAGTTCCTTTATTCCTGCTTTTGATTTTTCTGGTTGTTTTACCTACTGTATCTTGGCTTGCGTAAGATTGCGTTTTCTGCACATGGGACATAAAGGCATAGTGTTTAGTTCTCCAAGACCGCAGGTTATGTTGGGCTATTATAAAAGAGGTGATAAGGATACTCTGTAAAAAACTGTACCGAGTTGTGCGGGACTCTCGAACCTCACCTGAAATCTTTCATTCTTTGATCTGAAACCCTCACCAAGCAACACAGGGTTTGTCACACCGGATTAGATCGTAAAGCCGTATAGTCTGGCCCCGTGCCCGAGCAATAGGCAGCGCACGGTTCTTCTGGGAGCTAAGGGGAAAACTTTGGGAGGCATTAGTGAAGTTGAGAATCGGGCTTGGAGTCCAGCTATTCACGCGCCTTTGGTGAGCTGCCCGGTGGCATGCGCAGAATGCCCATAGCGCTGGGGATTACGGTTTTATGGTTTGCACGTGGGATTTGCTGTGAGCTCCTGGTTCTTTTTATAGAGGGACTATTCTGGGAATATTTCGGCGAGGGGATTTCTGACCTTTGAACAAGAAGTCATGGAGTTGTGGAGCAGCGCAGAAAATTCAAAGTGACTTTGATTGGTGGTCTTTGTTAAAAACCAACCATTTTCTGCTCTAGGACATGGCTTCGTGGGCTGATTTGTTGTTGCCGTATGCTGGAACTGTGCTGAGAGATCTGTTGTGGTGGGGCGGCCTCTTGGTGTGCATGCCTTGCATCTTCACGTTGTCAGAGAGAATGCAAAAGCCCCAACACCCCAAGGAGATTGTTCTCCTGCGGCCTGCAAAGAGAAGGACCTTTGGGTGAACTTAAATTGGTAAAAGCCCTTTGCAGAACAGAGTTCATAGAATCATAGAATGGGTTGGGTTGGAAGGGACCTTAAAGATCATCTAATTCCAACCTTCCTGCCACTGGAACAGGTTGTGCTCCAGACCAGGAATTCGGGAGCGTGGATTTGGATATTGATCCAACGGGGCTGGTGATAAGTCAAAAAGAGACGATAGAAGACAAAGCAGAAAAAAAGAAAAGCATGAAGAGGGTTATGCAAATAAGAGGTAACCTAAGCAATGGAGTATTTTATTAACTAATAATATCCAGCACTAATTGTCTTTATGAGACTGTGCAAACATTAATTAAGCTGCTACCACCTCTGAGGTAGGTAAGGAGAAATACTCTGTTTTATGTTCAGGAGAGCCGATGAGGCTGCGCTTTTGCAAGATATGAAAATCCCGTGTCTTGTTGAAGGCACTGAGGAGTTCCATGGGTTTTGGTTGGGCTCTTTGCCAACATCTGATCAAGATGCCCCTTGCGGTGTGTTGCCTTCAGGTTGTCTTCTCGTTTTTAACCAGAAACGGGACTGCTGGTACAGTTGGATATTTTTGAACTGTTCAAAGGTCAGCTTTGAAAACAAAACCACAAATTGTATGGTTTTCTTTTTAATTATATGCACCCACACTTTGTACCAGAACAGGTTGCTGGAACAACAGCTTGGCAACCCCACAGGGAGTACCAAGAAGTTATATCTTAAGAAGAAAATACGTCTGTGCTCAGCAAAGGAAAGGCTGCCTCGGTTTTGGGAGATGCTGTAGCGAGGGTGTGAAAACGGCCTTCATTGGGGTGGGAATTGGAACTAGAATCATAGAATGGTTTAGGTTGGAAGGGACCTTAAAGATCATCCAGTTCCAACTCCCCTGTCCTGGGCAGGGACACCTCCCACCAGCCCAGGTTGCTCCAAGCCCCGTCCAACCTGGCCTTGGACACCTCCAGGGATGGGGCAGCCACAGCTTCTCTGGGCAACCTGCGCCAGGGGCTCACCACCTTCAGAGTGAAAAATTCCGTCCTAATATCTAATCTAAATCTCCTCTCTTTCAGTTTGAAGCCATTCCCCCACATCCTATCTCTACATGCCCTTGTTAAAAGTCCCTCCCCAGCTCTCCTGGAGCCCCTTTAGGCACTGGAAGGGGCTCTGAGGTCTGCGCGGAGCCTTCTCTTCTCCAGGCTGAACCCCCCCAACTCTCCCAGCCTGTCCTCCCAGCAGAGGGGCTCCAGCCCTCGCAGCATCTCGGTGCCCTCCTCTGGCCCTGCTCCAGCAGGTCCATGTCTCTCCTGTGCTGAGGCCCCCGAGCTGGAGGCAGCACTGCAGGGGGGTCTCCCCAGAGCAGAGCGCAGCAGAGGGGCACAATCCCCCCCTCGCCCTGCTGGCCACGCTGCTGGGGATGCAGCTCAGGATGCCGGGGGCTTTCTGGGCTGCCAGCGCACATTGCCAGCTCATGGTGAACTTCTCATCCACCAACACCCCAAGTCCTTCTCCTCAGGGCTGCTCTCCATCCAGTCTCTGCCCAGCCTGTTGAATCAAAGCCGCAGGAGTAGGGTGGTCCGTAGGGGAATTAGATGAAGAGAAAAGAAAAGTGAGCTTGTTCTGGACGCCTGGGGCTTTGTGAACAAACATGTAAGAAATTGCTGGTCAACTTCTAGTGGCTCTTTGCAGAAGGCGGATGCTATGGAAAGAAATGGCAGGAAAGTGGTTTGGCTTTTCCCATATTCACCCCAAACTGGAGCTAACAATGATGTTATCAAGAGAACTGTCCTCCTCCTTATGGTATCACGTTTCTGTCCTTTGGTAGGTGGGACATAAGTGGACAAGGAGTTGGAAGCTTTCTTGAGAGAGGTGGATTAAGGAAAGAAATTAAAGCTTTAGGGAAGATCTCATGCTGGAAACATGCATGTGTTTGTCCGTATAGATGTGATATCAAAGTCTGTTCTGATAAAAGTAATTGAAATTGCAATAAAGTCTTACAGCTGCTGTTTAAATCTCATGGGTGTACCCGTTCTCCTGGGCTATCGGCAAGTGTGACGGGTCTGCACTGCTTATAATACCGTGACAGTGCTAAAAGGCCCCAAGCCAGATTTGAAGAGATGCCGTAAGTGTCTTGCCCAAAGTGGAGAGAAGATCTGAACGGGCTGTCATGGTCCTCTTGGCCCTCGTGGTGTGCAAGTGCTGCATGGGGACATGCTCAGGAGCACCCATCAGCACCATGGCAGCACTTCTTCCATGACATCCCTCTGCATCGCCCGGGCGGGTTGCAAGTGGACCTTCTGGCCCGAAGAGCTGAAACCACCTGTCATGAACTTGGTGAATGTCAGGAGGCCGAGGATTCAAGTCATATTGTTGGACTGATACCTATGAAGGAGAAAGGAGCAGGTTTTCGTCGAAAGGTCTGGAGAAGGGGAGACCCGAAATAACTGTGCTGTGAACTGGGACAGTTGTTGTTGCTGGAACAGCTCGGTAATAGTAGGAGGCTGGTCTGGGAATGTGGAGAGCGTCATTTCTGCCACGGTGTCAGGTTGTCGTTTGTTAGTGTTTGCCTTTGCAGCCAAGTTTCTCTTCTGACTTTTTTGGATGAACTTGGTGTTAAAAGTTGGAGGGTGGGATTTTCAAAAGCACATCTCTGGGGGTTTGGCTCACCTGCCTCTCACAAGCTCTTCAGGAAACCATAGCTGTACTCATTGGTGGGTTGTCACTGAATGTAAATTGTCCTTGCCTCCGTCTTTAATCTCCTACTGGACTTCACAATTTGAAAAAACACAGCTGACAGTCTCAAAATGGAAAAAAAAAATCCAGCAGATCTTCAGCTGAGCCCATGTTGAGGGAGCAGAGGGCTTTCATGGATCTACTGCTTTAGTTGCAGCTTCTCCTTCCAGCCTGTCGTTCCCAAACCTGCTTCTCTCCAAATGCTAAAAAAAACCCCAACCCAAACTTGCTAAAAATTATTAAGCTGAGCTGATTGTCTTACACAAGGCAGGCAGCAGATTGCAAACACAGTTATGCATATACAGCTGGTGCAAGTTGGTCATGGCAATGTCCTAATGCTGGTGAGATGCAGCCAGAGCATCTCACCACATCCCGTGCTGCTGTCCTCGCCGCTGAGCGGAGCCCGGCAGCTCCTGTGGGTCTGGAGACTGAAGAGACACTGCTGCTCCAAATTGCATTGTGGGGGCAGTTTTCTCCCAAAAGGCTGTAGAAAGGCTGGTCCTGCTACCTTTGGTATGGAGGATGGGTGGTGTAAGGTCCTCCTTGGTTTAGGAATTACCCTCTTGTAAATAATTGTCAGAGTGAGAGATTTGAAAACAGTATTTAATGATGAAATGGAGATCTGGCAGTTTTACCTAAGATTCTTGCAGCTTTTTCTCACTGGCGACGTTATCGCTGGTATTTCTGGCCCTACTTTAATTTCTTTTCCTGGATCGAATGTTCATCGTACTGGGAAGTTGACACCTTGGGCTTCTCTCCGTGTGACCTTTCCCCAAGTGCAGTAACAAAATAGCAAGGAAAGAAGGGCTTTAAGGGAAGACTTCTCTAACTTAAATGATCTTTGTTGATTTAACCAACACAAAGAGAAACGATTTGTCCTCTCCCTATAAAATGGGTCAATATTTCTTGACCTGCTTCCCCTTTGCAGGGAAACACTGACGGTGCAGTGAGAACAGACCACACCATCGTTTCCTTTTGCAGATTTTAATTTTTTTTTCCTCCCTTTTTGATAGTTCTTCCTCTTGAATTCATCAATGCGGTTCCTTTGCAAGACAAGGTGGGAGCTGGGTACTTTGTGACATGGCGATCGATGGGGCTATCGTGAGCTTAAGTGCATGCTGCACTGCCTCTGGGGAGGGCAGAGGAACTTGGTACTGGGATGGAGCCTGACACTGACCTACAGAAAACATGGGAGGATGACTGTTGGTTTTCGCAGGACTTGTCCTCACCCATATCTTTGGGCTTGAGCAGAGGTTTTCCTTGTAATGTGGGAGATTGGCTTTCTGGCTGGTGCTGGTTGCGAAGAAATAAGATCCCTCTTAGGAGCAGAAGTTCTGCCTGTTCTTTATAAATGGTCACGGGTTTGTTCCTTCTGCCTGTCCTGCTTCTGGGGGAAATTCAACGTTGCCCATGGCTGCCCGTAATCCTACTGTCCTTGTACCTCTTCCTTTAGTGGAGAAGCAGGAGAAAAGAGCTGGTTGGCCTTCATCCCACGTTCGTCTTCCCTCCATGGTCAAGAGCTGGTTGTAGCGCCTGTCCTGGGTCAGGATGTGGGCCCTCGTCCCTCACGGGCAAGCGTTGCGCTCGAGGACGAGGGTTGATGTGACTCCTTGCATGGCCGGGGGCTCGATCCAATGGCCTCACATGGTAGTTTGGGAACCACCACAGAGCTGTGACTCCGGTGGATATTATTAGAGATGATGTGGTCACACTTAAGCCACAGAAACGTCTCTTGGCATTTGAGTACTATTCACTGTAAAATTATCCCCCTAAGAGAGAGGGGGAAGCACGGTCACTTGGGTGCTGAAAGGAGACCTAGAGCTAGCAGTGGTTTCAGCTCTGGATTTGTGCTGGGGAGTTTCCAAGGGCACCGCCTGGTGATCCGGGCTTCCGTGTGGCTTGCGCAGTGCATGGAGTTACGCGGGACTTGCACCCGGAGGGTTTATTTGTAGGCGGAGGTGGATGGCAGCTGTTTCTCCATCCGAAATATGTATTTGGTTTAATAACAAGCAAGAGCACATGCCCTTTTCCCTGAGACTACAGAAAACCCCTGTAGCGCTGTCAATAAAAAGATTACCTGACAGCCTCGGAAGGGAAATGAAAATTTATCAAATATTACTACTCCTGTCTAAGATAGCTTGTCAAACTTGGAAGCAGGAGAAGCGAGATTTCTTGTTCTTCTTTCCCTCGCCCGTGTTGACAACCCTGGGTGATCCCCATACAAGGGGAGCGCTCTGCTCGCCTGTCACTCAGGGTTTAGAAAATTAGGTGTTTATTGGAAGCAGAATCTAGGCACTGCCGGAGGTTTGTAGTCGCAGAAGAAGATGGTATTTCCTTCAACGCGTGCTGTTGGAGAGCCCAGGGTCACTGCCCTGCACTGCAGGGATGGAAACCTGAACATAACACGCTCTCAGTTGGAGGGTAGAGATAGGATTATTGACGCGTTGGGTAAAATGGCGTTTGTTTTCAACCGCAAATGGAAACTTTTCTTCTCCGTTTTGCTCCCTTCCTCGTTAGCAGCCTTGGATATAGCAGAGTTAACTGGGACCTGCTGACTCGGAGGTCTGAGCTTTCCTTATTGCGATGTCTCGAACTTTATTGTTGACTTCAGAAGCTAAGAAGCCACTAACGCCAAAGCTTTCCTCTTTGCTCCCTTTCCTAAAAAGACAGCATGGGGTCATCTGTGTCCCTTTATGCCAAGAAATCACGGCTGGAAGAACCTTCAATCAAAATTAATGTGCAGTCTCGTGTGGTGTGGTGCTTATTTCAGATTTCTGATGAGCAATGGCTCGCTTGAGCCATAGAATCACGGAATAGTTTAGGTTGGCAGAGACCTTTAAAGGCCGTCTAGTCCAACCCCCCTGCCTTGGGCAGTGACATCTTCAACTAGAGCAGGTTGCTCAGAGTCCCGTCCAGCCTGGCCTGGAATGTTTCCATGGATGGGGCAACCACCACCTCTCTGGGCAACCTGTGTCAGCGTTTCACCATCCAGATAGGCAATGGAAATTTCCTTCTTGTAATCCTCTCTTGTGTTTTCAACACCATAAATTTAGGCAACCATAAGCCCCATGTAGACTTCAACCAAGCGAAGGTCTTGCCATCGTGTTTCTGTAGCTTAAGCTCCCTCTCACTGCCCCCACCCCAAAAAGGGCCATTTGTTTCGATCAGACCTATTTCACCTCTTGTACATAAACGGTGGTTTTGGCTCATTGGGTCCCACTTAAGACCTGATGGTGTCAGTTCCTGCAGCTCTGACCATGGGATGGGATGGTGGGGTAAGGTCTGGGTGCCTCTCGGTGCCATCTAATCCCACACTGAGCATCCAGAGCTGCCCGTCAGTGGAGTGCCGGAGGGTCCTTTCTCCTCTAGCGCAGATGAAGCCGTGGTCTTTGGGGAGGTGGAAGAAGCGTGGATGTGTGCCAAACTCACCCAGCTGGATCGCCCAAATGGGCAATACAAGCAAATAAACCACATGCACTGATGCTTGTGCATAGCTTAGGCTGTGAAAACACTTATTTATAGGAGCTTAACGCATCCTGTAGCCGCTTTAAGCAAATGAGGGCATTTCTTTAAAGCAACAGCAATGTTCTTCCTCCTCCCCTCCCCTCTCCACACTCTCTTGAAGTTCTAGCATATGAGTTAGCACATGTGTTTACTGCTGGCTGTGTGCATACGATGGCAGCCCTGAGTCTCTGGTGGCAACGCACACACATACTGCTTCCAAAATAACTGATGGTAAAGTGGCCCCAACCTTGGTTTTGTGAGTGGAGCTTCTGAGGAGCAAAATCATTGCTTGCCACGTAAGCTGGATTTGGGAGCAGCATCTATCCTTGACTTCATCCGTTGGAAGCAGCTCAGATAAAAGGATTTTTCCCCCAGTGAAATGAAACCTCAGTTGGAGAGAGGTTGCAAAATCGGAGAGGCAACGTTATTGTGTTCTCCTCAGTGGGCATGCAAGTGGAGGTGCTGAGAGGGGTGGGCAGCCACAACAACAAACTAGGCTTTGTTCCTTGGGAGATAGCTCCTCCTCTTCAACCCAAGTTTCCCTCGATACAGCTGAGGATCTCCTTCCCTTCATGCTTGTTTTCATGGCTCAAAAGTAGCTTCCCAGCACCCTCAGACTATGTTTCCTTTCCTTTATGCTGTTGGGAATTCAGTACAACATCCCCAGAGCGCAGAGGTCACTCCAGACCATGTGTTTCTATTCTGGGAGAAGACTTGTCTTTGCCCACCCATAATTTCATCCGGTCCTTCTCTGGGAGTGAAATGAAATGAACTGATGGATGGTGTGTTAGATGGAAACGGGCAAGGTTAACAAGAATTTCCACCAAAACGAAATCATAGAATCATCTGGGTTGGAAGGGACCTTTAAGATGAAGTCCAACCATCAACCTAACACTGCCAAAACCACCATTAAACCATGTCCCTCAGTACCATGTCTACCAGTCTTTTAAATACCTCCAGGGATGGTGACTCCACCACTTCCCTGGGCGGCTTGTTCCGATGCTTGACAAACCTTTCAGAGAAGAAATTTTTCCAAATACCCGATCTAAATCTCCCCTAGTGCAACTTGAGGTCATTTTTTATTGTCCAATCGCTTGTTACTAGCGAGAAGAGGTTGACCCCCACCTCGCTACACCCTCCTTTCAGGGAGCTGTAGAGAGTGGTAAGGTCTCCCCTCAGCCTCCTTGTCTCCAGGCTAAACAACCCCAGTTCCCTCAGCCTCTCCTCATAGGACTTGTGCTCCAGACCTCTCACCAGCTTCATTGCCCTATAGAATCACAGAATGGTTTAGTTTGGAAGGGACCTTGAAGATCATCCAGTTCCAACCCCCCTGCCATGGGCAGGGACACCTCCCACCAGCCCAGGGTGCTCCAAGCCCCG
>NW_009647760.1:1658913-1674362 GCF_000708025.1 Charadrius vociferus | reverse complement strand
CTCTCCTGTAGCCTCTTTAGGGACTGGTTCTATCTTGGACCCCTTTGTGCTATTGGGATTCGAGACGTTGCTGTGTACATAGAATCATGGAATCGTTATGGTTGGAAAACACCTTTAAGATCATCCAGTCCAGCCATGTGACCACTTATATTGAAATCAGTTGCTTTACTAATTAAAACATTCGGTACCTGTGCATATACTCGTAACACAAGTCTTTAGCTTTTCATTGAATTCACAATATTACGTGAAGCTTTGAAGAGTGGTGTAGGTCAGATAGAGCCTGGTGAGTGTCCTCTCCAGCACAGCCCAGGGCTGGTTCCTTCATCTGGACAGCACGGGTCTCTTCTGAGGATGATGGCTTTAAAATTGTGACTTCTCTTGCATCCAGAGCTGCCCTGGCCTTGTCTGCTGTGTGATTTCCGTATCGTTGCTTGGCGTTTGGTTTGTTGGTTGCCTACAGCAGTAGACGCCTGCATGCACATGCTTATGTCTTATCTCCATGGGGTTTTTTTAGGAGGATCCTGAAAAGCAGTGCAACAGCATCAGGTGGGCATGGCTTCTTCCTCCATTATGCCACTGCAGCTGGAGATGCTCAGTTTTCTGCTTCTCTCCATAAATACTGAGCTTTGACCCGCCGTTCAGCTGGAGCATGGCTCAACGGATCATCTGTCCCCACATGCCCTGGGAAGGAAGGGAGGGAATCCATATGGATAAACCCACGCCGAGCCGGCAGTCCTGCATGTCGAGGGTGCCTTGGGCTGCTGCCTTCCTCCAGGATCAGCGTTTGGTGATTTCTTTCCGACATAATTCCCTGAGCTGTCTACGTGAGCATTTCCATGAGAGGATGTGCTCCCGAAGCATGGTCCTGATGTTAGATGCTTGTCGGGGTGATCCAAGTACAGCTCGTGCTTGGAGACGGGCGAATCAGAGGAAGCCGGTTGGTTTTCCCAACCGGGAGTGTCCCGCAAGTGAAAAACTTCCAGAAGTTGCTTTGAAGGTAAAGAGCTGGGATAGAAAAGGCGCCTAAACGAAGGTGCACGCGTTCCTCTTCTTCCTTCCTATCCATTCTAGGCTTTGTAGAGCGATGGATAAAAGGGGGGAGGGAAGAAAAAACCCAACCAACCCACCCACAATAATCTATAGCAACTGTCACCCGGCAAACTACTCCCATTTCATACGGATAGGTTAGGTGTCAGCGCGCGATCGATGGCTCTCGTACCATAATTATAAAAACTAGCGGGTTGTGTTGCTTGAGTGAGTTTAAGAAGAGTAGGGTCTCAATCTTTCCTCTAATAGGGCTTTGACAGTCCGCAGCGCAGAGGCTTCGTCTTAGTCTGACAGTGTTGTCATTAAACACCAGGTAGCGTGGAACAACAGAGAACACGGGTTCGGAGCGCCAGGGAACACGCGGCTTTGACAGGAGTTATTTGTCATCGAGGAGCTGCCCAAACTCCTCAGCCTGCAATACGGACGGCTGCTTAAAGTGACTTATTGCCCCTGTCTGCGCCTGCAGTTGTGATTTGATAATCGGTAAATGTTTGTCAAAGATGAATTCCCTCCCTGATTCAGTGCTGTGCTGGAAAAGCAAATGAAAAGCGGGGAAAAACGTATTGAATGGATTAAAGACCGGGGGCAGGATGAGGATGACGGAAACAACAGGTTTCCCAGCCTAACTTGGCCTCCGTCCTTCGGGAAGGTAAAGCGGCAAGGCTGGGGATGGTGGTGCTTCGCTGGTGGGGTGGGATGGAGGCCTGATGTCAGCACGGGGACTGGGAGAGCTGCCCCCGTTACCAGGGTGGGTTTTTTGCAGGCTTCGAAGCTGCTGGAGCTGCAGGTGACAATTCCTGTGCTTGGTCTCATCGCAGACCAGTGGGGAGCAATGGTCATGTTCTCTTCTGCTTAAACACATTGCGGTGTCTCTGACTTTGGCTCTGTTCTCCTCCGCCGGTCACTGTCCTGGAGGTTTCAAGAGTAGTTTTTTGGTAAGGAGAGCAAAGTCTTGATTCTTTCTTTCCATCGACATGGTGCTCCTCAGGCCTTTTGGCAGGTATTTCCCTCGGCAAATGCGCGTGTACGTACTCAGTGGTTGCAACTTGAAGTTGAAACCTTAATGTTTCTTGTTCGGATGGACTTGGAGCCTGTCCATTGCCTGTTTTATACAGAAGTGTAAAGCGGAGAATTAAAAGGATCTTAATAAACCTGCTGCCTGCAAAGTTTTCCTATGTTCTTACAGAGTTCATACAAGTTTTTCTGCTGATGCCGGAGTCAGGTCGGGGTCTTCTTAAAGGTAAAGCCGGGAGGCCTTCAGTTTGATAAGTGGCTTTGAGCGTGGGGGGATACCTAACAGATTCAAATTGCTCCCTGTTAAATTAAAAAAAAAAAAATAAATTAAGTCAGTCCTAAAACAGGAATGCAAATGGATTTCCAGCCTGACACGTGCTCCGTGTCGTTTCCCGAGGCAGAGCCACCTCTCTCAGTGCCACGGCGAGGCGTTAACATGAGATCCGTGAACCCATTTGATTATAGCCGGGGTTTTTCTAGTGTCTGAAGTGCTGAAAACGATCAAGAGCAGGAAAAGTGGAGTGATTTATTAGACTCATAAAAATTCATACTTTGTTATTCCAGTCGTCTTCCATCTGCAGCTTGTTAGAACGAGAACCCCTGGCAGCTCCTGCCGTGAGGCCGGGGGGAGGAGGGCATTTATCAGCCTTCCTCCTGCCATCCCGCTCTCATTTAGAGAAATGGACCCGGCTCCTGGAAACACATTAATAATCATTCACTGAAGGAAGGGGAAAAAAAAAAAAAACCACCACCCTCTTTTGTTATAATAATAAGGGTTGTGTTTGAACAAGGTCCAATGCTCCGGAGATCCATTCAGGCTCTTCAACGTGGGCTGTAGCCGGGAAAAGCGTGTTTAGTGCATTAAGCGTGACCGCCTCTCGCCGGTGAGGTGGATAACGTGGTCTCTCCCCATCATTAGCAGGTTCATCAGCTCCCACGGCGTTGGGACAGGGCCACCCCGGGGCCTTTCAGGCAACGGGGATGGGGATGCAGTGAAGCCGGGTACTGGCGGATGGACCCTGGGATGGGTTCGACCAACCTACCAGCTGCTTAGAGTGGGAGGGTGGTTTTGGGACCCACTTAGGTTACTGGGAGGTGGGTGATAGGTGATGTGTCCTCCTGTTCCCAGCAGAACCTTGTTGGAGTCCGTCCGTCTCTGCCTCTCTTTCTGTTTTGTGAAAGGAGAGAATAAACCTTGATGTTTGCCAGGGTTTTTCTTGCAGTTTAAATATTGAAATTAAAATTGTAGAGCTCTGTTCTGCCCATTATTCCTTGTGGTTTCCCAAATCGCCTGCCTTCAGGTGCTGGTGTTGTTCTGAAAAATGCAGAGTTGGGAGCCACTTGGGACCACACAAGTAGCCATCGTGGGGAATATATTTTATTACTTGCTGTCTGACAGTTGCTGTAGCTGTCACCTATTTGCCATGACTGATGCAGTGTTTGCAAATCTGGCTGCGGCCAAAATTCGTTTGAAAATCACTGAGCATCCCAAGGAGCCAGGAAGCCGTGGAAGAAGTGATCGGTGGGTCCGGAAGCATGGCCGGACTCTGGAAAGTGATTTCCATCTCGCCACGCTTAACTCAGGCTTCAGCGTGATAATGGTCCTCGTGGAGCTGCCATTATCTTTCCGGAATGGAGATGCCACGGCACATGGCCTTGTCCCAGTCCTGCCCCGCTGTAGTTCAACTGGAAAAGTTAATCCTTACTACCCTGAGAGCAACTGGATGGTTTCCTGCCGGCTGGAGGAAGGGGAGCGCAGCCGGTGATGTATAACGTGCTGACGATCGGTGTGTAATGGACTACCAATCATCGGTAAAGATCTACGTGTATTAAATCAGTGTTAGCCTTCCCAGGACTGGGAGACATACATCATGAATCTTCAGCACTACGTGCAAGATTTAAATGCCTAATTTAGTATGATAAAAAATAAAATCAAATTTCCCCAGCCCGTGTGGTCCAGGGGAATGGTACGCACGGAGCCGCGAGCAGAAAGGTTCTGGCTTGTTGGGATTTTGTGGCGTTGCTGGTTTGGCTGGCGGGAGGGCTCGTGGTGGCTCCTAAAAACAGCGCTGAGGATTCAGTCCGTGCCGCTCTGCTTTGCCAGTCCTCACAGCGAAGCGCTCTGAACCATTCCCAAAAAATCTGGATGAAGAGCTCCTAACTGAAGTTGATTTTCGGGAAGTGGTGTTGCTTGCTCTGCGCCTTGCAGCTGGGAAAATGAGGTTTTTCTCTGGTTTGTGTAAACTTCGTAATGAATACCTTTGATTGAGCAGTGCGGCCTTTCTCAGGAAGATGGACATGGTTGTGACCATGACTTGAGAAGGAAGAAACAGTCAGTCTGATGAATAGGGAGATTAAAGTTGTCCTAATATGAAAATAAGCTTTTTGTGAAAGCTTGGTAAGATTTGGTTGTTTCTATTTGCCATCTCCAAAGCAAGAGGACATAGGTTTGTGTCCTGAGACCTTGAGCTTGTCTTGGATGACAGGATGGGAGTGAGACCTCGTTGGGTCTAAGCTGGAACGTAACTTTTAATAAGTTCTCCTTTAACCACATGCAGTGGTATTTCCATGTCGAAATGTTTCTTTTCTGGAAGCAAGTTTCCTCGAGGCTTCCCCTAGACTTCTCAGGTGCTGATTTACTTTGCCTTGCTGAGTTTTTGATAATCATCAAACCATAGAATGGGTTGGGTTGGAAGGGACCTTCAAAAATCTTCCAGTCCAACTGCCTGCCATGGGCAGGGACACCTCCCACCAGCCCAGGTTGCTCAGAGCCCCGTCCAACCTGGCCTTGAACACCTCCAGGAATGGGGCAGCCACAGCTTCTTTGGGCAACCTGCGGCAGCGGCTCACCACCTTCACAGGCAATAATTTCTTCCTCATACCTCATCGAAATCTCCCCTCTTTCAGTGTCAAACCGTTCCCCCTCGTCCCATGGCTCCCCTCCCTGATGCAGAGTCCCTCCCCAGCTCTCCTGGAGCCCCTTTAGGCACTGGAAGGGGCTCTGAGGTCTCTGCGGAGCCTTCTCTTGTCCAGGCTGAACCCCCCCAACTCTCCCAGCCTGTCCTCCCAGCAGAGGGGCTCCAGCCCTCCCAGCATCTCGGTGGCCTCCTCTGGCCCCGCTCCAGCAGGTCCATGTCTCTCCTGTGCTGAGGCCCCCGAGCTGGAGGCAGCACTGCAGGGGGGGCTCCCCAGAGCAGAGCGCAGCAGAGGGGCACAATCCCCCCTCGCCCTGCTGGTGGCATCACTTGATGTTTCCCTTGAAGCTGGGCAATGCTTTCCCCATTGCTCGCACTCCATATTTCCAGCAAACAAAAGTCTTGGGTTGGTTTTTTTTTTGCTTAAAACCAGGAATTTCAGGTGCGTACCCAGAAACATGCGATTCATTGGAACAGCATATGAGGATTTTAATACTTTGCCTGCTAAAATGGGTATTTCCTCACAGTTGATCTCTAGTAAGTGCCACGGCACCAACGCGCTGTCGTGCCTGATGGGTTACGTTAACTTCATCTTTGCCTGCGGTCCGTACAGCGGAAAGGAATTAGCAAAGCAGATTTGGTATTAATTCCCCAAATGTTCTCAGCTGAAAGCGGCTGCCGTGCTAAGCAAATATTGCGCCGGGTTTGGAGACCGCTAAAACGTTTCAGCTGCAGAGCCCGCGCTTCTGTTGTCCTCTGTGAATATTACAGCCTGAACAGCAGTCTTGCTTGGGGTCACAGGTAAAGCACTTTTGATCAATTGGATTTATTTCCTATTAAGCAGCAGTTCATGATCATAAACCATCGTTTACATTCTGGCATAAATAGCCGTCGCTCTTGAAAGAGCTCAGAACTGAATGAGTGTGAAAATTAAATTCCCCTCTTAAACCGAGGGATGGTCCTTTTGGAAGCTGATTCCAGTAGCAATATAATTAACCTCTTGCTGTGCCATTCTGTGTGAACATATTGAACACGCTCTGTGATAATCATCCCGTAATACTGGTGTCTGCTTTCACACTAAATTCGTAACAGTATTACAGTAATCCCAAATCCTTTTGTTAACTCTAGGGACTTGGCCAAGTTGGTAGCCAGAACAAAAGGCATCGCGGCCGCGCGGCTCAGGGCTGATGTTTTGCAGGTGCTTCTGGTGTAATGGGAAACACCAAAATTATTTGCTTTTTTGGGTGTAGGAGCCGTGAGGAAACTTTAGTCAGGTCCACCCACAGGTTTGTATTCTCGTTTCAAGGTCATTTGATACCTGATCCGTTAATATGACTCTTGAAAGGTCCATACAGGAATTGAAGAGGTCTGCAACCTCTTCTGGAACTGCACAGGGTTTTTTTGTTTAAGGCCATTGGAGGCAGAGCTTTGCTGGCTTTTCGTGACTCTTCAGTTTTAACTGCTGGGACCCTTCCTTTTTCTTTTCACATGGCCTTGGGCAACCTGGTCTAGTGGGAGGTGTCCCTGTCTATGGCATGGGGGTTGGAACTCGATGATCTTCAAGGTCCTTTCCAACCTAAACCATTCTATGATTCAGCGTAATTGCTATTATATGGTCTTTGCTCCCGTGTCCGGGCCTCAAACCCAGCTGCTGCCCCCTTGCTTTAGCCCATCTTCTCTCTGTCTCTCTCATTTTTTTTTCCTCAGTTTGCTGCGTTCTTCCCATCCGCAGTATTTCTCACCCAGGGAACCACGTGGTGTTGGGGATGGGGGTATCCCCAGGAACTTTGGGTGTTGGGGTTGTGCACCCAACGGCGAGCAGAAGTCTCTCCAAGAAAGCAACGTTTGGCAAAGGACGATGAGTGTTTCTTTACATCCCTCTGTCCATACCAGGGTAGTTCACCCTCCTAGTTTCAGGAAGGATGCCGTGGACTATTTTAGTCCATGACTATTGCATGACTATTTTATCGGCACCTGGCATCAGCGTTATTTTTTGTGATGCTCCTAGTGCATCCTCGGCGGCCCCGTATGTGACGGCCGCAGCGTGGGACCGGCAGATTGTGCAAGCACAGCATGGTCTGCAGTGTCTGGATCAGCACGTTACACTTCAAGGGCTGTTTGCAAAATCCCTATTACTGTGCACAGGTCCAATATTGGAACAAGGTGAAGCTGCTGCCCGGCTTAACAAAAGAAAAACCTGGAGAAGAGAAGACTCCAGGGAGACTTGAGAGCCCTTTCCGGTGCGCAGAGGGGCTCCGGGAAAGCTGGGGAAGGGACTCTTGATCAGGGAAGGGAGCAATGGGAAGAGGGGGAATGGTTTTATACTGAAAGAGCGGAGATTTAGATGAGAACTTAAGAAGAAATTCTTGACTGTGATGGTGGTGAACCCCTGGTGCAGGTTGCCCCGAAAAGCTGTGGCTGCCCCATCCCTGGAGGTGTTGAAGGCCAGGTTGGACGGGGCTCTGAGCAACCTGGTCTAGTGGAAGATGTCCCTGCCCATGGCAGAGGGTTGGACTAGATGGTTTTTAAGGTCCCTACCAACCCATTCTGTGATTCTATGAGTGCAAGGTGCTCCTTGCGTGGGTGTGAGACCTGTGGACAGACCTCTGCCTATAGCTGAAATACATGGGAAATGGAAACGTGCAGCTAAAGTTATCAAGGACTATTAGGAGAAAAGGAAATTTTACAACCATGACGGAGGCAGGAAACTTCTCAAGCATGCAAGGAGCTGGTTGCAGCAGTCTGGCCCCAAAACTGTCGAAGGGCATGTAAACCGGAGGCACATGCAGCGCTACCAAAAAGCAGTTTAACAAGAGCGTGCCAGGGAAGAGAGAAATTCTCTCATCCATATTGCAAGCCAAGGACTCGCCAAGGTTGTCACTGCCCCACTGAGCCCAGTGCCCTCCCTCCACGTCCCCACAAGGTGTTTTGTAGAGCTGAAAAAAACCTCAGGAACTTGCCATGCCATCAAGAACGGCCTCAGAAGGGATCTCAAGCAGCTTCCCTGGATACGCTGGGCAAGGAACTAATTTAATCGAGCTGGCTGCCGGGAGCAGAGCAGCCACACAGATAGACCTCAGATACTGGAGCTGTGATATCCACCAAACCACTGCTTCTCGGCATGACAGCACGTGAAGACAAAGAGAAAAAACAGGGAAAATCCAAAGCATCACCTTTGTCCTTTCATCACCACCACGGTGAGCCTGCACCAGCATGAGAGGGCAAATTTGGTGTCAGAAGAGGGGTTTGCAGCCAGGAGCAACCTCACCAGCAAAAGCCCCGTGGGAAGCTCGGATGGCGAGGGTGCACCCCCTCCCCTCCTGCTGCAACAGCTTTATGCACCTGGAGAAGAGAAGTGGATGACGGGGTTTTGGGGTCACAGAATCACAGAATCAGAGAATCACAGAATCCCAGAATGGTCAGGGTTGGAAGGGACCTCTGGAGATCATCTAGTCCAACCCCCCCACCAGAGCAGGGTCACCTACAACAGGTTGCACAGGACAGCGTCCAGGCGGGTTTTGAATGTCTCCAGAGTGGGAGACTCCACCACCTCTCTGGGCAGCCTGTTCCAGTGCTCCACTACCCTCAAAGTAAAGAAGTTCCTTCTCATGTTAAGATGGAACTTCCTATGTTCAAGTTTATGCCCATTACCCCTCGTCCTATCACTGGGCGCCACTGAAAAAAGACTACTCCCATCCCCCTGGCATCCTCCCATTAAGTATTTGTAAGTATTAATAAGATCCCCCCTCAATCTTCTTTTCTCTAGACTAAAGAGACCCAAGTCCCTAAGCCTTTCTCCATAGGAGAGATGTTCCAATCCCCTAATCATCTTCGTTGCCCTGTGCTGGACCCTCTCCAGCAGTTCCCTGTCCTTCTTGAACTGGGGAGCCCAGAACTGGATGCAGTACTCCAGATGCGGTTCGTCCCATCGCTCCCCTCCCTGATCCAGAGTCCCTCCCCAGCTCTCCTGGAGCCCCTTTAGGCACTGGAAGGGGCTCTGAGGTCTCCCCTTTTTCGCCTTCTTTGTCCAGGCTGAACCCCCCCAACTCTCCCAGCCTGTCCTCCCAGCAGAGGGGCTCCAGCCCTCGCAGCATCTTGGTGGCCTCCTCTGGACCCGCTCCACCATGTCCATGTCTCTCCTGTGCTGAGGCCCCCGAGCTGTGGCAGAATCCCCTCCTTCATCCCGCTGACCACACTTATCGTTGTAGGTCCGTTCCAACAGGAACTCTTCTTGCTCCTTCTTCTTCCTCCTTCTTCCTTATCAATACAGCGGGATAATCCCCTCTCTTGACCGGTTGGTTATACTGTGTTTGATGCCGCCCAGAATGCGGTTTGCCCTCGTGGCTGCTGGGGCACACGACTGACTCTCATTAAGGCTGCTGTCAGCCAGCACCCCCAGATCCCTTTCTTCAGGGACTTTCTCCAACCACTCCTCTCCCAATCTGTGCTTGTGTCCAGTGTTACTCTGTCCCAGGTGCAGAATCCAACATTTTTGTTACATTTCATGCCATTGATGGTTACCCAACGCTCCAGTCTATCTAGAACCCTCTGCGAAGCCTCTTTGCCCTTGAGAGAGTCAACAGCTCCTTCCAGTTCTTCACCCAGGACACCGTGAACCCACTCCTCTCACAGTTGGCCAACTTGTCCAGAAGGATGCTATGAAAGACAGTATCAAAAACCTCACTAAAATCCAGAAAAACTACATCCCCCACCTTCCCTTCCTCCACGAGGTGGGTGACCTTATCGTAGAAGGTTATCAAATTGGGACACGGTCTTGCTGGGGCTTTGCAGAAAGGAGAGAGGTTTGGCTCCGTACCGTCCCGGAGCATCACCCCATGCGGGTGATTTTCCTGCTGCTGCAGCGCGGTTTTGCTTTGAGTAGCAGCAGGTGAACGGCAGCTTCGTTTTGGGAGCTGGGGAAGAGATAAAGGTGGTTTTTGCTGATTCTTTACTTCCAGGCCTGGAGTAAATCCCGCGGTGAAGGATGTTTGTGGGATTCATCTTCATGTTTGCTTTCAGATTAGCCTTCGGCAGAGATTTTCAGTTCTTTTTTGGAGCTGCTTTTGGTTTCGAGTGCATGTTTTTTAAATCT
Source organism: Charadrius vociferus (assembly GCF_000708025.1). Classification (NCBI taxonomy): domain Eukaryota; kingdom Metazoa; phylum Chordata; class Aves; order Charadriiformes; family Charadriidae; genus Charadrius; species Charadrius vociferus. The sequence goes on along the minus strand of NW_009647760.1, from coordinate 1,664,294 downwards.
TTCCTACCATCAGAGCCTGTATTAGGAGTTACGGGGTGCTGGTGGCATCCTTTGCACATGGACTAATCGTCCTTAGCCCTTTATTTTTCTTCCTAATGGCTGTCTTTGAAAAAGCAATTCAGTTTTAACGGAAAGTTTTTGGCCTCTGCTTTGCTTTATTCTTAGTGGACTCATCAAGAATGAGTTAATAGGGCCCCTTAGGGTGGCCTCACTGCATTGCTTCACATCCCTGAGGTTTCCTCTGGAGCTGGGGACAATACCGGCACCGGATCAAAGGTACAGCTTCTGCTCCCCGATTTGCATTTGTGTCCGCTCTCATCTCACTTCCAAGCTCTGGAAGATCAATGTACCTGTCACTCACTGCTTCTCTGGCTTGCCTCGCAGGGGAATTTAACCGCAGCTCGGCACCCAGCTGCCGGTGTGCGGCGTGCCCCGGTGGATGCTCACACACAGGGACACGCTCATGGTGATTGGTGATGGAGATGAGGAGACCTGGTCGAGTTTCGGGTCACGTCATGGTCCGCAGCACTGATTACTTTAATATTTTTTTTTCTAATTCCTGTGCTCATATGGGAAGCTTTCTCTGTCCCACATCCTTTTCCAAAAGCAGCAATAATCTCATGAATTTGGGAATCTCTGCTCCTGAAATTAGCCTTGCTTATTGAAATTTCTTTTTCCCAGCAGTGGGTGGACAGGATTTACTCCCCCAATATCGCAGTTTCCCTAAACCACCCCGAGCAGCAGCATCATCTTCCTCTTGCTGGGTGGGACTCGCACGCTTCCTCGTTAGGGCTTGGCTGGCTGACGATGCTGGCCCATCCCTGGAGAACTGCTGTAACGGCACAGTCACGCAGAAAGAAATGGCTGAGGGTGCAGCATTCCTCACTGCCTATGGGCCAGCCTGAGACTCTTGGACCTGATTTGATTGAGAAACTGGGAAATTTAGCTAATATCAGCCTCCCCTCTGCTCATTTTTTTGGCAGAATTGGAGGATTCAGATTTAATGATTGTTGATTGGGAGTAAATATCAGCAGGTCGATGTCTTCCCTCCCTGTTTTTCTTACCATGGGGGTAAATACATGTTTTTACAAAAGGTTTTACTTTTTTTGTTGAAACTTCCTTGAAGGTGATCTTAATTCTCCACTTGGAATTGGAGTTGGAAAAAAGCGATCACTTTCAAATGTTAAAACTTCCTTCTTTTGGGGGAGACGCAGAATAGAAAAGAAGAGGCAATTTGCAATGGTTGGAGAATATAAAACTTTTAGGTGCGGCGGTGCTTGGATGTTTTAAGGATGCCAGAAAGTGAGTGAAACCTTCTGTCATTTCTGGCTCTCCCGCAGACGTCTCAGGAGCCAGCCCTGGTTTTGCCCTCCCTGGCTCAGCTTCTCCAGGGGTCGGTTCCCGGTGCCTCTCATAGCAAAACAAGAGCAGAAATAAGGATCCTCTTAACCGTCTTTTCCTCCCCCTCTGCTCTGCCCTGGTGAGGCCACAGCTGGAGAACTGTGTCCAGTGCTGGGCTCCCCAGGTCAAGAAAGACAGGGAACTGCTGGAGAGGGTCCAGAGGAGGCTAGGAAGACTCTCAGGGCACTGGAGCATCTCTCGGATGAGGACAGGCTGAGAGCCCCTGGGCTGTTCAGCCTGGAGAACAGAAGGCTGAGAGGGGATCTCCTCAATGCTTATCATAGAACCATAGAATGATTTAGGTTGGAAGAGAACTTGAAGATCATCCAGTTCCAACTCCCCTGATGTGGGCAGGGGCACCTCCCACCAGCCCAGGTTGCTCCAAGCCCCATCCAGCCTGGCCTTGAACACCTCCAGGGATGGGGCAGCCACAGCTTCTCTGGGCAACCTGTTCCAGTGTCTCACCACCCTCAGAGTGAAAATTTTTTTCCTAATATCTCACCTAAATCTCCCCTCTTCCAGTTCGAAGCCATTCCCCCTCGTCCTATCACTACATGCCCTTGTAAAAAGTCCTTCCCCAGCTCTCCTGTAGGCCCCCTTTAGGGACTGGAAGGCCACAATAAGGTCTCCCCGGAGCCTTCTCTTCCCCAGGCTGAACAGCCCCAACTCTCTCAGCCTCTCCTCACAGGAGAGGTGCTCCAGCCCTCACAGCATCTTCGTGGCCCTATATCAGTATCTATCAATAGATAATATATCAATATGTCGATATCTAAAGGGCGGGTGGCAAGAGGATGGGGCCAGAGTCTTTTCAGTGGTGTTCAGCGACAGGACAAGGGGCAACGGACACAAACTGGAACACGGAAAATTCCATCTCAACATGAGGAAAAACTTCTTTCCTGTGAGGGTGGCAGAGCACTGACACCGGCTGCCCAGCGAGGCGGGGGAGTCTCCTTCTCTGGAGAGGTTCCAAACCCACCTGGATGTGTTCCTGTGCAACTGCTGTAGGTGACCCTGCTCTAGCAGGGGGTTGGATTTGATGATCTCTGAAGGTCCCTTCCTACCCTGACCATTCTGTGATTCTCTATTTCATTCATCCCCTTCCCTTAAGGGATGCATGCGCTGGTGGTTCCCAGATCCTGTCTGCTCGGGGCGCCGTGGCAAGAAGTTTTGACCACAAATTGCCCATCTCAAGGTCAACGCTGGAGTTTGTACCGGGATTTTTTCGGTGGGCATGGTCGATGCGAGCGGTGCCCGGGGGATGCACGGCTCCGAAGAAAGCACCAACCTCAGCAGCGCGCGGCCCGTTGCGCTGGGTGCGGGCTGCGAGCCCCGGCTGATAAATGATGCTCATATCCCATTCAAATATGATGCAAGCAGTTTTTTTGTAGTTTGTCTTCCATTGCGGTAGTAAAGTTTTTAATTAGGAAAGCTAATGAGATCGATTAGTCATTAGAACTGACCTCTGGATCTCTGCGAGGAGTGTGCATGTGTGCGCTGGGCTGATAACGGGGGACGCTGGGGTATTGTTTGTAATAAAAGCGTAAAGTGTTTGATTTGAGTGAAATGTGCCACGGGGAATACATCATGCGGAGAAAAAAAATTACAACCCTGGGAGCCTGTAATGAAGGGAATTAAACCAACATCCTATCTAAATAACATGATTATCTACACAAAACCCCTCAGCTAGCAAGTAATAATAGAAAACTGAGCTCTTCGGAGAGTCTCTTTCAGGAGGTGGTTAATGCTGGAGCCGTGCACGCAGGCACTTTCAGAAGAGCTGCTCCGGCATGAATACACCATCCAATTACCGCCGGGGAATAGAGTTTACCAGGTGCCAGTCTGCCTGTGTGAGGAGGAGAGGGGGGGGGACGCCTGCAAACCGCAACAATTTGGGACTTCTATTCCTCGTGCAAGCGTGAACAGGGGGGGGAACGATGTCAGGCGGGAGTTTGATGAGGTTCTGTGTTGATTAGTGGCAGCTAGAGCTTGCGCAGGGGTAAAAAAATAAGTTAATAATGTATTCAACAAATTCCCAGCTTAATATAAGGTCGGAGTGGCGGAGGGAAGGGGTCAACTCGTGGTGGTGCCGTTGTGGGAGGATGTGCGGTTGCGGCTCTCATTCCTTCCCTGGTGCGGAAGAGCTGGTTTGGGTACGTGGTTGATGCCATCTCCGTGAGAGGCTGGCTGTGTCCATGCCTCCTGGGGTACAAGGAGGTCTTGTAGTTGGCCGGAGGGTTGGCCAGTCCTCATGGTAACTGGGATTTCATTGCATTTGTGCAGTGTTCTACAGGGGTCTTCATGTCTGTCCTTTGTTGTTCCCATCTGGCACTCCTAAATACAGTTCTCGGAAGCAAAACGCTCCAACTTTGGTGGTATTGGCGAGCAATAATAATTATAATTTGAGCTAAACCTTGCAAAGAGCTTTAAAAACCCATGTGATGGTACAGACCTGAAGAATTTAGTCTGATCCAAAAAGTCCCAGGATGGGGAAACAGCGATGAAAACCCATTGGCTTTCCGTCTTTTCGCTCTCTTTTTGCCTCATCTCTAAAACAAGGGGTGTCTGCAATTCCTCTGGTCATTGAATCATAGAATAGTTTGGGTTGGAAGGAACAATTAAAGGCCATCTAGTCCAACCCCTGTGCCATGAGCAGGGACATCTTCTACAAACCAGGTTGCTCCAAGCCCCGTCCAACCTGGCCTTGAACACCTCCAGGGATGGGGCAGCCTCTTTCAGTGTCAAACCGTTCCCCCTCGTCCCATGGCTCCCCTCCCTGATGCAGAGTCCCTCCCCAGCTCTCCTGGAGCCCCTTTAGGCACTGGAAGGGGCTCTGAGGTCTGCGCGGAGCCTTCTTTTCCCCAGGCTGACCCCCCCCAACTCTCCCAGCCTGTCCTCCCAGCAGAGGGGCTCCAGCCCTCGCAGCATCTTGGTGGCCTCCTCTGGCCCCGCTCCAGCAGGTCCATGTCTCTCCTGTGCTGAGGCCCCCGAGCTGGAGGCAGCACTGCAGGGGGGTCTCCCCAGAGCAGAGCGCAGCAGAGGGGCACAATCCCCTCCCTCGCCCTGCTGGCCACGCTGCTGGGGATGCAGCCCGGGATGCCGGGGGCTTTCTGGGCTGCCAGCGCACATTACCAGCTCATGTCCAGTTCTTCACCCACCAATATCCCAAAATTCTTCTCTGCAGGGCTGTTCTCCATCATTTCGTCCCCCAGAAGGTACTCATACTGGGGATTGCCCTCACCTGAGGACTTTGCCCTCATTGAATGTCATGAGGTTCACATGGCGTCAGAAGACATCAGGGTTTATTTGAATTTCTTTTATTCTAATTTTTATTCCGAATCACCAGAAGCTCTTTAAGTTACCGGAGTTAACTTCCCGGCTTTTTGTTTGTTCAACATTGACCGGTTGACTTAATGCACCCTTCCTTGGCGCCCACTTTGGATCACTGCTGGTTTGATAGACGCTCGCTGGTTAACAGCAACGTGCTGGTCTTGAAAGCGTCGTTAAAAGTCGGCTGCTTTCTGCGACGCCGCAGAAAATAATTTGCATGCAGGCATTATTTTTTAGGCATTAATTAAGCAGGGGTCCCGCATAGGAGTCGGAGGGATGTAAAAAAGTCTTGCTTAAAATAACACTTTGTGGTGAGGATCTGGCTTCATGCACGCTGCCAACAGGGGTCGGAGGTCCCATACGCTGCGGCGTGCACAAGCGTGATGCTGGGTTAGAGCTGGTTTGGCTATTTACACCAAAAGCCTTCCAAATTTCATTGCAGCCATAGAAAAGAGATTATTTGCGTGGTGTCGTGAGCGTGTTCGGGGTGGTGTTGAAGGCTGTGAACCCCTCCGTACGGTCCTTGCTCAGTGATCATTTATCTTACAGTGTAGTATTGCGGAGCGTTGCCATCGTCATCTTTATGCTGAAAAATCCCAGTGATTAATCCGTTGTGGCAGATCCTGCTTTCCTCCTCCCCGTTCCCCCCCCCC
>NW_009647760.1:1645690-1658854 GCF_000708025.1 Charadrius vociferus | reverse complement strand
TGTGACACCGGCTTGCTTGGGAACGCACGAGAAGGAAAATACTCTCCTTATTTTGGCTTTGAGCAACCTGGTCTAGTGGGAGGTGTTCCTGCCCGTGGCAGGGGGGTTGGAACTCAATGATCTTCAAGGTCCCTTCCAAACTAAACCCCTCTGTGATTCTGATTCTGATCGCCTCTAAAATGCATTTCCCTATTTTTCTTGTTTCGACACAGTTCCGGCATCTTGAGATTACCGGTTTACCTGGGAAACAATTTTATTCTCCCTCCTTTCGCAGAGACAAACGCGGGGACGGGTACAACATTTTCAGGGGAAATAATGATTCTGCTTTTCCCCTCTCAACCTCACAATAATTTTAATTAGAGTATCTCCAAGAAAAACAGCCGGCCCTTTAAATCAGTTATAAAACCAGAAGACTTAGTCTCAGCATGTAGTGTCAGCTTTAATTATCTGGGCAGTTATAGCTGTATGTTATAAAAGTCGGGCAATTAGATGCATTCCTTAAAGCTGCGAAAAAAAATTGCTAGCTATAGAGTCAAACATATAACTGTTAATTGCATGAAACATTCAGCAGAATAAACCGGCGTGTAGATCATCCTGCAAAATACGATGAAAACGGGAATGATTAAATGCTTAAATTTGTTTCCAACGTAGATGTTGGGGATCAAGGTATTGTTGGTGAATGTACGATTCACCGTTAGAGTTTTGCTGCCGGGCTGGTGAAGCCAAACATCCCCAAAGCCCATCAAAGCCTTTCTCTTCCCATCAACCATGATGGTCCCATGCCTAACACACCCCGGGGGTCTTTTGCCCCTTTTGCGGGTGCTGAAGAGTTGGGTGTAGGACCTACGTTGGTGAGATCCCTTCTGTCCCACTCACACCTGAATTTCAAGCTCCTTTTTTGCCATTTGCTTTCTCGTAGGAACCAACTTACACTTTGTAAGGAGCCCCCCAGCCAACAAGGTGATAAAGACACGCTACAGGATAGTGAAGAAGAACGTGGTGTCTCCAGCCTTGTCATCTTTCAGCAGCCCCGGTCCCAACTGGAAGACGAAGCGCCCCGTGACATCCAGGTAATTCTTTCATCCCTTGAATGCAGCTGGTTGGGATACGGGAGCCGAGGGAGCTCCCGTGTTGGCTCCGTGTTATTACCGTTGCATGTTCGTCGCTTAATTTCTCTATTTGTTTAGCCGCTTCTACGCAGAGTTTATTGACTTAAAGTGTAAAATCGTATTAGTAATCACGTTAGCCCGAGTCGGCGGCCAACAGCTTACTGCAGTCTGGGGCTTCATATTTATTCCCCGTTTGAATTAATTGTTTCCATGAAGCGGTTAAATAAGCTGTAAGGAAGATGAATAAACGCACACAGCTTTTTTACTTCAGACCTAAGTAAACTTGCTGCTCTTTTTTTTTGGAGATAGATGTGGCCTGTTCATTAGGGATGGTCAAGCCTGCTAACGAGGCAAGACCTTCCCTCGACTTTATGACATTATTATGGAAATTGGTGCTCCGGAGGAACTTATTGAAAGCGTGTTGGAGGCAGATGTTCCAAACCTGTACCAGTAGGTAGGTGCAGGCACAGACTTGCTTTTTCCTGGCTTATTTGGGTGGGTGGAGCATCAGCCCAGCCCTGTAGCTAATAATTTGGTGTGCCAGCACCCGTCTGAAGAAGGGTGTCACCAAAGGATGGTGCTGTACCCTCGAATCTGAATCTTCCTAAATCAGCTGTGCTGACATCCATGTATCAGCTGCAAGCGAGCTGCAGCCCTGTTAACTGGTGGAGATGTTACCAGGGAACATCTCAGAGGCCGTGACAAAGTCTAGAAGTTGCGTATAAGCAGAAAGGTCGTTAACGGTAATTGATGCTCTGAAAAACGGTGCTATTAGAACTATTGGTTTTGGTTATAACCCAGATTCTGGCTATTCTTAGGTCGAGAATACTTCTCCTCCCCCTGAAATGCTGGTTTGCCACTGTCACAGGCAATATTTTGGGCAAAGAAATCCTGTTCTGCTCCCCTGTGGGCTTTTTGGTTTAGTATTCAGTCCAGTGTAGCAAACCCGAGGACTGGGGGATGCCGTGGGCTGTCCCCCACCATCGGCTCCTCCGACGACACGGGTCGGCATCATCACCCCGCTCCGGGGGATTTCTTCCAAAAGTTATTTCCCCCAGCAATGCCCCAAGGGTTGATGGCTTTTATGGTGGGTTCTATAGAGAAAGAAGGATTGCAGTGATTGTTTTTAAAGCTTAATTTTGCCTGCTTTTTCCCTATACTAAGTGATTTTGGCTTTGAGTTTCACAAATATTGCTGTCTGAAGGGAGGATTGGTTTTGGAAGACTTCAGGGTGGTGAGGCAAAGTAGCAGGTAAACAGAGGGATTTAAAAAGGTGTTTATTTTCAAACATTTTTTTAAAATATAAAATTAGGGCTATTATTTTGTCTTGTTTTTTTCAAGCTCTTAGTTGAGAAACTCCTCGTCTCATGTTCTATAACGGCCTCGGTTTCAAAGTGCTGCTTCTCCTATGAAAACTGTGGGATCCTTTTGGGCTAATGGCTGATTTCCACCCAAATTTTTTTGCCATCAATGTTACCTGCACCGCCTCCTCCTTTTTCTTCACCTTCTACTTTTGGCTTCGATATCTTCCCACCTGTGCATCGTGCCCTTTTATCCAGTCCTGAGATCGACACGTCTCCTCTTACTCCCCTCCAAAAGCAGATGATTTGCCTCCGCCGCTGCAATTTCTGCTTCGCTTTTAGGTGCCACCTCCATTTGCATGTCCTTGACGCCAACTTCTTGCATTTTCCTTGCCCCAAACAAACCCCAGATTCTTTTTTTTTTTGCTCCCTTATTTGCATTTTCGTTGAATCAAGGCAGCATGTGTGCGCATCTTACCTGCCAGTGAGAGGTTTTGATTGCTAACCGCTCTCAGGCAACGATAGAAAGCCGGACCATCAAATAAGTAATCGTTGTGTTTCTTCTTTGGCCCCAAACCCAGCTTTTTTAAAACATTATTATTATTTTTTTCAAAGTGTGGCTTTTGCATTGTGAACGTACAAGTGTGTTAGGTAAAATCTTAAATTATATTGCTTCTTAGAGGTCCATAATTTGCTGCGGGTAATTACGATGCCTGGGATTTTGTGTACAAATGAAGATTTGTTTCTGGTGGCTTTTAATCTCCTCTTTTGTCCTGCAGTGTTGAAGTAATGCTGTCTCTGGTTCTGGTCACTCCTGTAGCTACAATGGCTGATGTTCAATTCAAATTGCCCCAAATGAGCGTATTTACATCTGCATTGCCACGCGTCTTGCCTTTTCCCATCCCCAGCCCGGTTTGCTGCTTTTTTTGGTCCCGAACCAGCCGTTTTTAGCAAATCCTTCTCCTTTTGTTTAGGTGGAAACAGCTCCTCTTTTCTATTTTTGGTACTGGTAGTCCTGTTCATACCACCCTTCTCCCTCTGTCACTGCTCTCGCTGCAAATCCTGCCCGTTTATTGGTGAAAACGTTGATTTTTGTTGCCAGTTTTCCTTTTTTCTTTTGAAATGTTTTGTGAGGGATCTGGACAAAACTGCTGCTTTAGTGTCTCTCTGCTGTTACCGCGCCTCAACTGGGATCTTGAAAGAGAAAATGTGAGCCAGGCAAGGCTCTCCCTTCTCCATAATCATCCCAGTTTTATTCCTGGGAGGGGAATTTGCGTCTCGTCCTTGCTGTTTGTTGGTGGATTCAGTTCTGCAAACACTTTCCCAGCTGGTGAAACGTGATGATGTTTTTGCCCCTTGATGCTCTTTATAGCGAATCATCGGGTCGTACTCTGACGTGACATTGCCCAAAAGTATTATCCTGTTGATATACAAGCCCAACTCACGAAACCCATTTGGGCATCGGTGGAGAGGGAGGGGAGGGGAGAGGAGCTTCTCGTAGCCATGTCAAATTTAGTCCGCTGCCCCTTGATGAAGTGCAGATATGTGTGTTTAATCGATGCTGTAATAGATGACTAACTTGGTTTCCCAGAGAAGCTGTGGCTGCTCCATCACTGGAGGTGTTCAAGGCCAGGTTGGACGGGGCCTTGGGCAACCTGGTCTGGTGGGAGGTGTCCCTGCCCGTGGCAGGGGGGTGGACTAGATGATCTTTAAAGGTCCCTTCCAACCCAAACCGTTCTATGATTCTATGAACTTCAGCCTTAGTTAATAGAAAACAACTCGTGCTCCGACTATTCAGCTCATGTTCTTCCGTGGTTGATCGATGGAGGACCTGCAGTGAGAGCTGAGGAGGGCAGGAGCTTCAGGCAGGGTCTTGGGGCAAGGTCAGAGCAGAAGTCTCTGGCTGCTGGGTGGTGGGTCTTGTTCAACCGAGCAGTGATTTTGCAGAGGAGCGACCTGTTCATGCCACCGTGATTGGCTGAGAGCTCCCACTTGTAGAATAATTTTATCCGTATTAATCTTTGACTTCATTACGTGATGTAGTTTAGATCTTACGGCTGTTTCAGACAAATCTTGATAAAATGCCATCAGCAAATTAAAACAATTATATTTTAAAGAAACAATAAATCTCTTACTCAGTCTCCCTATTACCTTCCTTGTGTGTGATCAATCATCTAGACTGTCAGGAGTAAGCACATGGCAAATGCTTCTCCTGGAGATTTTATGGTGTTTTTTTCTCCATCGTTCATAGCATCCTCTTGGACCTGTAACAGGGAACGAGCCGGGAGCTGCTTTTGAGCTGTTTTGCGTTGTTTTTGCCAAAACAACAGGCATCTTCAGTGGCGGTGGGACACGCCGTGCATGCCTGCAGCACTGCCTTAGTCACCTCCTCATTTTTATCTTTCAGTGTGTGTCATACTGAATGGTCAACTATTTCTTTTTAATATCCTTTTCACCTGAAGCCAAAAGGTTGGTGGTGCTGCAGTTGAGGGCTGCCCCCAAATTGGGTTCTGGCTGATGCTAAGGGGAAGTTCCTACTATGAAATCCATGTTTTGAGGTGTCCAAAAGCGATGTGCAAGGGTTTTGCACGGCCACCAATCTTTTCAGAGTTAATATACTGCCTCAATAAACTTTAGTCAGGAGTTGTGTTCTTGTCCATCTTGTGAACTTGCTGTCATTAAAGACGTTTATAGGATTCCCACCTCTCTTTTTCATAGAATCATAGAATGTTTTGGGTTGGAAGGGACCCTAAAGATCATCTAGTCCAAGCCCTCTGCCATGGGCAGGGACACCTTCCATTAGACCAGGTTGCTCAAAGCCCCGTCCAACCTGGCCTTGAACACCTCCAGGGATGGGGCATCTATTTTGGGGTACCTATGCTGTAGTTTGCAGCAAGAAACCTTACTGGGGCATCCGGGCCATTGCCCTTATCGCCAAGAAACTTCTGCAAATTATCAGGCTAAGATCAAACGGGACATGTCTTTGGGAAATGAGTGACGGGGAGAGTCGCTGCAGGTCTGGAGGTACCTGGTGCTAATCCCTCGGTGATGAGTTGCGTTCTCCCCTTATTGCTAGGTTGCATTAAACTTCGCCCCGCTGCTGACTTTTCTTAGAGGCGATAGATGGGAGTATATTTTAAATTAATTTTACTACACTTTTTGTAATATTTTTGTTTTAAATAGATTTATAAGCAACTTGGGGGCTATTTCTCCAAATTTATGAAGATAATTTTCACTCTCTTGATAAGGTTAAATTTACACCTGCTATTTCCATATTAATTCACATTGCTAAGTGGATCTAATTTTCTTCCGTTCTTCTATCTAGCGAGTGTGGCCTTTCCTAATGCAATTTCCCCCTCACTAAATCACTGTGATCGGGAGTCATGATCGAGTTAAATTAACTTAAATTAATTTACTTAATAAGAGCTCCAGATCATTGTGAATGAGGTTAAGATTTATTGATTCTCCTTTTCACTCCTCCCCCTTATCTCTCTCTGCGTTGCGGGAGCGCGGCTCAGAAGGGCTGTGATTTGCTTGCCTTAAATTTCATTTGCTCCTATTGACATTGCGGTTGGTCATCGCTTAGAAATCACGGGGGGATGTTTGCTCCCCGCGCAGCCGCCGGGAGAGGGCTGGGCTGAGCCGGTTGCGACAGAGGAGTTGCAACGGATGAAGAGGCGCACTGAGCCACGGCGGTGATGCTGCTTCTGCTTCCAGCTTCTTTCCATGGTTCACGTGGTGCCAGTAGATGCGGCCACCAAGATGTCCAGGTTTCATAGACCTCACCCAGAGGCAGCTGAAGCTTTCTGGGGTTGAGGGTGAGGTAGGATTGTGGAAACTGCTAGAAAGGTAGGTAGGGCGTCTGCCGTTGTGGCCGGGATCCCGCACCCCGATGCACCTTGGCTGGAGGGAGCAAATGGGGATAATGGCAGGAGGATGCTCCTGGCCGTTCCAGATACCCTTCCTTGCAATGCCACATGCTCCACCGAAGGGACGGTCTTCTTGCAAGCGGAGCAGGGCAAACGGGACAGACCCAAATGGTGTTGAGCGTCCATCCTGAGGCAGCAGTGGGAAATGTCCGTGCCGTTGTACGGTGGATGACGTGCCCGTGATGGGGTCAGGCAGGAACTGTGCCAAGAACAATGGAGAGCGTTGACAAGGAGGAGAGTACACCAACGCCTTCAGGAGATGCCAGCTTGCCCTCTCATGGACAGACAAAGCCACTTTAAAACACATTTTTGGGAGCAGAGAGAGATCTATGCGTAGCAGCTGATGTTGTTTATAGACCCCCGATGGGCGAGTTAAAACACTGACCCACTTTGAAGAGTTTTCTTCAAAAATACTGATGCATGCGTTTAAAAGAAAAGTAACCTGTCTGCAAATATAGTCTGACACTGATGAAGAAGTTCAGATATTTCCTTCAGAAAACTTTGCAGTGCCTCTTGAGGGACAGTCCTACCCCTCCAGCACTATAAATAAGTAAAGAACAAGATAATATAACATTTGTCAGAGAAATGCCTGCTCAGTAGAAAAGACTTGTCAGCGGGGGATACACTTGTGTGGTTTAGTTTTGTTTTCTTCTTTTCTTTCTGTTCCTTGGCCTGGAGCACGTTGAATGGACTAAGTTGGAAACGAGGGCTTTCTGGGCTTGACTTGGGTCCTCGCCACCTGTTTCCCTGCGTAGCCTTTAGGGTTTTACCTTTCATCACGAAGAGGGTGATGCGGTCTGTGAAACGGGCTGGATCTCAGCCACCACGCTGGGTTCAAGTGCCACTTCCCTGGGGCAAAGGGACATAAGGCCGAGCGCCCAAAAGGAGGAGAAACCGCTGTGTCTGCCAGTCACCATCTTTTCAGGAGGTTGAAATGCTGTGTCCCAGGTTGCTTGGATGCACCGACCTCCCTGTCGTATCCCTTCCTTTCCTTCACGGTGGGTGAGTTTTTGGTTTCCAATTTCTTTTTGCTCTCTTACAATGGTTTTTGGATATCCATTGCCAGCCGGTCAACCCTACTTATCACCCAATTCCTAGAATCATCGAATGTTTTGGGTTGGAAGGGACCTTTGAAGAGCATCCAGTCCAACCCCCCTGCCATGGGCAGGGTCATCTTTCACTAGACCAGGTTGCTCAAAGCCCCATCCAACCAGATCTTGAACAATTCCCGTGATGGAGCCATCCAATGCTGCCTCTCCAGCTTCTGCAGACCAGCGAAGGTATCTACTGAGGGTGGGTGGAGGTCACCCTTCTCCAGTGTTGTCCCCGCACTTGGTCTCCTCTTTCATGCAGCATCATCCTTGTCTTTTTTCCCCAATTCCCATGCTGGGGTGCTGAGCTGATTTCATGTAGCCCCTGCTGTCCCTCTCCCGAGGAAGCCTTTCAGATTTTCTGTGCTACGTAATCCCATGTTGCTGACACATCTTGAGTCTTGTTACATCCTTCTTCACAGGAGTGAAATAGTAGTCTCACCTCCTTGAGACAATGGTAGCATGTGGTTGGGAAGGGCCCTCGGCTTCCCCCTCTGTGGTGGAGTATTCTCCACGCCTGACTGGGGCGAGCGGAGCCATGGGTGCCGGTCTCGGTGGGCTGTTGTCTGCGATGTGTGTGTTAACTCTTTCCACCTAAATCCTCGGGGAAGGGAGACGGGGGTGAACCGAAGACTTGGATTGCAAGAGCGAGGCGTGCGTACCCCGATGGGTGCATGCCAGCCCGGCTTTCCCCAACCAACTGCTGTTTCTAATTCCTGCAGAATGCAGAACCGCGTGGTTGGCTTGCCTTCAGTAGTAGTTGCATGACGTAAGCGTGAAAAATCAATATATAAATTCTTTTGCGGGGGGAGAGCATATTCTTGTGACTTTGTGGGGAAACTGTGTTCTCCTCTCCCCATACGTCTCCTTGTGTTGCAGATCAGGGCGAGGTGGAGCGGCTGAGTCCCCGTGGCACAGCACCTTATACCCAAGTGTCTCACCGTGCACCAAGTTGTTGACCATAATCTCAGTTGATGGGCAGTAACTTGTTAAGCCACAGTAATTCAGTTGCTTCTGAGCTTTTAGTCTGCACTCTCAGGTTCCCCAGGAAGTCCATCTGTTCTGGAAATGGGCTGGATTCATAGAATCATAGAATTGCTGAGGTTGGAAGGGACCTTTAAGATCATCAAATCCAACTGATGGGTTGGAAGCTGTTGAGAAGTGTTGGAGATATGTTGGTGCTTGTCCTGCAACCCAACATTGAGTAGCTTTGCTTGCTCTGGCAATTACACAGCCAGAATGGCCCCTGTGGGGGCTTTATTCGGGTCCAGTTGGGCACAGTTTAGCCCTTATCTCACCCATCAACGTTTGAAGAAATCTCTCCTCTGCTTGGTTCGTGTTGCCTATGCAGAGTTACAATCACCAGCATGGCTTGGGGTTTGCTGGGGAATTATATCCAGCACTTGGGGAAGATCATAGAATCATAGAATGGTTTAGGTTGGAAGGGACCCTAAAGATTATCCAGTTCCAACCCCCCTGCCCTGGGCAGGGACACCTCCCCCCAGACCAGGTTGCTCCAAGCCCCGTCCAACCTGGCCTTGAACCCCTCCAGGGATGGGGCAGCCACAGCTTCTCTGGGCAACCTCTTCCAGTGCCTCACCACCCTCAGAGTGAAAAATTTCTTCCTAATATCTAATCTACATCTCCCCTCTTCCAGTTTAAAGTCATTCCCCCTCGTCCTATCACTATCTGCTCTTGTAAAAAGTCCCTCCCCAGCTCTCCTGTAGCCCCACTTTAGGTACTGGAAGGCCGCAGTAAGGTCTTCCCGGAACCTTCTCTTCTCCAGGCTGAACAGCCCCAACTCTCTCAGCCTCTCCTCATAGGAGAGGTGCTCCAGCCCCCTGAGGATACTGCTGTATAGGGTGAAACACAGTGGGGGATATTTCTGGAGGCTCAAATGATGGAGAACGTCTTTCTTGTTCTTAAAACCCCTGACTTTTGGGCAGGAATGAAGATGTCCTTTTAAAATTAGCTATTGGTTAAGAATTGGAGAGAGCAGGGGAAAGGGGAGCCCCAGTTGTGTCTGCTGTGCTTTGGGGGCTATATGGAGGATGATCCCATGAATTACCTATGTGCTGACTGCTTCTTCTGAAAAGGGATGTGGGGATGGCAGCAAATGTCCTGAAGCCTAATTCCCCTAAACAAGACCCAGTGATCGTTGGAAGGATGATGCAGAAGCATCCCATGCAAGAACCACTTTGATAACCTACCACCGCAAGGTGTTTAGTTGGCAGGATTTTAAGATACGAGGCTTTGAGAGCAGAATCTATTTAGAATTACGTTAAATATGTATATTTGTAAGAGACGTCTCCCCAACTGTTATTCTGCAGTCTCCTGTTTGAGGGATTCACATCTCTTCTCCAAAAGCATCTGGAGTTGGTGGCTGTAGAAACCGTATTAGTCCATAAACTGTTAGTTTGATCTGGAGAGGACTGTATTAATTTATTCCTGATATAGCTGTGAAAATACAAAGTCCATCACTGACACTATGGGTTGGAGACCGAAAGGTGCATCGGTTTAACGCCAGGTGGTGGAACTAGGTAGAAGTGGGTTGGCAAAGCTGGTTTCGTGTCGGCTCTGCTCGTGGTGCTCTGTGCCGGCAGGTTCCTTCTCTCTCTGTACTTAAGCACCATCCCAAAAATCTCAAGGAGAAGAAGCCAGAGGCAAATAAATGGCATCTGATTATTTCTCTGCATCGCTAAGCAGACACTGCTGTCATCTATTTACTCAACACACCTCCAGGAGAAGACCTCAAGCAGTTTTGGAGAGTGAAGACGCTTCTCTCAATGCGTCTTCGAGATGATGCGTGGTCTGGAGATGTTTGTGCCGTTCTCCAAGAGAAAGGCACATTAAATCCCGGCACGTTCCTGATCCCAAGGGGTCAGTGATTGGGGGTGAGAGCTGAGAGTGGGGTTCGGGGCCGTAAGACACGATGGATGGAGCGAATCCATATTTCTCCGGTGCTGGGGCATTATTGAGAAAGTTGCAGAGAAGACGCAGAAAACTGTTACCGTACCCTTCTGCCGATGGTAATCACCGAATGCTCTGACGGGGGGAAGCTTTAATCGAAGTTATCATATATTGTGCATAGACAGGGTTGGTTTCTTTTTAAAGATCTCAGAAAATGCTGTCTTCTCGATCCATTTGTTTTTTCCACCGGTCAGTACCTTCGCTTTAGTGGGGAGAAAGAGTCCAAGAGGTGGGATCCCGACCTCCTGCAGACCAGTTTGGGGCACTGGTCTGGTGCTGTGGTCGAGATGCTGCTCTTCGAGCTGGAGGGAGCCTGCAAGGACCAGACTGCAGTCTCCAATTTTTTGGGAGGGGATTCAAGCACGGCTTTAGAAGTTATTTACCTTGTTCAGATGATGTTCCGGTGGGATTTTGCCTCCTCTGCTCCTGGATCTCCCCACGCGTAGGGGAAGGCTCTTGAGCATCACAACCCTAGGGGCGGAGGTTGGGGCACCAAGGAGTTAATTTTATTTTATCAAGATGATAAAATACCCTTCCGCCTCCCTGGCTTTTGATGCGTTAATCTGAAAAAGGAGTCGAAATGTGACTAATGGCCTTAAAGTTCCTGTCAATTTTTTTCTTCCCAAATTCATTTGACATGAAAGTGAGAAGTAAACAGAAAGCCTGTGTTTAAGCAGATAACTTGGAAAGCCTTTTCCATCACATTTAAAAACGGCCGTGTCATGGATTCTGCGAATTGGCGGGTTCTATTTTGTTTTATTTTATTTTGTCTGTGTGGTAAATTTTCTTTTAATAATCTCGACGTGGTCTTACGAGGTTTAGGGCTAAGATTTTTTTTGAAGGGATGTTAAACCATTCTCCAAAATGACATCTCATTAAAGCGAAATTCATCTGCCGGGATTGGAGATGTTACAGGCAGGAGGAAACTGTGGCTCCCATTTGGAAATACATATTTTATTTTTTATTTTTTCTATAGGAAGTACTTTTAATCTTTTTAATGAGGATGGTATGAGATACACAACCCCGTATTGTTTCGGAGAAGCCCTGACATCTGGCCTAGTGTAATCCCGTTTCTGTTAGGGACTAGTTTAGAGGCTTTAAAAAACAATGTCGCCTCTTTTGGGCAAAGCTCAGGATTAATCTTTCATACGCTCAGCACTCCCCCCTCGCAGAAAGACAAGACATTTTATAACACTCAGTCTTTCTTTTTTCTTTTTTTTCCTTTTTTTCTTTTTTCTTTTTTTTCTGTTTCTTCTTTCCCTCCTCTCTCCCCCTCTCTTCCCCCTTTTTCCCCCTCTCTTTCCCCCTTTTTCCTCCTTCCCCACCTCTTTCCCCTCTATTTCCCCCTTTTTGCCCGTTCTCCACCTCTTTCCCCTCTCTTTCCCCTGTTTTCCCCCCTTCCCTCCTCTTTCACCCCTTCCCCCCCTCTTTTCCCCCTCTTTCCCACCTCTCCCCCCTCTTCCCTCTCTTTCTCTTTTTTCTTTTTTCTCGTTTCTCTTTCCTTTTTTCCTTCTTCTTTTTTCCATCTTTGTCCTTTTTTCCTTTTTCCTTTTCCTTTTTCCTTTTTCCTTTTTTTTTTTCCTTTTTTTTCTCTTTTCTCCTTTTTCTTTTCCCCTTTCCCCCTTTCCCTTTTCCGCCCTTTTCCCCCCTTTTCCCCTTGTTCCTTTTTTTCTTTTTTCTCCTTTTCCTTTTTTCTCATTTTCCTTTTTCCTTTTTTCCATTTCCCCTTTTTTCCTTTTTTCTTTTTTCC
Organism: Charadrius vociferus; assembly: GCF_000708025.1. Taxonomy (NCBI): domain Eukaryota; kingdom Metazoa; phylum Chordata; class Aves; order Charadriiformes; family Charadriidae; genus Charadrius; species Charadrius vociferus. The sequence goes on along the minus strand of NW_009647760.1, from coordinate 1,646,704 downwards.
TTTTTCCCTTTTCCTTTTTTCTTTTATTTCCTTTTTTCCTTATCCCCCTTTTTCCTTTTTTCTTTTTTCCTTTTTCCCTTTTTTGCTTTTTTCCTTTTTCCTTTTTCCCTTTTTTTTCCTTTTATTTCCCTTTTTTCCCTTATCTTTCCCCCCTATTTTCCCCAATGCTTTCCCCCAGAACAGAGCTGGCAGCCGGGTGCTTTCCCAGCCGACAGCCTGAGCTTTGCAACAGGACCTTGCAGCTGCACCAGCCCACTCCCTGCCTGGGCTGTGTCCCCCTGTCCTCCCAGTCGCCCCAGTCCTGTCCTATACTGGGGCAGCCTCCTGCCATGAGGTTGTATTTTGTGCTGCTTTTGCAGAAATTCGAGGCTGCCGGAGCGGAGCGCTCTGGTTTCCTCCTCGGAGGGTCGGCCGCAGTAATCGAGCTCTACTTCGGAGGAACTAATGAAAACAAAATAAAACCAGGACTCAGAGGTTAACAACCAGCTTTAAATGCATATGAAAATACTTAAGAATAATGGGATTTTCTTTTTTTAATTTTGGTTAATGGAGTAGTCAAGTTTTGAATGGATTCTATTAAAAATAAAACTGTCACATCCGAACCTGGGGATGCAATGATGGGTTATTTGCTCAGCAGGGTGTTGTGTGTCGATCTTGGATCAGCCCTTCCTTGGAGCCTGGAGCATCCCTCATCCCTCTTCACGGAGCCCACCGTTCACTAAACTTGGATCTTTTCTTGCTGATAGATCTTGCAACTTCATCATGTGCTGGATCGATGTTGGTTGTGAGCAGAAAAAGGAGATGCTTGACTAATTTGGTTGAAAAAATTGAGAATTTCTGCTTTTTTTTCCTTCCCTTTCTGAATTAGGGGGTTATAGCTGATAGCCCTCATCTTACGTTATTTGTTGGGGGAAGTACAGAGGTATGGAAAATAACCTTTCTTTTCCTGTGGGTGTGAGGCACATTGAGATAATCTGTTTTCTTATTTGGCTGCTGAAATGTGGCTTTAGATCT
>NW_009647760.1:1633672-1645648 GCF_000708025.1 Charadrius vociferus | reverse complement strand
AACGTGGAAAACGGTCTTTTGGGTGTAGGGAGATCATACGGACATGGAAACGGTGAGCGTAGTTGAGAATAAAAGCAGTGTCTTCTTGTTTAGCATCATCGGGGCATAGTTTTGCTTAAAGCCAGCCAAACACAGATGTCTCCCTTAAATTAAAGATATGTAAGAGGTGGTTTCCACCATCAGGCTCTTTTCCAGCATCCGCTGAGAGCCATCATCCCAGCAAACTCCCAACTTGGTGCTGGTGTTCTGACTCATGAGATGTTGAACTCACCACATCCACTGGGCCTGAGATGCCCGCATTGGATGGAAGTGAGCTGTAAACCAACCGGTCTGTAGTGTGGATAACATATAAGTGGAAGGTCGTCTTCTCTTTCATATTTTTTTATCCCTGAAAGCTAAGTTTTATGGTGCAAAACCACTGTAGAAGAGCGTGATACTGTCCCTTGTGGCAGGCATCAGCTGCATCCTCATCAGGATTTTCATCTGAGTCAGGACAATGTTTCAAAGTTGGTCTCCTAAATGGAACATCTCCAGTTATTTGGCTTCAAGTAGCTTCACAGACCAGTCTTGGAGGCTCAAGTTCAACCCTTTGTAGACGAAACTAGTCCTGAGGATGTTCTCCAGCAGCTGGCGGGCTCTGGGTCATCAGGGCTAAGCAGGAGCAAAGCGAAGGTCATGTTTTTGGTGAAATGAGTTTAATTTGTAGTGTGGATGTTGGGTCCTCAGCATCAGGTTGCCCCTACAGATCTTCTCTGAAGGTTCCACACTACTTGCTAGAAGAGATATGGCTGGTGTGGGTCAGCAGTGTGGACACCAGCCTGGGACAAGGAGATTTTGGATCCTTGATGGAGTCTGTGAATGCCTGGTTGATGCAACCTCTTTGTTTCCAACCTTACCTCTATCTCCCCATGAGAATGAATCCTTCATGCTGTGTCCTACCACAGGGTAGAGAGGAGGAGATTCCCTGGGCCAAGCGATTTCAGCTGTAAATATTCACCCAAATGCCAAGTCCAAGAGAGCTGAGTAGGCTTGCGAGCAAAGCATCGTTCTGCACAGAGAGCTATATTACACCCGTGATGCTTGTTTGACTAGAGGGTCCTGTAGAAAAGGAAAAACCAAAATGATAACTGAGCTAAAAAAGAAGAAAAAGACCAACTGTGCGTTTCAGTAAGGCTGTAAGAAGCTCTCGTTTTGGGGGCTCACCATTTACCAGTTGCATCATGGTGCTGCAGAAGCTTTACCATCTCCCAAGGTTGGACAAACCAAGTGGAAAGATCCCATGGGGACATGGACCTGCTGGAGCGTGTCCAGAGGAGAGCCACGGGGATGATCCAAGGGCTGGAGCACCTCTCCTATGAGGAGAGGCTGAGAGAGTTGGGGCTGTTCAGCCTGGAGAAGAGAAGGCTCTGGGGAGATCTTATTGCCGCCTTCCAATCCCTAAAGGGGACCTACAGGAGAGCTGGGGAAGGACTTTTTACAAGGGCATGTAGTGATAGGACGAGGGGGAATGGCTTTAAACTGGAAGAGGGCAGGTTTAGATTAAACATTAGGAAGAAATTTTTCACTTTGAGGGTGGTGAGGCACTGGAACAGGTTGCCCAGAGAGGTTGTTGAGGCCCCATCCCTGGAGGTGTTCAAGGCCAGGCTGGACGTGACCTTGGGCAACCTGGTCTGGTGGGAGGTGTCCCTGCCCAGGGCAGGGGGGTTGGAACTCGATGATCTTCAAGGTCCTTTCCAACCTAAACCATTCTATGATTCTGTGATTCTAAAACCAGCACGTAGGGCATCGCCTACGTTGTCTAACAGTGCAGACGTGCTCACAAGTGGTTGCGTCGTTTCTCAACGAGCTACTGCTCATCAGCAACGACTTGCTGACTGGCTGCTCCCACCCCGTGGCATATTAAGCTAATGTGTTTTACTTAGTGTTTATAATAGGCAGAGAGCACACGCACAGTCGGTTAGTAGAGGATTTGCTGATGAGTGGTAATTCATTAGCCGGGATTTCTTTTTCCCTTCTTTTGTGACCGCCTCACCTGGCTTTCAGAGTACAGCAGCTATCAAAGAAAAGCAGAACATCCTTAGCGAGGAGGTTTATACAGATTAAAAGTTGGGAGTTTTCAGCTGCGACTCAGCAATTTTGAGTCAGGGCGGGATCATCTGGGGCAGGAACTCAGGTGGGAGATGTGAAAATTTGTGTCCAGGCAACTGGAGAGATCATCTCCAGCATTGGGGAACCCATCTTCAGGTACTGGAATGCTGGATTGGAGATGGTCCTCCCCGTGCCATGACTTTGCAGAGGGTTTGCTGCCCCTCTGCATGGTTGGATCTACGTGTCATCTTCTGGAGCTTCAACCCAGCAGCTCTTGCAACGATGCGTTAGGATGGCAGTGGTCTTTGCGTGGTGAAGGCAGCAATTGGTCCCTTCCTCTAGGTTATGTCCAAAATACCCTGAATGTGCTGGCACATATATGAGCCAGTAGGTCAGGACTTGTCCTTGCTCTTGGTTTAATTCTTGTCCATGTTTGAGGATCTTGAAATGCAGCGCGGAGGCGGAAAAAAGCATTTGGAACTCAAATCATTGACTCCGACAAAAGCGCAGGGAAAGCGTTAGTGGAAAAATGTCAATTGTGGATGTTATAATGTTATTTGTGGATTAGTGGGCAGGTTCTAGGATGGACCGTGGGCAACCAGGGCAGATGCCATGTGGAAGAAAGCGGAGGGTTGATACTCTACTCGACCAGGCTTGGGGACACATCTTGCTCAAGGTCACGTGGGGACCGAGCGTGGTGATGCTGGGAATCAAAACAGGTCTCCAAAGTCCTTCAACCCCTCTCGATGCTGCTCACTCTGTCCTGGGGCATTTATTTGTTCCTGACCAGATGTTCCAGGGTAAAATATTTTGTGGAACCACAAGGTTTCAGGTGCCGCTGTTTCTTTTGTCTGTCCAAATGCCCCAGATTCCAGCTGTAGCTTTAAAAAAGAAGAAAAATATGGTAATATTCACGCTTTGTAACCCAGGCTTCAGCAAAAATATATATTTTATATGATAGTATTCACCCTTTGTAACCCAGGCTTCAGCAGCAAGTGAGTAGTTGGGCCAGATGAAATCTGCTTGGGGATATAGTTTTCCGAATTGCACGCGTGCTGTATTTAAAACTCATTTTAAACGGGTTTTTATTTAGAAGTGGTCTGTCTAAAGCTAATAATCCCTCCTAACAGCATCCCATTTTGAGAATATTTTTTCCAGTGCTGGGTGTTTACACAGCCACCGATTTTTCACCTGACGGTGACAGCTGTGGGAATGAGTGATGTATTTAATTTCTAAATTTCTACCCTACTAAGAGATTAGTAACGGCAGAGCTTCTTTTTTTCCACCTCTTTCCCCAAATGGTTTTTGCTACAAAGGGTCGTAACTTCTCCGGCCTTTTAGCAGATCGATCCGAGAAGTTTTCCTGTGCTGATTCTGGTGGGAAAGTTGGTATTTAAAAAAAAAAAAAAAAGAAAAGAAAAAAACATGAAAAAATAGGAGGAAGGGGGGAGTGCAGAACGGCTGAATGGCAGCTCCACGCCGCAAAAATGACCCGAACTACGTCTTGGCAGTGCCTGGTGATGGTAAAATTGTGATACCTTTGTTTAAACCTCGCCGCGAGCTGCTGCGCTGAGCCGAGTCCAACTGCTGTCGGCATCTGGGCTGCTGCGCCGGGCTCTGCCCGGGCAGGTCTCAGGGCTCGGGAAAGAGCAAACTGTTTTTCGGGGGCAGAGAGGTCGCTTGGCAAATGCTCGAGCATCGTTTTCAACTGATTAATTCTTTCCAGGCTAAGTAAATATTTAGTCGTCTTTCAGGCTGAAGGATGGATCCATCTGTTTCTTCCTGGTGTGAGAAAAAAAAAAAAAAAAGCAGCTTTATAAAGGTTGGAAAAACACTTATGGATTAGAGAATGCAGAGGGATGTGTGCACTGGGGGACTCTGCTCCTGCTCTGAGCAAACCCTTTTCTGGCAGCAAACGGACTGCAGAAAGTGAAGACTGAGCGGGTACCTTGGTAGGACAAGAGGGAAGGGGCACAAACTTGACCATAGGAAGTTCCATCTAAACATGAGGAGGAACTTCTCTCCTTTGAGGGTGGCAGAGCAGTGGCACAAGCGGCCCAGAGAGGTGGGGGAGACTCCCACTCTGGAGCCATTCCAAACCCGTCTGGACGCCGTCCTGTGCAACTGCTGGAGGTGCCCCTGCTCTGGCTGGGGGTGGGACTGGATGATCTCCAGAGGTCCCTTCCAACCCTGACCAGTCTGTGATCTTACTTTGCCGCTTTGTTTGTTGGCCGTCTGTTAAAAGCTCAGCTATTTCCACGTCCTTATGGGCGATGGTTAAGAGGTAAAATGGTTTAATAAGGATATAAAAGTCAAGTTGGGAGGATGGCGTGGGGCTGGATTGTGAGCCGGACATAAATCAGATCTCCAAGAGCTTCGCTGGGCAGCAGCAGCCCTTCTCCGGGAGCTAGAAAGGTCTTCGTGCAAGGAAGGAATGGAGGACAGAGATGCTACGGTACCCACTTGTGCATCTCCCCCAGGGTATGTCAGGGGCGTTTTGCCCTTGGGCTGAGATAATCAAAGAATCATCAAATGGTTTAGGTTGGAAAGTACCTTGAAGATCATTGAGTTCCAACCCCCCTGCCATGGACAGGGACACTTCCCACCAGACCAGGTTGCTCCAAGCCCTGTCCAACCTGACCTTGGACACCTCCAGGGATGGGGCAGCCACAGCTTCTCTGAGAAACCTGTTCCAGTGTCTCACCATCCTCAAACTGAAAATTTCTTCCTAATATCTAATCTAAATCTCCCTTCTTCCAGGTTGAAGCCATTCCCCCTCGTCCTATCACTACATGCCCTTGTAAAAAGTCCCTACCTGGAAGAAGGAAGATTTAGGTTAGATATTAGGAAGAAATTCTTAACTGTGAGGGTGGTGAAGCACTGGAATAGGTTTCCCAGAGAAGTTGTGGAAACTCCATCCCTGGAGGTTCAAGGCCAGGTTGGACGGGGCTTGGAGCAACCTGGGCTGGTGGGAGGTGTCCCTGCCCGTGGCAGGGGGGTTGGAACTCAATGATCTTCAAGCTCCCTTCCAACCTAAAGCATTCTATGATTCTATGTTTCTAAGTGCTGCGAGGAACTTCTAAATTATTTTTTTTGACCTTGCCTAGCTGCTATAACGTCAATTTGGGGAAATAATTTGCGGGTTTATCTTCTGCTGGTGTTACTGTCTTGCTTCTAGGTGAAGCCAGAAGTACTGCTTCTGGCTGATGCTTTGTAAAGCCTCTTGCTCGCTCCCAGGCAGGAGCATCCTCTCCTTCTGGGGCCAGATCCTGACACCCTGGGTTTCAGCGCGAGGCCGGATCCGTGCCCTCCCTTGGCACGGATGGCCCTTCGGTGAGGCTGATGGTGAAGCCAACCATCTGCATCCGACAGCTTCCCCACTCCCCATCCGTCCGTCCATCCATCCCCGGGCACTGGCCGGGCACAGCAGCATCTGCGGCTCGTGCTGCCCGCCGGGCTGGCCTGGAAGGAGGATTTGCAGGAGGATACGGGGAGGTCTGAGAGGTCACAGCTGTCAAAGCTGGGAAAGTGGGAAAAAAAGGGCAGAGGGGTTCCCGAACTTGGCACAAGCGCCTCCGCCACCTGTCTGCGAGCATCAACGGTTTTCCAAGCTGAAGTATGTTTTGATTGCAAATAATTTCTTTCGAATCCCCACCCCCCACCCCCGAACAAATCTGGATTGAATAATTGCTTATTGAATTGTCGGTAGCGAATTCAGATTGTTTCTGCCATCCTCCGTCATGGAAAGGAGCGTGTAAACGGAGGCGATGAGGGACCAATCTCCGGGGAATCCCCAAAAGCTGTTCTGGTTCAGGATGTTTTATATGGAAAAAAGTTTTATGACTCGGTAGGGAGGAGCAGGGAGTGCAGAAGGCGGCATCACTGCTTGCTTTAAATTCCTTCTAAAATGGAAGAATTAAAGGAGGCAAAGGGGAAATGTTATTTTTGGCACAGGAAGGAACTTCCTTTGTGGGAGTTGTGTTCACGAGTGAGACAGCTGGAACGTTTTCCTGTTCCCTCCTAACAAATTCCCAGTCTCTTCTGCACCTAAAATAACCGTGTTTTAACCCGAAACAGGGCTTGGCACTGCTGCAGCAGGACTCAGGGTGCGGGGAGGTGCCCTCAGTTGGGTGGGAGAGTTGGGAAGATGCTGGGAAGCTCCAGTGTGGATATCCAAAGCAACGAGCGAGGTTTTTGTTTCCCCATCCATGTGAAACCGTGCGTAGGACAGGCCGATGGCTTTGGTGAAGTGAGCTAAAAAGTTGCATTTCTGTTTTTATCATTTATATTGAGACCCCACCTGGAGTACTGCGTCCAGCTCTGGAGCCCCCAACATAGGAAAGACATGGACCTGTTGGAGCGGGGCCAGAGGAGGACCACAAAGATGCTGTGAGGGCTGGAGCACCTCTGCTGTGAGGAGAGGCTGAGAGAGTTGAGGCTGTTCAGCCTGGAGAAGAGAAGGCTCCGGGGAGACCATCCTGCAGCCTTCCAGTGCCTAAAGGGGCTACAGGAGAGCTGGGGAAGGACTTTTTACTGGGGCATGTAGTGACAGAACGAGGAGGAATGGCTGTAAACTGGAAGAGGGCAGGTTTAGATTAGATATTAGGAAGAAGTTTTTCACTCTGAGGGTGGTGAGGCACTGGAACAGGTTGCCCCGAGAAGCTGTGGCTGCCCCATCCCTGGAGGAGTTCAAGGCCAGGTTGGACGGGGCTTGGAGCAACCTGGGCTGGTGGGAAGTGTCCCTGTCCATGGCAGGGGGTTGGATCTGGATGACCTTCAAGATCCCTTCCAACCTAAACCATTCTATGATTCTATGATATTTGGTAAAAATGTCCTTCTGCTTTTTTTGTTAATATTAGCAGGCCTGAAATTTCCTTTTAAGTGTGAACAAGAAGCATGGGAATGCAGGCAAGCAGCTGAAGGGGCTTCAGGAAAGGAGCACCACCTTGAGGAGTGAAGAAAAAGCTGCTTGAAAAAATAAAATATGAAAAAATGAAGTGAATCCAACTTTGCTTTTGAGCGCTTAACCAACCCCACCTTAGACCCTTCTACAGGAGGGAACGGTTTTGCATAGGAGTTGGTTCTTTTCTACGTGTGAGCGGAGCAGTTGTGTTGCTTTGAACAGGGTTCTGGTGATGGAGGTGGTGTGGTGGGGGAAAGTCAGAGCTCTTGTCTTCTGCAGTCGGTGGGATCCACCACTTCAATGTTCTTCAGGAGCTTAGAATCATCAAATCATAGAAAGGTTTGGGTTGTAAGGGACCTTTGAAGATTTTCTGGTCTAAGTCCCCTGCCATGGGCAGTGACATCTTCAACTAGACCAGGTTGCTCAAAGACCTGTCCAACCTGATGTTGGTTCTCCACAACATAAGACGACGGGCTGACAGTTTTCTCCTTGGTGGGAGTGTTGAAATGTAGCATTTGTACGTGGATCTGAGTGTCCTGTATCGAAGTTGCTATAGAAATGTGTTTTCTTTTAGTTACACTTTTGGCCATGATCATTTTCTGAACTCTCAGGGCTTTAAGAATAAAAAAACCTGATGAGTAAGGGGGAAGAAAAAAGACCTTCGTGGGCATCACATGAAGCTGTGTGGTTAGGACTAACGAGGCGCGCTGCCACTGATTGTAATCATGGAGGTTAATCCTTTCTTACTGATGGGTTTGTGTTTGGGCAGGGTGAGCGTTGGGCAGTGCTGCCCTTACCCTGGACTTGCTCCCCAGTCCCGGGGCATTGCAGTGGACACCTGCCCATGAATCTGCATCATTCCCACCTCTGCACAGGTCGCATGAACAGGCTTGAAAATGCAAGGGAGAATCACAGAATGGTGGAGGTTGGAAGGGACATCTGGAGAACATCTAGTCCAACCCCCTACCAGAGCAGGGGCACCTAGAACAGGTTGGTAAGAATGTGTCCAGGTGGGTTTTGAGTATCTCCATAGGAGACTCCACATCCTCTCTGGGCAGCCTGTGCCAGCGCTCTGGCACCCTCAAAGTAACGAAGTTTTCCCTTATGTTGAGACGGAATTTCCTGTGTTCTGGTTTATACTCGTTGCCCCTTGTCCTGTCGTCGGGCACCACTGAAAAGAGTCTGGCCCCATCCTCTTGCCACCCGCCCTTTAGATATTGATAAACATTGATGAGATCCCCTCTCAGCCTTCTCTTCTCCAGGCTGAACAGCCCAAGGGCTCTCAGCTTTTTCTCGTAAGAAAGATGCTCCGGTCTCCTCATCATCTTTGTAGCCCTTTGCTGGACCTTCTCCAGCAGTTCCCTGTCCTTCTTGAACTGGGGAGCCCAGAACTGGTCACAGTGCTCCAGCTGTGGCCTCATCAGGGCAGAGCAGAGAGGGAGGGAGGATGCCCTCCCTCCACCTGCTGGCCATGCTGTCTTTAATGCACCCGTATCCAGAGCTGTGGCTTTGCCCTGCCCGAAACGTTCTGGAGGCTGTGGTCTGGCTGGGAGAGTTTCTCGGCAGAGCCTCCATGAGAAATCGGGTGGGAAACGCTTCGGCGAGCAGCAGAGAGCATGCTGCCTGCCCGGGGAGCGGGGCTTTGGGCGGCTGTGAGACTTTTTGCCTGCGTTTGTGAAACTCTCGGCTCCTATTTTGCTTTTTCTTTTTTTTTTTTTTTTACTTTGTTTTTTCTTTTTTTTTTTTTTTTTCCTGTTTGGGATGCTGAAGCAAGGCTTCCTCCGGCAGGTTTTTTAAAATTTTATTTTATGAGAACAGTCGGTTATGACTCCCCAAGTGCCGTAAAAGTTAATGTGATAGTCGCTCTGCGCCTGTGCTCATTTTTATAATTTTTTATTTTATGAAACAGGACAGGGAGCTTAGTGACTTATTACTATTCATTTCGTTTCAATGCAGTAAATATTGATTCAGTTGGGGGTTTTCAATTTAAACCACTCGGCGATTATATAAAATATTACTAGCCTCTGAAATTATGCTTACCGATCCCTTCGGCTGCTCATTAACGAAGGAGTGCAATTTTTAGATCCCTTTGCTTTCATCATTCTAATAAATGGGCTAAGCTCCCTTTTCGCGCGGAAGGTGCTGTAGACTCAGCTAGCGGGGGCTTGACAGCCTCGATGCAGCTCTTAATTTGGAGCTGGTTTCAAAGGATTTTGTATTTTTTTTTTTTTTTTTTTCATTTTGAGACATGGAGGTCTCTTCCTCTGATCCTTCAGCCGTGACGGAGCTGGGGAATGACAGGCGGGAGAAATGGAACTGGTTCGTCCCCGCACCGTTCAAAGCGATGTGTCCTGGGCTTCTCTCACCGTTGGGTCTTTGGGTATTGCCTGAACTCAAAGGACCCGTTTACGTGTGTCGTGAGGAAGGAGAAAAGAGATGTGGGAAGAGGGAGAGGGGGAACGAAGCCTGACCGGTGTCATTAGCGATGGTAGAAGGGTCTCATCAGCTGTGGAGAAGCTGGTTGCTTGGGGCCTCCTACGGACGATGGGTATTCTCATGGCAAAGCTCTATGTGTAACCAGCTCAGTCAACTCAGAAAGTGTTGCTTCAACATTGCACGGAGGTGTTGAAACGTATCCTTGTAGGGATGGGGTTAAATAAGCCCTCAGAAAATTTCTTAGATGCCACTGGGGGCTTGTTTGTGAGCTGGTAGTCGTTGGGCTGTGGGCTGGAGATGCTGTCCATCCATAGATCATAGAATCATAGAATGGTTTAGATTTGAAGGGACCTTAAAGATCATCTAGTTCCAACCCTCCTGCCATGGGCAGGGACACCTCCCACATCCAGCCTGGCCTTGAACACCTCCAGGGATGGGGCCTCAACAACTTCTCTGGGCAACCTGTTCCAGTGCCTCACCACCCTCAAAGCGAAAAATTTCTTCCTAATGTTTGATCTAAACCTGCCCTCTTCCAGATGAGCCTGTTTTATTTTTGCAGGGGCTTTCCCTTCCCGTTCTTGGACCTTTCCATTCCCACAGTCTCCTGTTGAGCCCTTTGGAGCATGAGCTCCTCGCCGTGCTCCTCCTGGCATCTTTTCACTAGAAGGACATGAGACCATCATGTCCATATACCACTTGCCGTGAACAATCAGGGCAAGCTTCTTCTCCACTTTGCCTGTCCTGAGGCTGTGGAGAGCAGGCAGATGCAGGATGTCTCGATGGGATTTGAAAGAAACTAAAAAATTCACAGAATCACAGAATCACAGAATGGTTAGGGTTGGAAGGGACCTCTGGAGATCATCTAGTCCAACCCCCCTGCCAGAGCAGGGTCACCTACAGCACGTTGCACAGGACAGCGTCCAGGCGGGTTTTGAATGTCTCCAGAGTGGGAGACTCCACCCCCTCTCTGGGCAGCCTGTTCCAGTGCTCCACTACCCTCAAAGTAAAGAAGTTCCTTCTTCAGACCTAGGGGAGCATCCCCACATGGAACGGTTGAGTGTTGGCAATTTTGGGGGTTAAGCAGCTGAACAGGAAAGATGAGAAGTGTTAATCGGTGGGGAAGAAACCAGCTGCTTGTTGGAAGTGCCTTCAAGATGAGAAGAGGGGAAAAACTCAGATTGGCCTCAAGTTCTCTGCTCCTTTTAAATGCAACAAGAATGCGCGGTGACCAGGAGGAGACTCAGAAATCATCTAGTTGAGCAAGAGCTGCATTAATTGGATCAATGCTAATATGTGATTTAAAATACATTGCCAATGGAGCAGAGTATTTGGCCGAGAACCTGGTGTGATGAGTGAGTTACGATGTTGTATCTCTTGGGGCAGAGACATTCTTTGTGTTGTGCTTTGCACAGCACTTAACCCTTGGTGGACATGCCCGAAAACGAAGTGATGATGTGGCCGAAAAGAACCTGGATGAGACTGCAAATGGGAAAAGAAAGAACTAAAACGCCACTGCTATGCACGCTGCCGTGTAGCCAACTTACATAATTAAACACTGCTTTAAATACCACTTTTAGGCAAGTTTTAAGGGTGGTAGTAAACTACCTTTACAATAATCAATAGATTTTTAGACTGCTTGCATATTTCAAACTTGCCAGCCCAATCTCCCCGAGTGTTTAATAGCTAATCTTACCAATTTGTTGCGGTATGATCGAGACCGTTGCAGTGAAGGTGACCGCGAATGGCTTTGCCAGAATGCCTTTGTGTGAGTGGATTTTTGTCTCCTAAATTCAAAGAATTTATCCTTTTTTATGCAAACCCTTAGAGTAATACACCCATCAGGTTCTTGGGTTACCTATTACTGAAGATGAATGCGTATTATTTTAATACTAGAATTGAAAAGGAGTTTCTGAAGTCCTGCTTGAAGTATTCCTTGCCGATATTTGAGGACTTAATTTGTGTGTGATGGCCCAACATGGCCCATCATGGCCCAAACCGTGACACACACACTGGGAGGTTTGGAGCAAGGCAGAGCTTCCACCAAAGATCAATAGAAGTTGAGTACCAGCTTCACCAGATCCCTTTGAAGTCCCCCTCCATGCTTCAGCCACATTAGGATTTTTTATTGCTTTGTAACATCATCAAATCGTCAAGTGATATGGGTCAGAAGGGACCTTTAAAGATCATCTAGGCCAACCCTCCTGCCATGGACAGAACATCTACTACAATCACGTTGCTCAAAGCCCCATCCAACATGGCCTTGAACACCTCCAGGGATGGGGCAGCCACAGCTTCTCAGGGCAACCTACGCCAGGGGCTCACCACCCTCACAGTCAACAATTTCTTCCTGATATCTCATCAAAATCTCCCCTCTTCCAGTTTAAAACCGTTCCCCCTCATCCCATGGCTCCCCTCCCTGATCCAGAGTCCCTCCCCAGCTCTCCTGGAGCCCCTTTAGGCACTGGAAGGGGCTCTGAGGTCTCCACGGAGCCTTCTCTTGTACAGGCTGACCCCCCCCAACTCTCCCAGCCTGTCCTCCCAGCAGAGGG
>NW_009647760.1:1596999-1633658 GCF_000708025.1 Charadrius vociferus | reverse complement strand
CGGAGGGGCACACCCTTCCCCTCGCCCTGCTGGCCACGCTGCTGGGGATGCTGCCCGGGATGCCGGGGGCTCGCTGGGCTGCTAACGCACATTTCCGTATATTTGGTCTCTTACAACGATGGTAAATAAGGTACGGGTCAGTGTGTGTTCTGCTGGTGTGGGTTACCTCATACACCAGGGAACCAACTTGGGCTTCCCAAAGCGAGGGAGCAAGCAGGAGAATTTCTTTTAATATTGCAAAGCCGGGCGGTCGCTCTCGTTGGTGCCACCCAGGAACACGATCCTTTTATTGCGACGGAGGCTTACGAAGTCATTTGTCCTTGTTGATGGAGTATTTATGATGGGAGCCCTAGATGGTGTTTCCCTTAGATTGAATTTCAGCAGCTGGCAAGAATTGCTCCGGTCCTCCCCGTAGGTCGCTTTTCGCCTGTCAGGACACATTGCAGCGTCTTACCTGTTTATTCTTGTCCTTTGATTTAATTCCTGATATCAGTACAGCCCGAGTGCGGGGATGGGTGGAATTGCTGTACCGCTCTACATGTATATATTGGCTTTCTCCTCCCTTTTTCTTTTTTAATTTTTATTTTTAACGCCTGCTCAATATTCAAGGAACATAAAAACGTTCACCACTTATCATGAGCTGTTATCACAACAACTCTTCACAATTATTAATAATAGCGCTTAGTTTCGTGGATTGCTTTTCATTATCGCTCTCGAGGCAAATAATAGATGCAGGGAAGTATCACTAATGGTCGAGTCGCTGGCTGGGAAGCAGCAGAGCTGTCGTCTCCTCTTCGGGAAAGCAGCAGAGCGGGTTTTGAGGCATTTCTGTGGTTCCTGGTGGTCACCTACCAAAGGGGAACCTCTTGGACCACCATGCCGTGTCCTCCTTACAGACTGTGACTGCATTTGGACGCTGATGAAGATGCTGTGGGATCTGCAATGGGCATTTTGGTACTCCCCTTGGATGAGGAGCTGTGTTTGGGGAAGAATGTGGTAAATGTGAGCAGGTGATGATGTGTCCTGGTGCAGCCAAACCCTGGGCAGGGGATGTCATAGAATCATAGAATCGTTTAGGTTGGAAGGCACCTCTAAGACAGAGTTCAACCATCAACCTGGCACTGCCAAATCCACCACTAAACCATGTCCCTCCGCATCACGTCTACCTGTCTTTTAATTATCTCCAGGGATGGGGATTCCACCACTTCCCTGGGCAGCCTCTTCCAATGCTTGACAACCCTTTTGGTGAAGAAATTTTTCCTAATATCCGCTCTAAACCTCCCCTGGTGCAACTTGAGGCCATTGCTTGTTGTCCTATCGCCTGTTCCTTGGCAGAAGAGACCGATCCCCACCTCTCTACACCCTCCTTTCAGGTAGTTGTAGAGAGTGATGAGGTCTCCCCTCAGCCTCCTTTTCTCTTGGATGAACAACTCCAGTTCCATATAGGCTGGCCAGTCCCACCAAGCTGCTGGGGAGCCCTAGAACCTTCCAAGCCTTTGGGGCATGAGTCTTCCTCCTTAGAGATACTGTAAAAAAAAGGTCTAAACACCGATCTGGGCTTGGTGGTCCTGCTTGAGCGGGGAGGTTGGACCAGATGACCTCCAGAGGCTCCTTCCAACCTCAACCGTTTTGTGGTTCTGTGATCTCTCCTCAAGATCTCTGGGCATTGCTGTTGCTGATTGTGGAAAATCATGCCTTGGGGCACCGGGACATCCAGGGGTTATTAGAGATTTCACAGCAAAAATTAGCCCTGGGCAGGTGGTTGGTTTCAGGTGCTGCGAGCCTGAGATGGCTCATTCTTCATGAACCTTGGGAGACCTGGTGGATCAGAAAGCTCCAGCATCCTTTTGCTCTGCAAAATAGATATTTCCAACCCCACTCTTGGAATTTTCTGCCCCGTGCTCCTCTGCTGCCTGGTTTTCACTGCTGGGTGGTGGTTGTCTTGAGCTTGAGTCCAAAAAGTAGCAGGCACCCAAGGTTTGGGTGATGAGCACCATGCCGCTAGGAAAGGCGCCTTGCTTATTTTCTTCTGCAAGTTAATGGTGTGGGGCTTTTTTCTCCCCGTTTCTTTTGGGGGTTGTTTTTATTTTCTCTTTTCCCAGCTCAGCAAGGTTCAGCGGTTTGGCCTTGCACACTGCAAGGTGTAAGAAACACCCGGTTTAATTTGCGGTTAGATATCTGTTAAGATTGCATCCACTTCCCCAGTCAGCACTTAATTGGCAAGTCGCTTGATTTAACAGCGTGGGAGCCGGCACCGGAAAAATGGCTTGAATAAATCACTGCCTGACGCCAGAAAATAGATATAATCTCAACATTAACTACATTAATAGTAGCAGGAGCCGAATTAAGAAAGCCATAAAGTATAGGCAGGAGAATATAAATTATAGCCATCTCGCTGTCTTCTTCTCCAGGCTCTGCTTTCCTTCCTCCCCCGGACCCTCACCCAGGCGGTGGCGTGCGGTCGTGCCGATGTTGGCTCTCGTTGAGGACAGGTTGTTGTTTCTGTTGGGGACAGGGAGAGGAGTGATGCCCCCAGCCTACGTCTTCCCCGATTCGTGTCACCTCTTTGAGGACACCACTAGACTTGGCCTAATCAGTTTTAGTGACTTAATACTGATTTCGAGAGGATCCAGAATGGGAAGTAATTGCTCTGCTCTTGCAATCGTGTATTTCATCTCTTCCCTCCTTGGCCCTGGCCATGGCCATACCGGTCTTTTATGGTCCTCTGATCACATATATTTTTAATGTGATTATTCTGGGCTGGGCAAAGGGATGCAAAACACTTTCTAATGATGGGGAAGGAAATCTTCATTGGGGTACCGGCTTCACACATCTGCATGTGGCGAAGTGGCCATCCCCCCATGTCCTGGGGAACCCGTGGCAGATCCCTCAGCTCTTTGCCTTTGGGTGTCCGTGCTGTTATTCCCGGGCTGGTTTGGGGAAAACTCTGTCATTATTTCCCATCTGTGAAACCAAGGGAAAGCAGCTTGGGTAAGCACCACGAGGACTTGTTTTCCCTGATGCTGTCATTGCCGGAGAAGGTGGCCTTCACAACTTCTCCTGCTCTTCAGGAAAGCCTGATGAGACCCAGGGAAGGTGTCCCTCCAGCTTTTGCATACCGAGGGGTGCGAAAAAACATCTCAGCTCTTCCAGCTGTTGCTGTTTCCCTTTGTGCTGGGGTCAGCGCTTTATAAAGTTGGAAGCGCATCTCTTTGGTTGTTTCTTTTTCCTTTCAATCAGGTGTTAGGTCCACCCTTGGTTTGAAAGGTGACATGGTGCAAACATATCCAAGGCATTTGGAGTCCTGGGATGAGGGTGGTGGCCAAGCATCCTTACAGGGACCAAAACCTGGGTGGGAAAATGAGCTAGGGGTGCCGAATTTGTACCTGCCTGCTTGTGAGCTTGTGCCTTAGAGCATCTTTAAATCCTTTTGCATCTACCTTTGCACAGAGGAGGGTGATGTTGAGAGGGTGATGATGATGCCATGGAAGTGAGTTACATCCCACCTTAACGTGTCTGTGGAGGGTCGTGTCAGTGGCATGAGCCGCACACTGTGTTTAGGTTTATTTAGGAAGTTTTCCCCATTTTTTTTTTTTTTTTTTTTTTTGGAGCTGTGAGTGGCTCTGGGTCTGGTGCCAGCAGA
Organism: Charadrius vociferus; assembly: GCF_000708025.1. Taxonomy (NCBI): domain Eukaryota; kingdom Metazoa; phylum Chordata; class Aves; order Charadriiformes; family Charadriidae; genus Charadrius; species Charadrius vociferus. The sequence continues at coordinate 1,630,015 of NW_009647760.1, read as the reverse complement.
GGGAGACAGCTCTGTAGGAGTCCTGCGTGGGGAAGGCTGAAGGCTAATTTAGTTTTAATGAGTGCATTTTTTCAGTCTTTGCATACACGTTGAACACACATCGCTTCGCAGCACCGATGTGCTGAAATATGGGGACCGGTGGATTTTACACCTCGGAGCTGTCAAAATCCTATATAACACCGCAACCTTAGTAGAGACATCTCTGCATCCGATGTAGCTTCATAGCCCATATTTCCCTGACAAACGCCACAAACAATTTGCACATCATTTTGTTTCCGTGCTGCAACCCCGTTTTCCTAATTTCACTGCACTGTCCCCTGATTAAGGGAAGGACGCAGATGATGCTCTCGCTGCCGGGGCTTTATCTAGAAGCTGTGCATGAGCGACGGCTTCGGCAGACAATCATCCAAACGCCTCAGAAACTGTGGAACACCTGCCCTGCCTATATGACAAACGTTATGTCCTTTTTTCCTAAATACCTGATAAATTGGTCCGAGAGGCGCACAGAAATGATGGGTTTGTCTCGGAATCTATGGAGTTGTCACCACACTGAGATTTAGCATGCTGACAGCTCGGCGCGGATGAGGTTCCCCAGCAGGCTAGTAGATGACCCGCGTGGTTGAAACGTGCCACTCGGCCGTGTTTTTTTTTTTTTTTCCTGCAGGAGGTCTCTTTTAAGCGCTCTAACTAGCAGAGCCATCTCAGAGTTAGGAGAAACTCTCAGAAACTCCTCTGAGCCAAACGGTGAGGTTTGCTCGGGATGATGCCATCAAGAAGTTGATTTTAAAGGCCAGATCCTGAGCCCAAACGGGTGATTTTCGTACTAATTGGTATCGGTTTTATGGTTTCTCTGGCCTGATCTAACGGGACTGTGTGTTTGTAAACGGTAAGCGGTCATATAGAGATGCTGAGTGTTGTCAGCAAGATGCTGTTACACGATTACGTGCAGATGCTTTTTGCCTTATTGCTTCCGTGAAAGCTGAAACGGCGCTTCCCAAGGTAGGGGAAGCTTGAGGAAACATCCACGTTAGTTTAGACACGGCTCGACTCTGACTATATTGTCACTCTGGTGTATGAGGCAGCCGGTGCTGCAGTGCATCCCGGGGTTTGCCGTGCTTTGCTCACCCGGCACTGTTTTTTTTGGTGCTGGTGAAGCCTTTCCCTTGTGTGGGGCTTTGCAAAGCCCATGTCAATGAGCCACTGGTCTATACCGATAGGTGTATAGTAAATATTAAAAAAAAATATGTCTCATTGCTGATCACAGGAGGATTGTTGGGAACCTCAAGAGTTGGTTTTTTTAACGGGGTGGAGACCATACCCTGTGTTTCCTCTGCCCTGCTGCGTTTGGAGCATGGTCCCGTGCTTGGGGAGAATCACAGAATTATTGAATGGTTTGGGTTGGAAGGGACAATTAAAGGTCATCTAGTCCAACCCCCTGCCATGGGCAGGGACACCTCCCACCAGACCAGGTTGCCCAAAGCCCCGTCCAACCTGGCCTTGAACACCTCCAGGGATGGGGCAGCCACAGCTTCTCGGGGCAACCTGCGCCAGGGGCTCACCACCCTCACAGTCAACAATTTCTTCCTGATATCTCATTGAAATCTCCCCTCTTCCAGTTTACAACCATTCTCCCTCGTCCCATGGCTCCCCTCCCTGATCCAGAGTCCCTCCCCAGCTCTCCTGGAGCTCCGGGGCCTCCTCTGGCCCCGCTCCAGCAGGTCCATGTCTCTCCTGTGCTGAGGCCCCCGAGCTGGAGGCAGCACTGCAGGGGGCTCTCCCCAGAGCAGAGCGCAGCAGAGGGGCACAACCTTCCCCTCGCCCTGCTGGCCACGCTGCTGGGGATGCAGCCCGGGATGCCGGGGGCTCGCTGGGCTGCCAGCGCACATTGCCGGCTCATGGCCAGCTTGTCACCCCCCAGCACCCCCAGATCGTTCTCAGCAGAGCTGACACGACCTTCTCATCTTCTTAATTTCCAGCCTTTTGGTTCGGTTGCAACCTGCTTTACCAAGTCCCGATAGCTCGCGTTGAAATGGATTTTTAAAAGCGTCATCTTATGGCGAATTTTCCCTTCCATCTTGTTGTTTATTAGGCTCTTAAAGGGAAAGCTTGTAATGCATCCATTGATCGAAATACCAATTGAATAGATGGGAGCACATAAAATAGTCCCGACCCTTTAATAATGGAGCAATATCATTTGTAAGGTAGGCAATGCAATTAGTATTGCTAACCAATACACTGCCCCTTGATGGGTACCTTTGAATCACTTTTATACATTACAATATATACCGAGTCCGAGCAGACTTCCTTTAAGTGTCTGCCCGGTGAGTATCTTATATACTGACGCTCTCAGACGTGTCGGACCTTTTTTTCTTTCACTTGGAAGTAGATCTAAATTCTTTATAGACATCTATTTTATTATAAAATATACATTTATAAAATATATATGTGTATCTACATAAGTTTATATACTTATCCAGGCATATGCAACAGTTGTATTATTACAATCTATTCCAATCTATTCTATTCTATTCTATTCTATTCTATTCTATTCTATTCTATTCTATTCTATATATTAATACAATATATTTACTGCCTGAAATGTTTGATTCCAGGGAAGCCAAGAGTTCACGCTAAGGAATTAGAAGCGGACAACGCTGCTCCAGTTGGGGTTTTTTTGAGTCAGCTTGTAAAAGGTGCCTAAAAGCCACAATATGGGGTGTATACCCGGCTATGTAACAACTGCCTGCTTTAAATTTTAAGAAATAAGCTTGCAGTGGAAACATGAGTTTGTTATTTGTTCCTTAGGATAATATAAAGGCAGCAAAACCAACTCTCTAGGGAAAAGAAACCATCAGAAGAAGTGTTTATAGAGTGTTTTCTGCGCTTTAGTAGGGAAATTAAATTTAATTTTAAATATTGCATTGCCGTGGATATGTATCTATCCCTATTAAAAAAACCCATAGCCGTGGGCACGCGGCTTTCCGGAGCCGGGCAGGAGCTGGTGTTTTCTCAGCGGATAATTCCCTTTAGCGCAGCCCCGTTGAACTTCTTTAACCTCTTCCGTGCTGAGTCAGTGCCTGACGCACGGTTTTCCATTGAGCCTTGCTGCCTGACCGAGATATTAGTTTGCTTTAATTAAAATATATCAGCTGTTCTCGCTCTTCTTCGTATCATCGCTATTTCCTGCCTGAGGAAAAAAAAAAAAAGAGCGTTTAAAAAGAAGCCGTCTCTGGAAAAAGCAATTATGCCAGGTATTTTTGGAAAGCAGGCAGGAGGGAAAGCCTCAAGTGGGATTTGGCTATATGCCTGCCTGATTATTTTGGAAAATATTGAAAGTTGAGGGTTTTTTGCGGGGAGGTTGAAGGTGACGCAGATGGCTTTTGGATTAGCAGGCGGTGCCGCCGGCATCCCCTCGCAGGTACAGACGCTGCATCGAAACGGCTTCCAACCGTCGCATTTAGCCTCGCGGGTTGAACCTGTTGTTTAGGATTTCCAAAATCAGCTTATGCTTTGCGCAGCGTGGATGTGGCGGGGTCGTGGGTCTACTCGGGGAATGCAAACTCTAGGAAACGCCGGCTGTACGGAACCGCGCCGTGTTTCCGTCCGAGCAGTGACGGTGGTGGGCGTTTGCGCCGTGCTTCGTACAGATTTGTGCGGCAGAAAAAGCAAACGGGAAGGTGCGGTGTTGCCACGCTTGGAGAGCATCCGGAGACCTGAAATACCTTTTACTACGCTCCAACATGAGCAGATGAAGGAGCATCGCTTCTTTGCCAGGACGGGAGAATGTCTATGACCTCTTCTCGCTTTCCTTCTTGTTTTAGAGGTCTCTGTAGCCCCTCACCGAGGGTGGGAGGATGCTGCCTCGGAGGGATTAAGCGTTAATGTCCGATCCCACGTGGATGTGGGACCTGGAGCTGCCTAAACAGTGTCACTCTCAGCGTGGGCGCCTGGCTGGAGCCCGACTTAGGTGCTAAAGCTGGTAACACCTGCCTGTCTCGTACGCTGAAAGAGATCCATTTCAGCTAATCAGAATTAAACTATAATGAACTTTGTCCAATCGTCTGAGCTCATGGGGGTAAAAGGAATCTAATTAATGGGACAATGGTCCCCGGTCTTCCTGGTATAATTACTGATCTGCTGCAGCATTAGAGCGGCGGGTTGGAAAGCTGTGTATTAGAGGTTGTCAGCATTTCCATTCTCAATCTTAGCTTAAGCGGTTTAACGGGACGCTGTCATGGGGTTTAGGCTGAAAGTTGACCTACCTTGAAAACAGCTTCATCTGGGCAATCACGTCTTCTAGAACAGTTCTTTTGTCTTTTCTCCCGGCCAACACTGCAGTGGAGAAGTTTTTAAGTGGAAACTTTGCTGGAGAACTTGCATAACTTTGAAATGTTTCAGAAGATCCTTCCACGGTTCTCCATGGGTGGGATTGGACCCTTTGCTGGAGAGAAGCCAAGCCCGGTGGTTTGGAGTTGGCTTGTCAGATGAACTGGGAGTGAGCAGAGCTACCTTGGGCTGGGGTTGGTCAGAAGATGAACTTCTGAAAGATGAGGAGAAGGTTTCTAACCACCTGGAAGCTCTGGAGAAGAGTCACGCAAGAGCCTAAGCGTAAGGAACTGAAGCAGCCAGGGAGATGTGGGATGAAGGGGGAACTGAAGCTATGGATTATGTAAGCAATATTTTGGAAAGTGTGAATAAAGGGATGTGCAGAACCAGGGGAAGCAATTAAATGGGTGAGAGTAGCCAGCAGAGCAGGAGACGTCAGCAAAAACCTGCTCAGTCCCTACCTGAACACAAGAATCCACTGGGTCATTGGAGTAGGCACAGTCTTGGCCAGAAGCACTGTGTAGAAAGCCCTGTGAAACTAAAATCCTGGCAAATAGTCTCAATGCAGTCGTCTTGGCTGAGACCTTCTGGTCACGAGGTAGCAAAACAAACCGAACTGTTGTTGACCACGGGAGAAGGTTGTGGATGAAGACAGAAAATCAGAGGCCGGTGTCACGCCAGCCACCCTTTAGGAAAGCGAGAGCCACAAAAAGATGAGTGATTGAGACCGCAGCAGCTGTTTGCTTTCAGGAACGATGATGAAACATTAATTACAGGCAGAAGCGGCATCCTGCCGAGAGTAATATTGTCCTACTGGCAGCTCAGCAAAGATGCATTTAGCTGGTGGAGCCAGGCGCCTTCGCATGGGTGAGGCTGATGCGATGGGGCTGCGGAAAGCGCAGAAGGAAAATCCACGCTGGAGCTGGTCACGGGTCTAGAAGGTTTATGGCAAGAAATGAGATGGGTGGCATAGTGTCTCTCACGTAGGGACTTTATACGTATGTCCCTACATATAATATAGAGGGACAGGCAGAACGTTGGGTTGACTTTGGCTGGTTTCTGGTGCTTCGGGGATCAGACAAAGACTCATAGGAGAGGTCAGAAGTGATTTTAAAAGACTGCTTAATATGGATGTATGCCTTCTTTCCTGTAGAGCCAACAGATGTAGATCTCCCCACCTTTGGGGCGATGATCTCCTGGAGGAACTGGCTGCTCATGGCTTGGATGGGTGTACACCTCACTGGGTAAAAAACTGGCTGCATGGCCGGACCCAAAGAGTGATGGTGAATGGAGTGAAATCTGGTTGGTGTCCAGTCACAAGTGGTGTTCCCCAGGGCTGAGTATAGGGCCCAGTTCTGTTTAATGTCTATATCAACGATCTGGACGAGGGGATTGAGTGTGCCCTCAGTAATTTTGCAGGTGATGCCAAGTTGGTGGGAGTGTTGATCAGCTGAATGGTAGAAAGGCTCTAAAAAGGGATCTGGACAGACTGGATCAATGGGCCGGGGCCAAAGGTATGAGGTTCAACAAGACCAATTGCTGGGTCCTGCATGTGGGTCACAACAAGTCCATGCAGTGCTACAGGCTTGGGGCAGAGTGGCTGCAAAGCTGCCTGGCGGAGAAGGAGCTTGGGGTGTTGTTTGACAGTCGGTTGAATATGAGCCAGCAGTGTGCCCAGGTGGCCAAGAAAGCCATGAACATCCTGGCTTATATCTGGAATAGTGTGGCCAGCAGGACTAGGGAAGTGATTGTCTCCTTGGACTTGGCCCTGGTGAGGCCTCACCTCGAATCCTGTGTTCAGTTTTGGGCCCCTCTCTACAAGAAAGACATTGAGGTGCTGGAGTGTGTGCAAAGAAGGGCAACGGAGCTGGTGAGGGGTCTGGAGAAGAAGTCTTCTGAGGAGCATGTGAGGGAACTGTGGTTGTTTATCCTGGAGAAAAGGAGGCTGAGGGGAGACCTTCTTGGTCTCTACAACTCCCTGAAAGGAGGGTATAGTGAGGTGGCAGTCGACCTCTTCTCGTTAGTAACAGGCGATAGAACAAGAGGAAGTGGCCTCAAGTTACAGGGGAGGTTTAGATTGAATATCAGGAAAAATTTCTTCTTGGAAAGGGTTGTCAAGCACTGGAACAGGCTGCCCAGGGACGTGGTGGCATCACCATCCCTGGAGGTATTGAAAAGAGGTGTAGACGTGGTGCTGAGGGACATGAATTAGTGGTGGTTTTGGTAGTGTTAGGTTAAGGGTTGGACTCAATGATCTTAAAGGTCCCTTCCAACCTAGGTGATTCTATGATTTCGGCAGGACACGTCCTCCAGCCAGAATGTCCCAAGGGAAGGGGTGGACAGTCCTCTCCCCCTTCTCCCTGTCCTTGCCTTTGGGATGGGAAGAGCCATAGCACTCAGTAAATCTGCTGATGCAGCAGCACCTGTTGAGGTAAAAATGGTGCTGGAGCAGAGATGCTTGTGTTTGCCCGATATGGGATGAAATTTGCCCTTGTGCTAAGGCCAGGACAACCCCAGTGCACCGGGAATGTTTTATTTAACCTTGATTTCAGGACAGAGGTTTCAATGCATCCAGTAACAATTATGATCTCAAATTAGTTCTGTGCTTATATCAGCCGATGGCTTTTTCTTTGTCCCTCTGTCACCAGCATCTGGTTACTCAATTCCAGTTACGTTAGAAAAGGAGATGCCAATTAAACTCATGGCAGTAGCGAAACTTCCAAATTTAACAGGAAAATTCTGTTGTTATCCCCAGGTAATTAAACCCTCAGTCAATATCGGTCTGCGATAATGCCCTCCGACTGTTCCAGGGGGTTGTGTGAGTCAGGAAACTACCAGTGGAGAGCAGCGTTCCCTCCCTGGATCGGCTCTGAGCTGCACCACTTGTGTTGGGTCAGTGGCCAGGTGATGTCATAGAATCATGGAGTAGTTCGAGTTGGAAAGGACCTTAAAGACCATCGAGATCCAACCTCCCTGCCATGGGCAGGGACACCTCCCACCAGCCCAGGTTGCTCAGAGCCCTGTCCAACCTGGCCTTGAACACCTCCAGGGATGGGGCAGCCACAGCTTCTCGGGGCAACCTGCGCCAGGGGATCACCACCATCACAGTCAACAATTTCTTCCTAAGATCTCATCTAAATCTCCCCTCTTTCAGTGTCAAACCATTCCCCCTCATCCCATGGCTCCACTCCCTGATCAAGAGTCCCTCCCCAGCTTTCATGGAGCCCCTTTGGGGACTAGAAGGAGCTTGAAGGTCTCCCAGAGCCTTATCTTGTCCAGGCTGAACCCCCCCAACTCTCCCAGCCTGTCCTCCCAGCAGAGGGGCTCCAGCCCTCGCAGCATCTCGGTGGCCTCCTCTGGCCCCGCTCCACCAGGTCCATGTCTCTCCTGTGCTGAGGCCCCCGAGCTGGAGGCAGCACTGGAGGGGGGTCTCCCCAGAGCAGAGCGCAGCAGAGGGGGAGTTGCACTGTGTTGTCTAAGAAGGCTCCCGATGCTTTGGCTTTGTGAATCTAAAAGGTTTTTTTGCAGCCTGCGGCTTGAGTAGCTGTGGGTGAACGCATCACCTTCAGGGTGTGGGGGTTAAAACCCCGAGACGACAAATCCGTCTGCCTTTGGTTTTATTGTGGTCTTCTGTGCTCCCTTGTGATGTCTCAGAGCAATCTAGGGTTGAGGGCAAGGATGCAGGATGCTCTCATTTGGTTTACTTGGTTAATTAGGTAGCAAACGTTTGCCCTATGATTATATAAAATCCCTCTTCTTTTCCCTGGGTTTTGTCTAGTTTATGGACAACTTCATAGCTTGCTCTTACAAGAGGATGTCTACAAAGGACGATGGCCGTGGCCGGTACCTACTCCTTGTCCAGGGCTCTCATTTTTTTGGTTGCTCACTGCTGTGAAGCTACAGGAGGAAACTTTCTCACGAGAACTTCTGCTGCCCTTCTTGATGCTGTGACTCCCTACTTTCACCCTCCTCGGAATGAGCATCCCACCACAATGCTTGCTTAAGGAACCGGCAAATAGTTTGGATAACCAGAAGATGGATAAAAAGGGAGGGAGGACTTGATCCACTGGGATCGCAAAGAGGCTTTTGAAGTCTCCTATAGGTGGAAGAGGCTGCGTGGGTACATCCTTTTTGGGTGCAGGTCTTTTTGGTGCAGCCTTTTTGGGCACTGCCCTGGTTTGCATGGCACGGGATTAATTTCTTTTTCAGTAATGTTACTTTTCAGTAAGGTCTCTTCCAATGCCTGGGAACACCACACTTTTAGATGACTCCAGTGTCTGAATTTGTGAAAATATTTACTTTCTAGCCAGCTATGGCATGGGGGTTTCAAGATCTCACTGTTTTCGACCTCGCCAGGTGCGGAGATGAGGAGGAGCAAGACCCGGGCACTTGGCCCAAGGTGACCAACAGGATTATTTCATACTGTGAACAGCACATTCAATATAAATTAGAAGGTTTGCTGAGGAGTTCTCTTTTCTTTAATGGATGACATCCTGAGAACTTTGTGCCCCGGTGCCAGGGCCCTGAGTCCTTTCCTTCCTCCCGAAGCCACAGCACTTGCAGTGTCCCAGATTGGCTGTCCCCTTTTGGAAGGGCACAGCTTCTACTGATAGAATGGGCTGAGTAAAATCCTTGTATATTTTATATTGCTGTCAGGATCAATATTGGTTCTTTAGTGCTATTAATGTTAATTATTTAGTCTTATTCTATTAAATAATTTCTTTTTCAGTAATGTTACTTTTCAGTAAGGTCTCTTCCAATGCCTGGGAACACCACACTTTTAGATGACTCCAGTGTCTGAATTTGTGAAAATATTTACTTTCTAGCCAGCTATGGCATGGGGGTTTCAAGATCTCAGTGTTTTCGACCTCGCCAGGTGCGGAGATGAGGAGGAGCAAGACCCGGGCACTTGGCCCAAGGTGACCAACAGGATTATTTCATACTGTGAACAGCACATTCAATATAAATTAGAAGGTTTGCTGAGGAGTTCTCTTTTCTTTAATGGATGACATCCTGAGAACTTTGTGCCCCGGTGCCAGGGCCCTGAGTCCTTTCCTTCCTCCCGAAGTCACAGCACTTGCAGTGTCCCAGATTGGCTGTCCCCTTTTGGAAGGGCACAGCTTCTACTGATAGAATGGGCTGAGTAAAATCCTTGTATATTTTATATTGCTGTCAGGATCAATATTGGTTCTTTAGTGCTATTAATGTTAATTATTTAGTCTTATTCTATTAAATCTGTTTATATTTCAACCCTTGGGTTTCCTTGTTTTTTCCCAATTCCCCTTTCCGGGTGAGGAGGTGTCACTGGGTGAGAGAATAATTGTCTAAAGGACAATTAATTGTTGTGGGTTCTTCAAACCATAAGAGGTGCCCTCTGGACACTCCGGCTCCATCTAGTGAGCTGCTCTAAAAGGACCCGATTCATCCCTGCCCTTCCCTCCTGGCCACGCTGGTCCTTCAGTGAGGCAGGTCATGAGGCAGATCCTTTGCTCCCTCATCCGTGCGTGGCATGCGGCGCTGGTTTTGCAGCCAGGCTCTTCATCTCCCTCTCGGGAACGGATGGGGTGGCAAACAATAGCGGTGGTATAGCAAACGGGAGTGATTTTGGTCAGGGAGAAGAGCTCTCCTCTGTAACGCTGCTGTAAGCTCCTTGAGGTGATAACTGTATCTCCTCCGGGTTTTGTAAAGTCCTGGTGTGGTTTAAGTGCTTTCCCTGGCACATGGCTTCACCCTCGCCAAGTGACCAAGACCAAAAGCAGAACGAAGCCTTCGCTATGTGTCTTTTCTTGGAGGCAAGTGAGGGATGAAAGGGAACGCCAGCGTAGGGCTGAAATGCCTTCAAGAGAGCAATGGCAATAAATCCCGTGGGAGGAAATAATGAGGCACTAGAGGGAAGGGATGGCGACCGGAGGGACCTGGACAGGCTGGAGGAGTGGGCCGGTGCAAACCTCATAAAGTTCAACGAGGCCAAGTTCAGGGTGCTGCGTCTGGGTCGGAGTGATCCCCAGTATCAATACAGGCTGTGGAATTGGTGGATGGATGGATGGATGGATGGATGGATGGATGGATGGAGAGCAGCGCTGCTGAGAAGGACTTGGGGGTGTTGGTGGATGAGAAGCTGGCCATGAGGTGGCAATGCCCACTGGCAGACCAGCAAGCCACCAGCATCCTGGGCTGCATCCCCAGCAGCATGGCCAGCAGGGCAAGGGAGAGGATTGTGCCCCTCTACTCTGCTCTGATGAGACCCCACCTGGAGTACTGCGTCCAGCTCTGGGGCCACCAACATTGGAAAGACATGGACCTGTTGGGGACGGGCTAGAAGAGGCCACCGAGATGTTGCGAGGGCTGGAGTCCCTCTGCTGGGAGGACAGGCTGGGATACTTGGGGGGATTCAGCCTGGAGAAGAGAGGGCTCTGTGGACACCTCAGAGCCCCTTCCAGTGCCTAAAGGGGCTCCAGGAGAGCTGGGGAGGGACTCTGCATCAGGGAGGGGAGCCATGGGACGAGGGAGGACGGTTTGACACTGAAAGAGGGGAGATTTCGATGAGATCTTAGGAAGAAATTGTTGAATGTGAGGGTGGTGAGCCCCTGGCACAGATTTCCCAGAAAGGTGGTGGCTGCACCATCCCTGGAGGTGTTCAAGGCCAAGTTGGACGGGGCTCTGAGCAACCTGATCTGGTGGGAGGTGTCCCTGCCCATGGCAGGGGGGTTGGACTGGATGATCTTTGAAGGTTCCTCCCAACCATTCTGTGATTCTATGATAGACACTCGGTTGCAGCGTTCGGCTGGTGAAGCCTCTCGTGTGAGGGCAGCACAGTGCGTCCCCCAGCTCATGCTCCTGGTTGGGGCTATCAGGGAAAGGAATACACGAGCTCACTCCTAGCTTGCATATGAACTACTTGTAGCCCAAACTATATCTTTTTCTCCAGGTTTATGTGGGCCTTTTTACAGGCTTAATGCTCTCGGTTTTAATCCCCAGCTCGGAGCAGGATTTATGATGCTGGGGACGTTTCTGTCTGACTTTTCTCCGGAGCTGTGTGGGTGGTGAGGAAAGGCTAACGTGGCTCTTGCGCCAGAGCGAAAATGTGACATATTTAGATCCGAGGTCAAAATAGGGTGTGTTGAAATGAGTCTTGTAGTCCAGATGGAGCTGGTGCTGGGGTGTTTTTGGGGTGAGTGTAGAGGGAGTGTGTGTTGGCTGCCCTTCAGGGTCTAGAACAGTCCCCAAGTCAGTTGTGGGTTGAGTGGATGCACTTGGGTGTGCATCGGCATCAGCATGAGCCGTAGGGTGACCCTGCCTTGAAGAGTTGGCAGTGATGGTGAGGTGAAAAGCTGGAGGCCTGTGGAGACCTGCCAAATCTCACCTGTCAAAACCCAAAGATGTGGCTTGTGGGGACGTGCCCTTCTGTGTCTTGGACACGAGGACTCTGCGTGGATCTCGTCGTGGTTCTTCAGCTTCAGAGGAGGAAGATGGTCCGGAGAAAAGGATGAGAAAGACTGGAGAAAAGCAGAGCAGAGGCTGATCCTAGAAATAGGTCAGGGACACCAAAGATTTTCTACTGGTTCTTCGCTTTTGTCAGCTCTTACCAGCCTGCAGCAAAGGCTTCCTTGGTTCACACCATCATCATCTCTACCTGGAGCTGCTCTCATCCAGGACAGTTACTGGCTGGCTCCTGGGGATGGGGGCTTCAGGGCTTGTATTTGCCCCCAAACACTTACAGAGCTGCCCAGGCAAAGTCGGGTGAAGAAGAACCCCGTGGCCATAGCCTGGGGGTGTCGTGCTTACATTAGTTGATTTTGGGCTTCACCACCACTGTAATTCCTCCTTGCTGAGCCACCAAGTCTGGCCCTTTCCCAGAGGCGTCCTATCTCCTTTCTCAAATCTTATGATGGTTGAAGCATTGCTGTTGCTGCCCCACTGCCCGCGCTCCTGCAGCTGCCTCAGAAATGTCATTGTCTTCCTCTGACCTGGTCTGGTCCTTTGGAGTTGGGATTGATGCAGTTGCTCTGGTCTCAACTGCATTTTGGGTGAAAAACGGAAAAAGATTTTAAGGCTTACAAAGACACTGGCCTAGATTGCCCAGAGAAGCTGTGGATGCCCCATCATTGGAGGTGTTCAAAGTCAGGTTGGATGGGGCTTTGAGCAACACGATCTAGTAGAAGATGTCCCTGCCCATGGTGTGTGTGTGGGGTAGTCTAGATGATCTTTAAGGTCCCTTCCAACTCAAACCATTCGATTATTCTATGAAATGTTCCCCACTGGTTTAGCACAAGGGTGGCTGTAGGTTTTACAGCCCTTTGAGAAGACACTGCCCAGAAGTTTGGGATATTATTTTCATACCTGGGTCTTTCCGAGTGTAATTATTTGAGGATAGAACTTCTCCAGCCCATGTGAGGACTGGCAAGAGGTGTCATCCCTATGGGATGTGACCAGTGGGGGAAACCACAAAAAAAAACCCCTCAACAACCCTGCATTGCAGATATAATCAAATGTTTTTTATACAACGGTGACCAGTGGGGGAAACCACAAAAAAACCCTAAACAACCCTGCATTGCAGATATAATCACATGTTTTTTATACAACATGCAGCTGTAAAAGTGACTGCGATGGTTTTGATTGCCGGATGAAGTAATGGGTTGAACTGTGAAGAAGAAATCCATTTAGATAGCTTTGATAATAGCATTGGCAACAGCACGCAGGAGGAGCCGAAGGCTTTTAAATAGATGGAGAAAATATGAAACGTTTCAAAGGCAGTTTGTATTGTTTGCCGATGTTCCTGGTGGCTTTGCTGTTGGACTTACTGCTCCTACGGTGATGAGCATGGCACGTGGAAGGATGCTCATGGCCATGGGAGGAGGGGGGGCGGTGCCACCGGTGCTGCCGAGGGAGGTCAGCGGCTGAGTCTCGCCAAAACTGGCGCAAATCGTCTGTGTCATGGTGGTTGTTCATCTGCTCCTCCACTGTATCACCATCATACATCAGCGCTACCCACCAAGCGAGTGATCCCATCCCCATTATTTCGACCCTTTGCATGTGGCCGCGTGGCACCGTCGCAGCTCACTCTGATTTAATTGCTGAGGTTAATTAGGATTTAAATCCCCGAAATGAAAAACCTTGATTTCAATCATCAGGTCTGGTCTTGTTCCCCGTCTTTATTCATCAGCTGTTTTTCTGGAGGAATTTTTGTTCTCGTTGGTTGATAACCATTATAATACACTTGCAACTATTTTTCTTTCGCAAGTCAGGAGGATTTATTAGGTAGGTACATCTTTATTTAGGCAATTAGGTAGCTTAATAGGTACTCATTGAGGTTCATAATTTTTCCCAGGTTTTGAAAATGGTAAATGAGATCTGTGCTGGATTATTATTTTTTTTTTCCTGAGATTAACATTAAGCTGCATTTGAATGGAAATTCAGATTCAATTGAAGCAAATTAAAATAGTTTTTTAAAGTGTTTGTTTCGTAATTGGAACTAATTATTGAAAGTAGAGAATTGTTTACGGATAAATTAGCAGGTTATTGCTGGTCACCGTGTATGTACAACTAATGGATCCCCTGTATTTATGTTTGTATATTGGAAGAAGACACGTGCTTTGCTATTTTTCAATTTCCGATCCCTTTTTCAACCTCGAATATCACAGCCAGTGAATGGAATTATTTGAATAATCCAAATCAGGTTCTTTAAATAAATTAGGTCTTAAACTAGAAAGTGTTTATTTGAGCTCTGACCTTTTTATTTTTAAGAAGAAAGCAATAACGTTGGTACAAATTCCATAAATCAAAGATTTTAATGGAATTACTTGCTCTTTTCTGTGGACTGAGGGTTCTCAAGCAGCTGGCAGGTGGGGATAGAGATGTTATGGGAGATTGGAGCGGCTTCCAAGGGGAACTGATGCAGGAGCTCGGAGATGCTGGTGTGTTTGAGGAGCACTTTGAAGCCCAAATCCTGTCTTTTGTTCTGCCGCGTGCTAAGGAGCAAAGATATTGTGATTTTTTTTTTGATTTTTTTTTTCACTATTTCTCCCAAATCAGGGTTTTACATTGCCACCTGGGAGGCTCGGGGTGGATGAGATCCTTCCCGCCTCGCCTCTCCCTGATGCTCTCTGTAACCGTTGTCCCAGTTATGATCCGTTCTTTCCTCGGGAATCCAATGCCAGCATGCAAATGTGATTTCTTACTATGTCAGGATTAGTTTAAAAAAAAACCCAACAAGCTAAGCCTAAAGAAGATATCCAGTAGTAGAAGAAAACCATCCTTCAAGAGCCACTTGTATTGCCGTCAGCGCCAAGAAATCCTCTCCCGTTCAGCTGGCTGAAACGCCGCTGGGATGTTCTTGCTCTGCTCTTGGTATTGTGTTTAATTTATATACGTCAGATATTGTTGATATTTCAAATATGGGTGCGTTTGTGCAGGTGGTATGTGGGTTTTTTGGATCAGATGGTCGCGTGTGTTAAGTGTGCACTCCCGTGCGTAGCATGAGGGTTATAAATCTGAGTGTCTACAGCTCTTGCTGCACGCTGGGGCGAGTCATCCTTGTTGCTAACCCTCGCTTTCCACGTTGGCTTGGAAATCTCCCTTTTTTTTTTGTTTTTGCTTTTTATAGGTCAATTTAAGAGGGAGTGTATTTTGGTAGCATCGCTTGCTGGCTCCCGACTGAAGTTTCAGTGGTTTTCTTTCATTTTGAGCACCTTTGCTGTGTTTGGAGGCAAGGAAGGTGCGTTGAGCTGGGCATCAACTGACTGTTGACTCCATGTTGTCTTGCTAAGCCCTTTTCTCCTTCTTGGTTGAGTTTTTGTTTTGGGGTTACTGGTCTGTTGGAAGAAACATTTCCATTTCACAGAATCGCAGAATGGTCACGGTCGGAAGGGACCTCTGGAGATCATCCACTCCAATCCCCTGCCAGAGCAGGGGCACCTACAGCAGTTGCACAGGACGGCGTCCAGGCGGGTTTGGAATGGCTCCAGAGTGGGAGACTCCCCCACCTCTCTGGACAGCCTGTGCCACTGCTTTGCCACCCTCAAAGAAAGAAGTCCCTCCTTATCTTTAGGTGGAACTTCCTATGGTCAAGTTTGTGCCCGTTCCCTCTTGTCCTATCACTGGGCACCACTGGAACAAGACTGTTCCCATCCCCCTGGCACCCTCCCTTGAAGGATTGATAAGCATTGGGAAGATCCCCCCTCAGTCTTCTCCAGACTAAAAAGCCCCAAGTCCCTCAGCCTTTCCTCATCAGAGAGATGCTCCAGTCCCTTCATCATCTTTGTAGCCCTTTGCTGGACCCTCTCCAGCAGTTCCCTGTCCTCCTTGAACTGGGGAGCCCAGAACTGGACACAATACTGGACACATTCCCAAGCAATGTGAAGTTGGTCAAGCCCAAGAGACTGGAGGAAGGACACAACAGCTCAGTGTTTGGCCATGGCAAAGAGAAGAAGAAAAAACAGGCTTGGTCAACACGAACTTCTATGAAGCACCAACGTGAAATTGCCAGACTTGGGCAAAGTTGCTTCTTCTTTGAGGGATGCAAGTAAAGAGCCCAAATCTCAACCTACAGAGTGTTTTATCAGCCCAGGACCTTCATCCATAACGTTTTTAGCACAAGACACTGTGATTTTCCCATTACGCATCGGCGTTGGACCTCCGACAGCTACAACTCTGTTTTGAAACATTTTTGTAGCGTTCCTCTACCCCCTTTTCATTAAAAATTTTGCTTCCTCTCTCCACCCCGGGGGTGGGGGAAAGACAACCCTCAACCTTGTGTAGTCAAGGTTATGGCGATAAATTCTGTAGCATTGTCACTTCTATTCGGAGTAAATTGGCTGGCCGCTTTCGGGCTGAAGGGAAGATAATTTGCTGTAGTATTTCAAATGGATTAGAAATGGATTTGAAGGGAAAGTTCATGCCTCCCATTACAAAGGCTAGAAAGAAGACTATCTTAAGGCACTGTTCACACTCTGGCCTTCATTATCCACGCTTAATACCTTTCCTATTTTCCAGCGTTAATGAAATTTCCTGCCGGAGCGGGCCTTCTGGACGGACGGGAGGACTCTTTAGATCCGCGGGCTTGTGCGGCAGAAAGGGAATTACAAGCCCCTCGTGTCGAGGGGCCGACGTATTCTTCAGGTCCTTGGCCCGGCTATTATCTCATTAATTTTATCCTCTTTTCTCAATACAGTTCATTTCCAAAGGCCGTCCTTTCCATTAGGGTAACAATTCAACGGAGAGCTGTGACACCGCCGCCGATGAAAAGCGACGGGGCGTTCGGCACGGCTCTTTGCCCTCTGGGACAGCCGTCCTTCCCCTCGCCCGCCTCGCCGGTGGCTTTTTCCCAGGGCCACCGTGTTGGATGTCGCTAACGGGGAGGGGGGACACACACCGGTGGTTGTGTTGGGGCTACACAACTGCTTGGGAGCAATAACTTGACTTAAGAGGGAAACTGAGGTTTTCTGCGGGTGATGGACGGGCAATTAAATTTCCCCCCGGCTCTTCTGTATGGGCTCAGGTTCCACCACGATTTTTTGATATAAAACATATTTTATCTTCAATTTTAAATCTCTTACGGCTCCTATAACATACATAAATACACTAAATATTCTAATTACTATAACAGATAATAAATATCATAAATATTCTAATAAATAATGCTCTCTCTATATAACAGATATGGCCAAAGCTGAACCTGATGGGTGCGTTCAGCTGCTGAAATTTCCCCGCGAAGCATCGCCAGCATTTCCCGGGGAGCGGCATCTCCTCTCCCGTTGCGTTTGCAGCAGGAACGCCCCCGCGATGGCATGAACATCTATGGGCAGTTGGTGTCCCACCAACTCCAAGCTGCATCCCCCGGGATTACCCCTCTGCAAAATTCCACTTCCGATTTCTGGGAAGCGAAGGGCGGAGGAGGCAACTTCTGGCGTTAAAGGGGAATAAATACAAATATAAATAGCGAAGTGCCCCCCCCCCCCTCCCCCCCCAGGGAGGTGTTTGGGATGGGTTATCGGGTCCCGTTGCAATCTACCGTGGAGATAACCCCCATTAACGTTGATGTTTGAGATAAGAAGGTTCCCAGGTGAGGAGCTGGGCTGGTGCAGAGCCTCCGTGGAGGCTGAGGGTGCTGAGGACATCCCTGCTTGGACACTTCCACCACTCAGAAGGTGGAAATGGAGATGGTCAAGCCTCCAATGAGCTCAAGACGAGCCCTGGTTGAGGCTTCACTCTGGTGGCACTTGGGGCTTTGGCAGCCTGAGCAGACGTTCTGCAGAAGCTTTGCTTGGAGGCCACCTCAATGGTCATTTTTCTCCCTCAAAAATGCAACAGCTGCATATTGGAGGAGGTTTGAGCCCCGGTCCCTTCACAGGTTGCGATGGTTTTTGACCGCTCTCTGCCCAAATCCTTGAAAAATCCCAACAGGAACATACCTAACGGGAGATACACCACCCGTGGTCTTGAGTCTTGACCATCCCTAAGGACTTCTGGAGAGGAGAGCGTGGGGCTTCGCGCGTCGCTGCTCCGCTCCTCTTCTACCGGCTTTTTGCTTTTTAATATTGCGTTATAACGGTATAAAATGTTTTATAATGTGCAGCTGTTGCTATTTGCTCAGCAGCCGCTACCTGCTCGCTCTCTGCTCACATACCAGGGGTCAGATGCCACCGGGTAATAACTCTTGATAAATGGTGACTTTGGAACGAAGAGCGCCGGAGTGTGCAACCACTTCAGCGGGTTGAGTGAGTGCAGCAAAGCGAGAAAATAAATATCTTGAGGATTTGAGGGGGGGAGGGATTCAACCAGCCGAGCTCTTGAACTGGTGTTTAAACCAGCGCTGTTTGGGCTCAGTCGGTATGAGCGGCCCCCGGGGCCGTGCTCGACTTGGGTTTGTTATTGATGTTCCAGCCATAAGAGGGTGTTTTTTCCCCCCTGTATTTTTTTATTTTGCGCCCCGCTGATGTTTTTCCAAGGAAACACGCTGAGGATAGGAGTAATTATCTATCGGTTAAGGCAGAAAACCCCCTGCGCTTGGAGAGAAGTGATGCTCCGGGATGTCTGCCCATTCCCCGGGGAATTCAGGGGAGATCCGGGGTGGGGGAAGCCCAGGTTGGACACGGAGAACCAAGATCCGTGGAAAAGCTGCTTCTTTGGAGCGTGCTGCTGGTGCGCCACGGTGTTTGGGGTTGGGATGTCTCGAGATATGAGGCCCGGGTATTATTTCGTATATATATATGTATATATGTGTGTGTATATATGTGATAATATAATATATGTTATTGAATATATGTAAATTTATCATCTATGTATTTTGAAATAGGTATTATTTATCAATAATATCTATTTTGTAAATTTGTAATTTATATATTTTGAAATAGATATTATTTATCAATAGATAAATAGATGTATAAAGATATCTATGTAAGTATAGGTATATATCTGTACGCATATCTCCGACTATATATATCTATATCGGTATCGGTATCAGTATAAATATAGATATAGATATAGATATAGATATAGGTATAGATATCTACACCTGTATCTATATAGATATCTCTATCAATGTATCTACACATATTATCTATAGTTAATATATATTTCAATATATATAGAATATATCTCTAGATATAGATATGAAATATATAATATATAGATCTGTGTAGATATAATCTCTATATGGATATAGAGATGATCTAGATATATTTTATATAGTTTTATATAAAACTTATTGACGTGCTTTGGGCCGGACTGGCCACAGAAACGGATGACAGATGCTCCCCCCATGGATATTTTATATCATAGAATCACAGAATGCTTTAGGTTGGAAGAGACTGTGATATATGTCTATTTATCTCTATATATTGTTATATTCTGTGTTGTTATGCATATTATTAGATTATATATATAGATATCTATATATATCTCTTTTTATATATATTAATGTGTGTGTGTATATACGCATACACACAGACACGTATATATATATAAAATGGGATGTCTGTGTTAAATGCAAAGGATGCAGAAAGGCTTTGCCCTGAAGCTTTGGTTTTGGGGCGGTAACACGGCGTGGCTCCCAACGGAGTCGGGGTACGGGTGCTCTCCCCTCCCGGGGCCGGCGGTGGGAGGACAGGGGGGGCTCCCAGTACCGGCACAGCCGAGGGCTGGGGACCCGCCACAGCCCATCGTCCCACCACAGCCCCTCGCCCCGGTGCTGCTCGGCTGCGCAACAGCCTGGGGCTTCTCCCCTCCCATAGACCGGAAGACAATATTAAATATCCTATATATTTATATATAAAATAATATCTATGTAATATATATTAGTTATAGATACTAGTGATTATATAAAAATCAATATATATTCAATTATATCTATAGGAGATGTAGATTAATAAAAAATATCAATACTATTTGGGCTTTGTATCTCAATTATCTCTAAATATTATTGAATATATGTATTGAATATATATATTGACTATTTCTAGATATTATTGAATATGTATAATTCAGTATACATATTCAGTATATGTATTCAATAATGTCTAGAGGTAATTGATAGGTAATAATATAGAGATTTTTATACATAAGTATCTATATATTATTAGGTATAATCTATAGATAATATATTTCAATATAAGTATTCAGTACATATTCAATAATGTGGATATCTATGTATAGATATATCAGAATCAGAGAATGGTTACAGTTGGAAGGGACCTGAAAGATCATCGAGTCCAACCCCTCTGCCATGGGCAGGGACACCTCCCACCAGCCCAGGTTGCCCAAAGCCCCGTCCAACCTGGCCTTGAACCCCTCCAGGGATGGGGCAGCCACAGCTTCTCGGGGCAACCTGCGTCAGCGGCTCACCACCCTCAAAGTGAAAAATTTCTTCCTAATGTTTAATCGAAATCTCCCCTCTTCCAGTTTACAACCGTTCCCCCTCGTCCCATCGCTCCCCTCCCTGATGCACAGTCCCTCCCCAGCTCTCCTGGAGCCCCTTTAGGCACTGGAAGGGGCTCTGAGGTCTCCATGGAGCCTTCTCTTCTCCAGGCTGAACCCCCCCAACTCTCCCAGCCTGTCCTCCCAGCAGAGGGGCTCCAGCCCTCCCAGCATCTCCGGGGCCTCCTCTGGCCCCGCTCCAGCAGGTCCATGTCTCTCCTGTGCTGAGGCCCCCGAGCTGGAGGCAGCACTGGAGGGGGGTCTCCCCAGAGCAGAGCGCAGCAGAGGGGCACAATCCCCTCCCTCGCCCTGCTCGACATTAGGTACTTGATATCATTTTTCCCGGCTTCATTAGGCCACCGTTACAGCCATGAGACTTTTCTCCAGGTCCTGCAGCCAACTCTGGTTGCAACCTTGGCCTCGCAGAGGTTTACTGTGAGCTGCGGGGTGGTCCATGGCTGACCCTAGTGTCCCTCCTGCCATCGGTACCTTCAGACAATGATGCCACTGCTACGGCTCTTTGCAAGTAACCCGGTTTTGTAAAAATTAAGATTTGATGCTCCTCTCCGGAGCAGTTTCACGAGGACGAAGCTCTTGGGGAAACGGGAAGCGGGGCAGCAGCTTGTTTGTGTATTCCCCATCCCCTCCTCAAAAACCAGGCGGCAATTCTCCCAGCTCGGTAGCCAGTGGCAACAGCCCGATGAAATGAATAGGCTGTCACGCTAAGCGCTAAGAAATGTAACTATTACATTTTACAATTCTCTTTTTCTTTGCAGCACATGTTCATTTAAAGGTAATGCTCTCCGGGGTTTGCATTCTGCTGATAGGATAGCGGGGTCTTAATTTACAGATATTCTCCAGTAATGCGCGGTTTATATACGTTCTGCTAATAGCATTATGAGCATAGTTTGGCCTAATACAAAATTAGAGCTCTAATTTGCATAAACAAATTACTGTTTGGATTAGCACTAAATGGGGAAGACGACTGATATTTGAAGAGATTTGATTTGGCTGCGACCGGCTCTGTTTGTATAACGGCGGATGTACGAAAATGAGCTGGGTGGCTCCGCGCGGGTTGGGAGGGAGGTGGGATGGAACAGGAGATGCTGGGTCATGAACCGGAGGGGGTTTTGGTGGCAGATGAGCCCCTCTGGGACATTTTAGTGGTGACTTGGCAGTGCTAGGTTGATGGTTGGGTTGGACTTAGAATCGTAGAATTGTCTAGGTTGGAAGGGACCTTTAAGATCATCAAGTCCAACCGTTAAACCAACACTGCCAAACCCACCAGTAAACCATGTCCCTCAGCACCATGTCTACCCATCTTTTCAATACCTCCAGGAATGGCAACTCCACCACTTCCCTGGGCAGCCTCTTCCAGTGCTTACAGTGCTTGACAACCCTTTCCATGAAGAAATTTTTCCTAATATCCAATCTAACCTTCCCTGGCACAACTTGAGGCCATTTCTTATTGTCCTATCGCTTGTGGATGTAGAGGAGAGATGGGGAGGTGGAGAAGGGTCCCCAGCGCTGACTGATCAACCCCAGTTGTGTCCCAGCATCTACTTCAGGCAGTAGATGGGGGATGATGACTCATCCCATGCAGGAATGGAGCAAAACCCTTGCAGGTTTAGGGAGGAAAATAATAATATCAGACTTATAATACATAATAATAATAATGATACAAAAATATCAAAGCTCGTAGAGCTCCGTAAAACTTGGCTAAGCTCAATGGAGGTCCCACGTTGCTGATTCCTTCGTGGGGCTACCGTCTGCATTTTTTCCCTTCTTTTCTGCTGGGGTCGGAGCTCTAAGCCAAGGGCGTGAGATGGGGCATCAGCTCTGGCTCCGGGGACTCACCTGGATCCCATTTTGGATGCACCAGGCTGCCATTTAAGAAGCCTCATACCAGCAGCGCGGATGGAAGCCATGCTGCGTGTGAGGCCTTGAGGTCGATGGTGAATATCTGGAGAGTTTGAGGGACAAACACCTTTGCTATGGTGGGTTGGGGACCTGACCTCCAGTCTGTGGTCTCTTCTCCTGCGCCATTGCCGTGGGTGAGCTGAGGGAAAGAAATGGCTTTTTGCTGCATGGGGGAAAGCGATGCCAGAGGGAGAGTCGTTGAGGGCTGGGGTTTTTTTTGGTGTAAATCACAGGGAATCAGAGCTTTTCCTCTGTCTCCAGCAAGAGCATCCCTGGTTCTTCCCTTCTCCATCCTTAAGCAGCCAAGGGTTTGCTCATGAAGCAGCAGCTCCTTGCGATATCTTACCTTGACTTTATGGTTTTCTTGCAGATCCCCGTTATTAAACCAAACGCGCTCATCGCCTCAAGGCGGCAAATCCCAGCACGTGCAACAGAGATGGAGGAGCAAAGGCTATCGCTGCATCGGCGGGGTGATGTACCGAGTGTCGGCGAATAAACTCTCCAAGACTTCCAGCACCCCTGGCCGGGGCAGAGACCTGAGCACCAAGAGCCCCGGCAGAGCATGTGAGCAGGAAAAATTTGTCCTGATCTGCATCCAAAAGCCAACAACAACCCGGTTTTGGTGCTGAGGTTGGCTTTTAGGTGCTTATTTCCCAGCTCGTGCGTTGCAACTTATCCTCTGGTCTCGTAGAAGCCCAGATGCAAAGGTGATGGGCATCCCATGGGTGCCAAAGCACATCCCTCAGCTCTTCTTGCTTTACAGTGGCGCTGAAGGGAATCAGAATCATAGAGTGGTTTAGGTTGGAAGGGACCTTGAAGATCATCCAGTTCCACCCCCACTGCCCTGGGCAGGGACACCTCCCACCAGCCCAGGTTGCCCAAAGCCCCGTCCAACCTGGCCTTGAACACCTCCAGGGATGGGGCAGCCACAGCTTCTTGGGGCAACCTGCGTCAGCGGCTCACCACCCTCAAAGTGAAAAATTTCTTCCTAATGTTTAATCGAAATCTCCCCTCTTCCAGTTTACAACCGTTCCCCCTCGTCCTATCACTCCATGCCCTTGTAAAATGTCCCTCCCCAGCTCTCCTGGAGCCCCTTTAGGCACTGGAAGGGGCTCTGAGGTCTGCGCGGAGCCTTCTCTTCTCCAGGCTGAACCCCCCCAACTCTCCCAGCGTGTCCTCCCAGCAGAGGGGCTCCAGCCCTCCCAGCATCTCGGTGGCCTCCTCTGGCCCCGCTCCACCAGGTCCATGTCTGTCCTATGTTGGGGACTCCAGAGCTGGAGGCAATACTCCAGGTGGGGTCTCCCCAGAGCAGAGTAGAGGGGCACAATCCCCTCCCTCGCCCTGCTGGCCACACTTCTTCTGATGCAGCCCAGGATACGGTTGGCCTTCTGGGCTGCAATCACGCATTGCTGGCTCATGCTGAACTTCTCATCGATCAGCACACCCAGGTCCTTCTCCTCGGGAAAAGAATGTAGAAAAATGAAAGGTTTAAGAAAACAGAGGTTTTTCTTAACTGGGGCTTAGTTCAAGGTTGTAGAGATGCGCCGTTAAACTTGTTTCTTTTATAACCTGAGCAAAGTCTTGGGCAGCTTCAAATGGCACCCCAAGGTTAAACGTATTTGAGATGCTCATCAAATTACATTCAGTATTGACCTAAGGAAAGCTGGGAGCATCACTCCGCAGGTAACTATGAAACAGGCATTTCAACACAGTCACTGGCTTTACATTTAGCTTCAATTAAATTTATGTTTCAGCTCCTCTTGTACTTGATGCCTCAAGTGTGGCTCTTAAGCAAGACCAGCTTTTTAACGGTGCCTTAAGTATTTTTTTGAATTTCTACTTGGGGTCAAATATTTTGGCTCCGTAACTGCTTTATTGACAAATTTTGGGGACAGTTAAGCTGGAAAAAGCAAAACCAATGGCTTTGTGCTATTGTTCTTCTTTGCTGGAGGGGTGAAGGGTGCAGAGGTGGGTATGTTCATGGATAATGCTATAAATGAGGCAATTTAATGCCCAAGTCATTTTACGTACGGTGGGAAAGTGGATGAAGAGAGGCAATAAATAGCGCACTGTTGTTGAGAGGTGCAGCCTCCCAAACCGCCTGCGCCCCGATTCGTTTGAGCGTGGTGGGGAGTCCTGGGTAGTTTTAAACCCACAAAGAACAGGATTGGGAAAGGCAGGAGCTTTGTGGTAGGCACAGAAAATCCCAGCAGCGGGAGAGCTGAGCAGCTCCGGGAAGTTTGAAAAACACGAGGAAAATTAGGAGCAAACAGCAACATCTCAATAAAGAGTAAATCATTCCCCCCATGACTCTCGCACGCAGCCGGTAAGTGGTGTTGGAGGGAAAAAGGAGAGAGGGAAGTGAGGGGCAGCCAGGAGAGGGACGAGGGGTGATGATAAATCCTTACTGCACACCGTCGCTGGTGCGTAGGAGGGCAGAGATTTAGCTTAAACCGTGGATTAGCTGCTCCGGACACCTGAGGATGGGAAATGAAGACGCCTTCAGATGATAAGAGATGAGGATGCTGCGGTGGCCGAGGGGGCACGGAGCCGATGGAGCATCGTTTGCAGGTAATCTCCCTTCTGAGAGCATTAAAGGGATGCTCGGCAGCGGTTTGGGGACAGTTTTGCTGGTGTTTTTGCAACTCAGCTCTGCTCAGGACAGATTTTCGTTGGCTGACTCGCCTGAAACGTCGTCCTCGCTGCTGGCTCTGCAAATAGGTACGTGCGCACTCATGAGCCTGCGTCCATATGGCTTGTTTTGAAGTCTGCGATCCTACCTGCAACCGTTAAATCCTGGGCTTTGGTGCTGCTTCAGAAGGAGGATGGGCAAGGATCAGCCTCCGGAGACATGGAAAAAAAGGCTATAAAGCGAGCTCAAGGGTTTGTAGACCAAGCAAATCCCGGTGTCAGCGATGTCGGAGTTTTACAAGAGCTTTGCTAACGGCAGTGGTATTTTCCGAAGTGTCTGAATCGGGGTAATCAGCTGCACAAAATCAACTCGAGCGCGATTCTGCCGTAAGCACCATCCCTGGGTGTTGAAACTGTCACCAAAGGCAGCGAACATCTTGCCGGAGTGCGAAAAAAGGGTTGAAACCCCCAAGACGTGGGCAGGGAAGATGTTAGTTGGAGGAGGTCTGGGTTTGGAGCCAGGTTTCAGGACAGAGTTGGACCACTGGGAAGAGTCCAGGGGAAGAATGATGGCTGAAAGGACTGGAAAACGGGAGGACCTGGGTCAGTGAGATCTGATGGAGGGGCTGCAGGTTCCCAAGTTCATGAAGAGCTGCCAAGTGAAGGAAGGATGTCTTCTCCATGGCCAGGTGGAGTAGCCAAAAACCAAGGGTCTCAAACTGTAGCAGGAAGGGTTCTGGGAGAACTTTTGAAGGATGAGGATTATGAAGTGCTGGAGTAAGTTGGATGGGTTGACTCTAAAATCTCCATTATTGGGATTTTTTAAAGAACAGGTTATGTGAACTTCTGCTTGGGGAGGACACAGCTGGAGCAGGTCGTGCCTTGCAGCAATGAGGTGGTCTTGACTCAAGCTGCTGCCTCATTTCCAGTCCATGGTGGAAGCCATTGGTGGCTTTAATTTAGGTGCTGGAAGACGGTGGGAGGACTTAACTGCCCACCACAGTGCATATATCACTATTTCTGTTCAGAACATCAGTGTTTCCGAGGCAGCTTTTCCCAAGCCCAGATCTTGCACGTGCCATATTTAAAATATTTATTCCAGAGGTTTTGGGTTTTTTCTTATTTATCAAAGTGCAAGAAAGTCTCTAAAATCATCTGGCCGCTGGGAAGTAGCAAAGTCACACGTAGGCAACTCAGCAAAGGCAGATGGATTCAGCCTGTCCATGAATATCCACCACTGGACTGGGACTAAGCAGAGAACCGCCAGTCCAGGGTGCAACTTCTGGGAAAGGGATTGAGCCAAAGGTTTGACAGGAGGATTTTGGCAAATTCAGGCATCGGCGTTGCTCTTGGGGTTTTGCTGCGTGAGAATTTTGGGTATGCGGAAGGGAAGAGCAATGATTTTCAAGGGATTTAGTTTGCAGAAGTGATCTAAAGCAGCTTTAAAAAGCAAAGGATCGGTAAAAGATGCAGGGTGAGAGTGCACCAGCGAGCACCGGATACTTTTGTGGACACTTTTCCCCGCTTTTTGATATCAGTTTTAAAATAATGGGACTTTCATGGAGATGTGCAACTCTCTTGAGGTCAGCAGATCAGACTTGCTGGCCGGCGGTGGGAAGGGAGCTGCTCCCTATCGTGGCTTTATCAGGGGCGACGGGGCACGGAGAAGACGCGATCCCCTCCCCATCCTTCCATCCCCACTGGTACCGCATCATTTAGCGAGGTCTGGTTTGGAGAAACAGGTTTAATTAGTCCAGCTTTGGGACAAAAGGTCCCTTCCAGGGTTATTTTCTGTAAAATAGACCCATCTATATTAGTGTTAAAGATATTTCTTATTTTGCTGTAGTCTCCTTCCCCCTGCCACACGGCGGGTTGGGTTTGTAACCGTAAAGCCCTGGTAACTGGTGTGTGTCAGGATTTTCACGTCATCTTTTAGCTCTTGCCATAATTCATCCTCCTTCGCCGGGATGGATTCAACAGATAACCGGTGTCTCTCGCTTTACGATAACTGGGGCTGGCAGGGCGGAAGATTTGTGTGCGCTCATCGGGTATGAGCCTTCACACGTTTACTGAATAGTCCGTGTTTCCAACACTTGACAAAGTTTATTTAAAAGATGAAAAAAAAAACCTCAGCTTTTCCTTTCCCTTCTAGTGCCAGACGCTGTGTGTTTGGGCTGGCAGAGAGATGGGAAACGCTCCTGACAGTTTAATAGCTTGGAGTTTACTTACGGTGGGTTATAATTCTGCTGTTTGCCTGAATTTATTGGGTTGGTATTTTGTCTTTTCGTAGCCTGACTACAATAAGAAACGCGATACTGGTTGCTGCGGCTGATCCATCAGTGCCATCGTCCTATCCCTGGCGGGCGAGTGGGATGGGCAATCGTTTTGATGCTGGTGGCAAGTTAAAATTTGGTCTCGGGGATGCACCTCCTGCAGCCCTGCACTGTAGTAGAGTCGATCCTGGGGCTACTAGGAGCAATAAAGTGACTCGTCCATCTCCTGGAGCGAGGGGAAGAGCAGGAGTTTGTCATGGCTCATCCGCAACCCGCTTAACGGTGGCGTGACGTGGGGTGACACCCGGCTTGGGGACAGAGAAAGAGTCATAGCAAAGCCAGGAGAAGTTTCTGCAAGGTGTTTTCAGCATAAAGAAGCTGCCTGGAGCGATTTGTGGGTTTGGGCATCAGAGTGGTTCCGTACAACTGCTGAGAACTGTGCTTTCATCCCACGTGTGGCTCTGCTCCCATGGGGCTCGTGGCATGTTCTGCGCTTGTATTCCGAACTCGAAAGATTAAATATAGAAATAAAAAGACTTTTTGCCTTCCTGGCCGGCCGGTGAGCTCAGCTGTACCGTAACTCAGCCACTTGAGCAAGGATGGAAGAGGCTCAGGAGAAAACATCTAGCTGCAAATGCGGTGCTCGGACACCTACTCCTCCTCCCCACGCAGGGCAAAGACCTGGAAAAGCTCTTTGCTGCTGGGATAACTGGTATTTCTGCAACGCCGTGTTTTTCCCCTTTGCAGAAATAGTAGAAAAGAGGCAGCGAAATGGTGTGGAAAGCATTCGATATGTTGCAATTAATTAAGCAAGCGGAATAATTGGGTTTCTCCGCTCACAACGAACCTTTCCTTCATTTCTTTCTACGGCCGCTGAGATGTTATTCAGCCACTTGAGGAATTTCCATGAAATTTGGGGAAAGAAGCAAAAGGTCCTGGCAACGTAGCCTTTCACAAAGAAATTCAAAAGGGAAAATAAAAAAAAAATAACAAACCCACAGCCCTGTACAAGATTGAAAGCAGCAGAAACCAAATTAAGGTTTGACATTGTCCGGAAAGCGGCCCTGACCCCAATCTCTGCACGAGCCACCACCGCTGCCGTGAGAGGTATTGCGCGCTCTGAGCCGGGACTGGCTCTGGCGGTGTTTTTCCAGCGTCCAGGTTGCTTTCCGTGGGCAAATCCTCACCCACACGACTTTCTCATCCTCTGCTGAGGTTTTAACCTCCTGGGAAGCCTGCGGGAGCCCCAGTGGGACGAAAGGCTGGTGGCTCTGGGGACACTCTAGTGTGGCTGGGCTTCACCCGCTGGCGGGATGCTCATGGGTGGCAGCGGATTTTATTTATTGGTGCTTTTCAATTTTTCTCTACAACCATAGGATCCAAAAGCCTTGGAAATACCTGTGATTGCTGAGCTCCTAAAGGTGGAGCTTTAAGAGGAGCTTTAAGTTCTCCTGAGCTTCTGATTCCTGTCTCCCAATACAGCCATGATGGTGGCTCTGACCACAAATTATTTCTAAAGGCGTGGTTGAGTTCAGCCTTCAAGGGCTGGGGGGGTCTTTGCCTGCATCTAAAGGCACTCCGTCTCCATCCTGCTGCGTAACATCCCCTCCCGCCTCAGTTTCCCCACCCTGCTCCAACAACATCTTCACGCACAGCTGGGGAGACCGAAGGTGTGAACTCTTCCACTGCGCCACCCTGGAGTTGGATGACTGATGCTCACGGACACGATTTCAGATGCGGTGGGAGAGCTCCACGCTCGGCAAAAGGAGGAGGGAGATAACCGCGGCGCAGGGGAGCCGTGCATTGGAAGAAAGTGCACTCTCGGCTTCTTGTTTACCAACTAATTTTAGAAGTGCTGAGCACCGCAGAAACGCACTTTCCGCGTTTGCGAGGATGATGAAATGCTCAGCACCGCCGGCAGACCGGCCGAGAGCTTGCATGGATGATGCTCTCTCCTCTGAGCTGCTTGGCTTTCTGAAAAAAAAAAAAACGGGAAAGATTTAAGACTGGACACCTCAAACATGTTGGGACTGAGTGGTGGAGGGGTAAGGAAGAAGTTGGTGGAGGAGAGGCTGACCCAGCGCACCGAGGTGTGAGAACAGTGAAAATTGGAGTGTTGCTTTCCTTAGGTCCCAGGTGGTTTTGGCATGGCTTGTGCTGGGGTGCGCTTGTGCTCAGCCCCTTCAAGATACATTCCTTGGGTTTGGGATTGCTCAATCCCTTACCCCTTTTGAGTTTAATCCCTTGGCCCCTTTTGAGCTCAATCCCTTGTCTTTGGGACTGTGGAATCAATTGGGCCCCTTCAGTCTCAATCCCTTGGTTTTGGGACTAGTCAATCTCTTATGCCTTTTGCGCTCAATCCCTTGGGTTTGGGATTCCTCAATCCGTTGGTCCCGGGATTCCTCAATCCCTTGGTCCCTTTTGGAGCTCAATTCCTTGGCTTTGGGATTGCGGAATCCCTTGGCCCCTTCAATCTTAATCCCTTGGGTTTGGTATTGCTCAGTCCCTTCCCTCTCTTCAGTTTAATGCTTTGGTCCCTTTTGAGCTCAATCCCATGTCTTTGGGATTGCGGAATCCCTTGGTCCCTTTTGAGCTCAATCCCTTGTCTTTGGGATTGCGGAATCCCTTCGCCCCTTTAATCTCAATCCCTTATTTTTGGGATTGCTCAATCCCTTACCCCTTTTGAGCTCAATCTGTTGGCCCCTTTGAGGTCAATCCCTTGCTTTTGTGGATTGCTCAATCCTTTACTCCTCTTGAGCTCAATCTTTTGGCTGCTTTGAGCTCAATCCCTTGGTTTTGGGATCACTCAATCCCTTGGCCCCTTTAGAGCTCAATCCCTTGTCTTTGGGATTGCGGAATTCCTTGGCCCCTTCAATCTCAATCCCTTATTTTTGGGCATTGCTCGATCCGTTACTCCTCTTGAGATCAATTGTTTAGCCCCTTTGAGCTCAATCCCTTGGTTTTGGGATTGCTCAGTCCCTTGAACCCTTTTGAGTTTAATCCCTTGGCCCCTTTTGAGCTCAATCCCTTGGTTTTGGGATTGCAGAATCCCTTGGCCCCTTCAATCTCAATCCCTTGGTTTTGGGATCACTCAATCCCTTGGCCCCTTTTGAGCTCAGTCTCTTGTCTTTGGGATTGCAGAATCCCTTGGCCCTTTCAATCTCAATCCCTTATTTTTGGGGATTGCTCAATCCTTTACCACTCTTAATATCGATCCTTTAGCCCCTTTGAGCTCAATCACTTGCCTTTGTGATAGTGGAATCCCTTGGCCCCTTCAATCTCAATCCCTTATTTTTGGGATTGCTCAATCCCTTGGCCCCTTTTGAGTTTAATCTCTTGGCCCCTTTCGTGATCAGTCCCTTGTTATGGGGATTGATCAATCCCTTATCCCTCTTCAGATCAATCCTTTGGCGGCTTTGAGCTCAACCCCTTGGTTTTGGGATCACTGAATCCCTTGGCCCCTTTTGAGCTCTATCCCTTCTTTTTGGGGATTGCTCAATCCGTTATCCCTCTTAAAATCAATCCTTTGGCCCCTTTGAGCTCAGTCCCTTGTTTTGGGGATTTCTCAATCCCTTACCCCTCTTGAGCTCAATCCGTTGGCCCCTTTGAGCTCAATCCCTTGGTCTGGGGATTGTTCAATCCCTTGGTCCCTTTTGAGTTTAATGTCTTGGCCCCTTTTGAGCTCAGTCCCTTGTCTTTGGGATTGTGGAATCCCTTGGCCCCTTCAATCTCAATCCCTTGGTTTTGGGATTGCTCAATCCCTTACCCCTCTTGAGCTCAATCCGTTGGCCCTTTTGAGCTCAGTCCCTTGTTTTGGGGATTGCTCAGTCGCTTTCCCCTTTTGAGCTCAATTCCATGGCCCCTCCAATCTCAATGCCTTCTCTTTGGGATTGCTCAATCTCTTACCCCTCTTGAGCTCAATCCCTTGGGTTTGGGATTGCTGAATCCCTGTGTTGCTTTTAAACTCAATCAGTTGTCTTTGGGATTGTGGGATCCCTTGGCCTCTTCAATCTCAATCCCTTGGTTTTGGGATTGCTCAGTCCCTTACCCCTTTTGATCTTAATCTCTTGGCCCCTTTTGAGGTCAGTCCCTTGTCTTTGGGATTGCTCAACCTCTTACCCCTTTTGCACTCAATCCCTTGGTTTTGGGATCACTCAGTCCCTTGGTTCCTTTTGAGCTCAATCCCTCCACTTTGGGATTGCAGGCGCTGGTGGGCAGGGACCTCGAGGACCACCACCAGATCCAGCACTGGTGTAGACCGGAGCTTGCAGAGCTTGGGAGATGTTCTGCAGCAGCCGCTCCAGGCTCCTTGCAAGCATCTACTGGGAAAACAACATCGAACCTGGACGGTGCTTCATTAATTGAGGTGGCTTTGCTAATAAAACGCTCGTGACTGCCTGTCCCAGGGACACGCACGTTCCTCTTAGGAGGTGGGGTGCAACTGGGCAGGAGAACGCGAAAATCTGCGCTCGAGCGGTGGCAGCTCATCCCTTGTTTTGCTGTTACCTTCTGCGAAGTGAGGGCTTCTGCTGTCCGGTGAGTAAAATAAATTACCCCCAGCAGCTGCTAGTGCTGATCGTCTGAAACAGTGGAACCCACTTAAATGAATAATAATTAAAGAAATAAATTTCCCCGAGTGCCAGCCGCAAAACTTTTTGTTCAGCAATAAAGCCAAGGAGGGCCTCGCAAAATGAATCGCTTGGCTGTTTCCGAAGGAGCCTGCAAGCGCCGCAGCGGGCGAAGCGGCGTTATAATGGGACTTATTAAAGGAGCCGGCGGGGTTCAAGGAAGCCTTTTCCTGGGGGTCGAGGTCGCGTTGAAACAGGCTGAGTAGAAGCGAGCGTGGCTGACGGCAAAGCGCATTCCCTTGACGAGCTAAAAAATAACGGGAAGTTGGGATGACCCTGTTAAAGTCATCCCCGGTGGAGCCCATCGTCTGCTGGCCGCAGTCGCTTGGGCAAAGCCCTGCTTGTTTCCCTCCCTGTGTAAGATTTTCATAAATAATCCTGGATTTAGGACAATTTGGGCAGCAATGGGCTCGGCACTTTCCTCTGTTCCCAAGGAGGGTGACCTGCGTGGGTGGTGTTGGCCGTCAACCCAACACGGTGCTCTCACCCTCTTGCGCATCCCTTGGCCCTGGTGCATCCCAGCTCTTCTCCCTTTTTTTTTTTCTTTACATTATTTCAGTTTTCTACAGCCTTTCCACCCTATCAAAAATAAATTCCTCGATAAGATGCGCAAACAGACCTTTCCACCTGATGAGGTCTGGGGGCCGTACCCTAAGAGCAATAAAATCTTCCCTAAATAATTAAGCGGGTAATAATTAACCCCGCTCCCTGCGTGCAATATTCGCAGCCGATTTTTAACGCGAAGGGAAATGTCAAGGAGTCTTTGTTCGGCGTGAGTTTGTTGCATCGACGACCCTTGGGCGAGGGGGGAGCTGAGCAGGGTTTGGAGCTGGATTGGACCGTCCTGCTCCCTGTGTTGGCATCCGGGAAAGCACCGAGCGGTGCTCCCGCGCGCCGTTGCTGCGCCGCCAAGGCAAATCTCTGCCGTCCTTTCCCTGGAGAAGAAAGACCAGGCTGGAAGTGAGACATCCCTCAAGCCCTGAGATGTGTTTTGGGGTTATGGAAAAAGAAAAGGTCCTAATTAATGTATGAGTGTTGACGGAGGGGCGCAGCATCCGACCCGCTCGTTTTAAATGTATTTTTGGGGTCGTGGAGGTCCTAATTAACGTATGGGTGCTGACGGAGGGGCGCAGCATCCTACCCGCTCGTTTTAAATGTATTTTGTGGTTGTGGAGCATTCGACGGCGATAAATTGTGCCTCTTTCCCCTTTTCCATCAAAAGCTGGAATTTCGAGCAGGAATCAAACGCTGCGGGAAACGCCGTGGGACCGTTCGGCTGTGGATTCCTTCGGAGGAGGAAGGTGGGGGGGGGGGGGGGGAAAAAAA
>NW_009647760.1:1590226-1596908 GCF_000708025.1 Charadrius vociferus | reverse complement strand
AGTCTCCCGGCTGGCTTAGGTACAACAATCACTTCTCGCCGCTCGCGCTTGATAACACCGCGAGCCGCCGGAGCAGCCGGTGTCAGGTTGGGATGATGCATTAAGAGAAACAACCCCCGCTTGCACGGGCTGCGTATTTCCTTACAGATGAGGCGCTTCGAAGCGACTAAATCATTAAGAAGGAAAGAAAAAAATAAAATAAAATAAAAAGCCGAGAGAAAAACACCTGTCCCTTATGCGGGGTATAAAATATCAAGCCTGACGCCGCCGTGCTGTGTGTAATCAGTTAAAAAGCCCTTAATGTGCAGTTCTTGATGCTCTCCCCGAGCAGCTTGTATTTTTTTCCGTCTTTTTGGTTTTTTTTTCCCTCCCCCTGTTCTTCCCGCTGCCTTTGAGCGTGTGCATGGGAGGAACTTGCCATGCCACTTTAAATCTCTGCAGCGAGGGACTTTCGCAATATAGAGGGAAGCGGAATATGGGATGTGCAAGTTGTTCTCCTGATCCGACGGCACCGTTGCGTCCCCACGCTGATGCTCTCCCCCCTCCGGAGAGCAACCGGGGAGATGAACGGGACGGATTTGGGACTGGTGTCTGTCCTGCAAAATAAAAGTGGGTGATGTCAGGACCAAAGGAGACTCCCAGAGATCAGAGTCCCAACCCTGGCGGTGTCATTTTGGCTTTTTGTTTAATTTAATGTGGACCCCGGCAAATTTCAGCTCCT
Organism: Charadrius vociferus; assembly: GCF_000708025.1. Lineage (NCBI taxonomy): Eukaryota > Metazoa > Chordata > Aves > Charadriiformes > Charadriidae > Charadrius > Charadrius vociferus. The sequence continues at coordinate 1,596,187 of NW_009647760.1, read as the reverse complement.
AATTTTTTGATTTAACCCTTATCCAGTTCTCCGGTTCTCTTTTGCTCAGCCCTGATTTCCCACCGTTACTTTGATAATACAGATACATCCCGAATCTCCGCTGTCTGCAGAATATCAGAGGCTTTGTATTTATGAATGCAAATCTCTTGGTAGCGGCTCTAACTGAGCATTCCGAGTTGGTAACCACTCTAAAACCCAAATGCTTAGGTGGTTTCCTAATAGTTCGGAGAGGATTTGCGCTCGGGATGAGGAATTAGGTGGTGGAAAAGCGTCGACGAGGGGTTTCTTTGCCAGCTGCCTGTCGGATGCTTTGCCGGACCTGGTCGGCACACTGGATGGATGCAGCTCACCCGGATTTTGTCAGGGATGGGACCGGCTTTTGGGTGGTTAAACGGCCTCCGGGCTGTGAATTAATTCACAGCAAGAGCCCTCTAAGGGGAGATGCGCATCGCCCGTCCACCTATAATAGTGTGACTTCTCGCCAGAAGATAAAAGCCGGGCGAAAAAAAACCCCAAACATTATGCCAGGGATGTATTTTTGCTGGCTATAAATCCCAAACCAACAGCGTAAGGCTGTTACACCCTTTATTTATTTACTTATCTTATTTCTTTCTTTAGGGATTCCTTCTTTCTGGCCAAGATGCGGGTAGCAGGCTGCTTTAACCAAAAGGATGACGCACAAGCACGGGAACGTGTTCGTCCCCGAGAGGCCGCTTTTATACCCTGGGTATTAAATATTTAGTGAGATTGTCTGCTGCCCCGAGGACCCGGCTCCTGGTATAGCCCGTCCTGCTGAGCTTTCTTTAAGGAGCATTAAACATAATTGCCGAGGGCCGAAGGATGCTCTATCCCTACCCTAATGGTCGGACTTTAATTTGGGTCTTTCTCCCTGCATCAGTTGGGAGGTCAACCTTGCTTAAGCGTGGTGGCTTCTAAACCCGTCTCCTCGCTCAGAGATGCTCTACGGCATCTTTGGAGTGACCCGAAGTTGACGTGCATTTATTTTAGCGCTGAAAATTAGTAGTGAAGCAGCTCTGCGATGAGGGGGAAGCCAAAAAAAAAAAGCCAACCCCCCCCGCCCCCCCGCCCGGCGCTGGCTTGATAACTCGGCGAGCTCACGGCAAGCTTGAGCGAGCTTGCGGCGAGCTCCGATGCGCTTGCCGCTGAGTCGCACGGCGCTGGCTCGATGCCTCTGATGGACAGGCATGTGCCGCCTGTGCCGGCGTGGCGCCTGCGCCAGCGGTTTTATTTACGGAGGGAACAGATGGGGACTTCGCCGACGCCGGCAGCCCGAGTGACAGCTCGCGCGCGGGGAGAGCGCGCTGCCGCGCTATCAAATTCCGCTCGCTCAACTCCCCAACACGCCCGGGCTGGCAGGTGAATGACTGAGCCGTTCTCCTACCACCTGGAAAGCTGAGATAGAGCCTTTATTTTCAATTCAGTCTTTCCAACGCCCGTCAAGGACAATTTAATTCGGTGCGTGCACCTATCGGAGGCGAGCGCTGGGCTTCCCCGACCGGCTTGCGGCGAGCAGCCAAGCCAAGCGTGGAAATTTGCTGGACCAATAACGCAAGCATGCGAGTTGCCCGGAGGGGGTTTTTGGCACCTTTGGGTGCCGAGGGGAAAGGTCCCTGCTGTGCTCGGAGCTGGCAAAGAGCCCTTTTGCCATGGCCATTCTGGAGGTGCCAACAAGATATAGGTCCGTAAAGAACATCCTCACTCATCCGGGCTCTGGGAGCTGCTCACTTTGGGTTAAGCAATAAGATCTTAGAATCGTAAAATGGTTTGGGTGGGAAGGGACCTTTAAAGGTCATCTAGTCCAACCACCTGCCATGGGCAGGGACACCTCCCACCAGCCCAGGTTGCTCCGAGCCCCGTCCAACCTGGCCCTGAACACCTCCAGGGACGGGGCAGCCACAGCTTCTCTGGGCAACCTGTGCCAGTGTCTCACCAGCCTCACAGCAAATAATTTCTTCCTAGTATCTAATCTAAATCTCCTCTCTTCCAGTTTGAAACTGTTACCCCCCCAATCCTATCCCTATGCTCCCTGATAAAGAGTCCCTCCCCATCTTTTCTGTAGCCCCCCCCCAACTCTCCCAGCCTGTCCTCCCAGCAGAGGGGCTCCAGCCCCCGCAGCATTTTTATGGACCTACGATACTGAGGGCCGTGTGAATTCCTGCAAAAATTTACGATTCTGAGCAAATTATCTATGTTTTTCCTTTTTTTTTTTTTTTTTCCCAACAGCGAGGTTGCACTGTACGCCCAGTCCTGGCTTCTCTCCATCCTCCTGCCTGAACAGATCAGCTACGAGCCGATACATCGCCAGGTTTGTACGCGTGGGGAGGAACGGCGCGCTCCTCCTCTGGGTGCTGCGCGTGATTTATGGTCAAGACGGTGTTGGCAGCTCGAGACGCGGCTATTTTACTGGCTGTTTCATCGGTGAAGCTCCGGCCGTGGCTTTTCTCTTATCCTCTGTTACAAAGCGGGTTTAAGCTCAGCCGAAAGCCGCCGTTTCTGCTTGGAAAGGGTTTGAAAGATGATTAATGGATAGCAACTCCCTCCTGCCATCAAAGAAGGCCAAATCCTGCTCGGAAAGTCCCTTTTTAAATGAACCAGATTATTCTCAAGGGGTATTTTGTTGGGGTTTTTTTTCTCCAACTCTGGAGCCCATCCCAATTTAACCCGGCAAACCTGTAGGTTTTCCGTCTCGCTCTCCCGCTCACAAACTGGGATCCTGCCACGTGGCAACTGGAAAGCACTGTGTACAGGAGGATGACGGCACGTTGCTGCTACCAGCTTTCTCCTTGGCTTTTTTTTTTTTTTTCTGTGCTACAGATGTGTCACATATCATCATGTCCTTAAGTATGAGCGTTTGCAGACAAGTCCCTCTTAATTGTAACAGACTCAAATTTATTCCTGAAGTGTGTCTGTTCCAGCTGTCAGTGTACAGACATAAATGCCAGATTCTAGCCGTGTTTTATCATATCCTACTGCTGATATCATAGTATCATAGAACGGTTTAGGCTGGAAGGGATCTTGAAGATCATCCAGTTCCACCCCCCCTGCCATAGGCAGGGACACCTCCCACCAGCCCGGGTTTCTCCAAGCCCAGTCCAACCTGGCCTTGAACACCTCCAGGGATGGGGCAACCACAGCTTCTTGGGGCAACCTGCGCCAGGGGCTCACCACCCTCAGAGTGAAAAATTTCTTCCTGATATCTCATCTAAATCTCTCCTCTTCCAGTTCGAAGCCATTCCCTGTTGTCCTATCGCTACATGCCCTTGTAAAAAGTCCCTCCTCAGCTCTCCTGGAGCCCCTTTAGGCACTGGAAGGGGCTCTAAGGTCTCCCCGGAGCCTTCTCTTCTCCAGGATGAACAACCCCAACTCGTCTACGTCATTGTTGCGTTGGCGATGTTACCTGACCCTCTTGTCTTTCTCCGTTTAGCCGTGCTGTTCAGCGAAGTTTGGCCATCATTCGTCAAGCCAAGCAGAAGAAAAAGAAGAAGGAATACTGCATGTACTACAACCGCTTTGGCAAGTGTAATCGTGGGGAGAGCTGCCCCTACATCCATGATCCGGAGAAGGTGGCCGTCTGCACCAGGTATGGATGGACACAGCAATCATATGCTCACAGTAGACTGGGCCATTGGTTGGCTTTGGTGCGTGCTCCTGTGATATTCCTCAAGGAAACAACCCAACAACGGAGATGTAAGACCATGAGGACAGATGTTCTGGGTCAAGCCCAGGGCCTGCCCAACACTGTTGGGTTGGCAGGTACCTACAAGAGGAGGACAAGACGAGGCACACAGAGGAGGGCTATTTCGCCTGGCCGGCATCTCTCAGGTGCTGGCAGTGAAGCTCTGCAGCCTGGTAGCGTTGGGTTTTCAACTGCCAGAGGGTGCCACCAAGCTGTCATCGTGTAATAGCCGGCAGTTCTCTTTGGGTTTGGTGAATTTATTTAGTCCTTTCTTTGGTACACAACATTTATGGCAATGGGTTGCGCAACTGAATTACAGACTGCATGAAAAGGGCGTCCTCAACTGGCGCCTCCTCGCTTGTCGTTCATGAGAAGGATGGAATAGTCATTCCCTGATCACCTTCTGGGCACCATTTATAACTATATAGTCCTCCCCTCTTCGTCCATGCTTCCCAGACTGGAGAATCATGGTCTATTTAATCTCCTCTGGTGATTTTTCTCTAAATTTACACAGCATGTTATGCTTATTAATGCTAATAAAGCATTGCCTCCAAGTTAAATCCGCATGTTTTGGTTGTTCTGCACAGCCGGGAGGGACTACAGAAATACTTATTTCACATTTTGGAGGTGGATACCAGCGCCAGGACGTTTAAGTCTCATAAGTAACCTTCTGTACTGTAGTACAGAAACTCTAAAGAAATTAAAAAATCATAGTATTTTCAGAATTTAAGTAGTGTTTTAAGAATTACTAATAATAAGATCAAATCAACATTTCTTAAGTACAATAATAGTCCTTAGTCATTAACTTACTGCTTTCAGGTTGAGGATGCCATCGGAGTTTGCCAGGTGGAACTTTGAGGCTAAAAATTATAGCCAGTCCCCAAAGAAACCATCTTACTTGAATGATTTTGGGAATCCTGGGTAATGCCCGGTGCAGATATCGGAGCGGTGCAGATCTGAGCTGAGTGACTTGAGATGACCGGGGGATTTCTTCTGGCGGCGTTTCTCAGATCTGCTGGGATCTGTGCAACAGGTTTTTATCCTTCAGCCTGTGACGCCGTGCAGCTATGAGACTTGATAATTTATTACAGGAGAACTGATTCATGGTGCCAGCTCATTATACCTGCCCAACAGTTGATTAAACTATATTATTAGTCGTTTAGAAAGTGTAGAAAAGCCAACTCCGCTGATGAACAACTTGAGTAATTCCTCCGTAAAATTGCTGCGGTGCTAGAAATCATTTGGAGGTTGCACAAAACTCGATGGGAGAACGTAGAGGAGGGAAAGGGGATTTATTATTTGTTTTTAACTGAATTCACTCACTCTTGCGAGCACTGAGGTACGTGTGTCCAAGGTGTCTGGTCGGGATTAATTCTGGTGACACAGGGGACAAGGGATGCCGGCTGCTAAGTCGTTGTTTGGAATCCTTCCTTCTTCTTACATTGGCTACCAAGTCTGGTTTTGGGCTGTGCACACTTTAGGAATTGCTGGTGGGTGAGGTCTTTTGGGTCTCCATCCCACCCCAATTCCATGAATCAGTGAAGGACAACACTGATTTACTCCCATTCTTGTGTCTCCTTCCCCTGGTGCCTTCTAGCTCCGATCCCGTTCTTTAGCTTTCTGTTATCATCTCTTTATTTTCTCAGTCTACTTTTGGTGTAGGGTGTCCTTTGTTTTCTGGATCTGGGTGTCTTGAGGTGTAGCTGTGCTGTGATCGCAATCATCTGCAAACCTGCTTGCCACCAGCCAGCTGGTTTTCACACCTATATGTTCCCATTTATACTTTGTTCAAACCAATCTGAATTTTATTTTATTTTTAATGAATCTCTCCGATGGTCAGCTCTAAATTTAACCAGATTTTATAAATAAAGTGGAGACCATATTCTGTGCTCCAGAACCTCCCTGAGGTTCAGCAGCTCAGAACATGTACCCCTGGAGTCTTGGGGGGTTCAGACCAGTGCTCTCCCCACGATAACACCTATATTTTATTAATCTGCTGTCACACTGGTGCCTCCTAGGAAAACTTAGTCCCAACATCCTCATGTGCTTTGGGATCTTGGTTTCTGTTGTGTGCCTGTCTTTGCTCCTCCTGGTTGTTCGCCAGTCCCACCTTGAGTCCTCCTGGTTCTTCATGCAGCGTCTGGTGTAATCAGAGCTCTAGGAAGGACATTTCTCTTTCTGGGAGCATCATAGAATCATAGAATGGTTTAGGTTGGAAAGGACCTTGAAGATCATCGAGTTCCAACCCTCCTGCCATAGACAGG
>NW_009647760.1:1579750-1589974 GCF_000708025.1 Charadrius vociferus | reverse complement strand
TCCTCGTGGCCCTCCTCTGGACACGCTCCAGCAGGTCTGTGTCTTTCTTATGTTTGGGACTCCAGACCTGGATGCAGTACTCCAGGTGGGGTCTCACGAGAGTCGAGTAGAGGGGCAGAATCACCTCCTTTGACCTGCTGGCCACACTTCTTTTGATGCAGCCCAGGATATGGTTGGCCTTCTGGGCTGCGATCGCACATTGTTGGCTCATGTTGAGCTTCTCGCCAATCAGCACCCCCAGGTCCTTCTCCTCAGAGCAGGTTCATCTCTGAACCTCACGGTACAGGCCTTGTTCTACCTACTAATGAGCAGCCATATGCCACAAAAGAACAAAATCTATCAGGAAGCACCAGCTGCTCTTCTAAGAAGAGGGACTCGTACCAATTTAGGGCGCGAAATGGGCTTTAACAGTGAGCTCGGCAGCAGTTGCGTGTATTTGTGGCCTTGAGGCAAACATGGTAACGGGGCAAGAAGGACGCTTGGTGTTTAAAACTGTGGGTTTTGCAACCCACCTCCTGCTCAACCCTCTCCTTCTGATGTATCCACAGGTTTCTCCGTGGCACGTGCAAGAAGACAGACGGGACCTGTTCCTTTTCCCACAAGGTGTCCAAAGACAAGGTCTGTATGGCTTCCCAACGAGCATGGTGCGGCTCTACGAGCGAGCAGACCTACGCTGGTAGTTGTAGGGAGCTCTGCCTCGTTGAGTGCTTCCAGCAGAGTTTGTAGTTTGCTTGCGAAGCTCTTTGGGCTCGTGATGGGGTTGTGAGAGCAAAGCGAGCCTCTTCAGCTGGCACGGTGAATCGGTAGATGAAGGCGTTGAGCAGCGGATTGGAAACTGGAGCACCTGGGGCCGCGTTGGGTAATGTCCGTTGGGTTAAGGAGCTCTTCAGCTCCTGGGATCGGAGAGAAAGAGCACAGGAGTAGAGTTGAGTTGCTCCTCATCCTTAGCTACCTCCATAAGATCAGCCTTCCCTCTAAATCACCCCACGTTGGGGTCGGAGGAGGAGTATGTTATAACGGACAAGAGCTCAGAGGTATAAATGAACCTTTCTAAAAAGCCAGGCAGGGAAACCGCCTGGCAGAACGGCTTTTGAGTTCATCATCAGTTTCAACCTTCTTCATGTATTTGGGGCTCCGCGGTTTTATTACGCAGAGCGAGGTGGAAAAATAATTAGGTTTTCTTTTAATGATTATCAGTTGACGATTTAGCAGATTAACCTCTGTTCAGCGGCTCGGATCTCCGGTCAGATGTAGCTTTGGAGACCTCAAGCGTTGAAGCCGAGGCGAAGTTGATATTGAAGGTTAAGCGTAGCTGCGGGTCCTTCTCTGGGCTGGGATGCAGTTCGAGCACGTATTTACGTTTCAGCTTTGTTGGACGGATTTGGAGGATCGTTTCTCTGCTACAGACAAAGTATCACCCAGACAACAGCAGTAAGGTTAATCCCACCGGCGTATTGAAACGCCAACCAAAGCGGTGTCGCTACACGAGGAGCAGTTTATCATCGGCTCCGGTGTCATGGCTCCGCTGTCGGGATGGAGATGCCAGAAAGCGGGATGCGAATGAAGACAGGTTTTCCTGGAGAAGCCTGTGAGGCGCAGTCCTTCATCATGTTGCTCCGTGGGTCTGCAGCCCCCCTTGGCTGTATTTCTGGCATGTCATTTGTCGAAAGCAGGTTTGTCAAAGCTATGCCTGGGGCACGGCAGGGACCGGAGCTCGCCTGAGCCATGCTGGATCTGGGAACGCTGCTTTTAATTACTTGAGCTTTGGTTATTTAGCCCATGCCCTGCGAATTGTCCTTATAGCACCTTCTTCTCCCCGCTCCCTTCGAGCATCACCGTCCTCCGTTCCCAGCCCACAGCATCATGTAGGTAATTACAGTGCAATTACTGACCTGTAAAGGATTTAACCCATGGGCTGTCAGGTCTCATCAGCATCTGGGACAGGATCTTTTGCAACACCGTTTGCCTTTGGGCACACAGTTTTCTTGTCTCCCTTTCCCTCTGTTTGCCTAAGGCACGTTCGCTGTCAGCAGGGAACTCATAAGTTATCCTGGCGGTGAGCAGAGTCGCTCCGAACGAGACACAAAGCGCCATATGTTTTTTACATGTATCTCTCTTCAGAGTCACTTAATCACGAGTATATAAAATGGAGAAACTAGACTGGGGACAGCTGTACTCCCTGACTCCGTGGTGTGTCAAATGAGGGATGGGAATGAGAATTGATAGAAGGAAAGAGGGCTGGTTTGGGTTTTTGTGTTTTTTTTTTTTTTCTTCCCATAACTTATAGTTACACTTAAGAAATAAAGAAGCCAAGAAAGAAGAAAGCTTTGCAAAGGCGCTGCCTGTTGGTGTATCCAGAATTGTCATAATTAATGCAGATTTGGAGCAGACATGGGGTCGGTGACTTCATTTCACCCAAGTGAGTGATGCACAAGCGCTCATCTGCGCCTCTGAGCCCGAAGGATTGAGACTCATCCAGACTGCACAAGACTGTCAGTTTACAGCTGTACCAGCGAGTTAAATGGTATTTCAGCAGGTGCTGGAGTTTGGGTATGGTCCCAGGGCCCAAACCTGGGTGAGACTTGGGAACTGGAGGTGGTCAAGGAGATGTTGCGGTCGGTGGTTTGGCCGCAGCCGTGTCCACCAAAAGACTTGACGGCTGGATGACGATGGGATTGCGCCAACTGGTTTTGGTACCTGGGAATGTCCCTCGGCATGTTTAATTTGGTGGTTGGAGATGTTGCCTCAAATTTCACAGAATCACAGAATGGTCAGGGTTGGAAACGACTTCTGGAGATCATCCAGTCCAACCCCTGGCCAGAGCAGGGGCACCTCCAGCAGTTGCACAGGACGGCGTCCAGGTGGGTTTGGGATGGCTCCAGAGTGGGAGACTCCCCCACCTCTCTGGGCAGCCTGTGCCAATGCTCTGCCATCCTCACAGGAAAGAAGTCCCTCCTCAGGTTGAGATGGAACTTCCTATGTTCCAGTTTGTGCCCGTTACCTCTTGTCCTGTCACTGGGCACCACTGGAAAAAGACTGTTCCCATCCCCCTGGCACCCTCCCTTTAAGGATTGATAAGCGTTGGTAAGATCCCCCCTCAGTCTTCTCTTCTCCAGACTAAAAAGCCCCAAGTCCCTCAGCCTTTCCTCCTAAGAAAGATGCTCCAGTCCCCTCATCATCTTTGGAGCCCTTTGCTGGACCCTCTCCAGCAGTTCCCTGTCCTTCTTGACCCGGGGAGCCCAGAACTGGGCACAGTGCTCCAGATGTGGCCTCCCCAGGGCAGAGTAGAGGGGAAGGATGACCTCCCTCCACCTGCTGCCCACACTCTTCTTGATGCACCCCAAGATGCCATTGGCGTTCTTGGCCACCAGGGCACATTGCTGGCTCATGGTCATCCTGTTGTCCCCCAGGACTCCCAGGTCCCTCTCCACAGAGCTGCTTCCCAGTAGGTCAGCCCCCAATGCATGATGCATGGGGTTATTCCTCCCCTCCAGAAACACCACTGTGTCTTGGTGCCTTAAGCAGAACCTCAGGCTTTTGGCTCCTGGGCTCTATTTTGGGTGGATAGATGGGAATCACTGGCTGCAGTATGGTGTGGCAAACTCAACCTTTCCCCCATAGCAGCACCTCGCCAGTTAGGAATTGGAGAATGATAATGATAGTATCGTCACGGTAATAAAACTGAATTAAAAGGGGTGATCGTGCTGAAGGCTCCTGCAGAAGACCTGGTTTGCCACCGTCAGTTTGGGGACAGGGTCTCTGGGAAGGGACCCCACGGGGCGCGGGTGGCCTCTGCCAATCTCACCTTCTTCCTTAGCGGTTCGCCGCTACCGAAGCATCATCTAAACCCAAGCTGAGTCGTTAAATTAACAAACCTACAAACGAAGCAGCTCTCTTACGTGCCTTAGAAACAAACGCTTTTCGGAGCGCCCGTTTCTGGCCGTGCCCGTCGCGCTCCGTGGGGAAGGAGGATTATATTTCGCGGGATTAGGCGCCTCCGGGGGCGGTTTGGAGGTCTCCCCACGTCGCCACCCTCCTCGTCAACGCAGGCTGGAAGAGAAACAACCTCCTCTGTGGAGTTCCAGCCTGTTTTCAGGGTGATTTATAGCGACGGGGACGCTGCTACCCAAAGCAAGAGGCGACTTTGCTTTTCAACTCCCGGAGCTCCCTCTTAACCCGGGTGATTACTAGCAAAGGTGGCGTTCGCCTCATTTATCAGCGGTGGGGAAAGGCAGGTGAAGGCGCTCGGCAGAAGAAGGCAGCAGTTTTTCCCCCAGCTCGGCGGGCTTTATTTTTGGAGCGGATCCCACCTGCTCCTGGGATGAGGGATTGGGGAGGGGGACAGCTCGGTTTTGGGGTTTTAATGCGATGAATGATTTTCTTGGTGTGGTTAATGATGGTGCGGTGTCGGCTGTGGGTTACCGGTTTTGCTGATGCCTTGTTAATTAACTCTCGATTTCACTTTGTGGTTGTCTGCGTAGTGGGGGAGAACCCCACAAATTCCTCATCGGAGGAACTTTGGGTTGTTGTCATTGTGTGTCTCACCTTGATGGGAAGTCACTAAGGATGAAACCACGTGCCCGGTCCAGGAAGGGAAGGACGAAATGCTTGAAGGGTGCTTAGCTATTAGTTTAAGGACAAAACTCTTGCTCAACCTTGGAGTGATCCTGTGCCTCAGTTTCCCCACTGAAAAATGGGGACAATCCCTCTGTTTTCTCTGGGAAAGCTGCATGGGTTATCTGAGCTTTCCCCATCCTAAGCAGCAAACCCCTTGCTCCAAGCCGAGGACGCTCTCCGGGGCGGAGGGCTGCTCCAGATGGCCACGTTGCTTTGCAGATGCTTTCGAAAACCAAATTATCTCTCTGGCAATGGAAAAAGGAGCCCGGAGGAGAAGGAAAACGGGCGGCTGGGGAATTTTTGCTTTGCAGGGGCTGCAGGGCAGAGCCTTCGGCTGAGGAGCATCCGTCGAAGCGCCGTGCGGGGGAATTTCTCTGCGAAGCCGCCGGCGCGTCCCGGTGATTGAGAGTAACCGGTAAATCTGAATGAATAGGTTTGTGAGTGAAGGTTAGCGAGAGGCTAGGACTCGGGCAACCGCCCGCTGCTGCTACAACAGCTTTTCCCCTTGAGGAACTCGAAAAGAATCAGCATTTTTCTCCCTAATAGAGCTTCAAAACTCTGTTGTGAGCAATTTGGAAATTCACGTTGAGTTTCGGGTTCATTAGCTGCCGGCTCCAAAGCGTGTACATAGTCAAAGCTGTCTAATACGGACGCACCGCACCAGTGCCTTGAATTAATGTTATTGTTATTTGTGTGGACGTAGTGGGGTGCAAACAAGGTTAATTGAAATGAGAGTGCTGCTTCCTCTTGATAATGGCTCAGGCTTGACAGCTAGGAGGAGTTTATTTTTGTAGAAGAGCTGCCTTTATTATCCCTTTTTATTAGAGCTAATTTGGGCTCTATATCAAAAACTACATTAAGGGAATCATTTACGGTCACACCACCACCACCGAAAAAGATAGCCCCAGAGCCCTGTCCTTTATGTTAATGTCTGCAGTTAAAAGACAATTAAAAATAAACTCTTCTCTTTTAAAGCACCCTTTGTTTTCTTTCCTCTTTGCTTCCCCCTCCTTCTCTCTATTTCTCTCTTTGCCTCGAGTGAGGCAATTTAGTTAAAACCCTAATGTGCCCTTCAGGGAAAGGGATTTTTTTTCCGGATAGCCCCGGCTGTGGTTATTACGGAATTGTAAATATTAGTTTGGGAATGCGCGAACCGGCGGGGACTGAGATGCTCCCGGTGAACGGTGGGATCGATACTGCGCCGAGCAGGAAGGGAATTCGGCGCGTGGGTGAGCAGCAAGGGATTGAGCAGGAGGAGCCGGATTGTTGCGGCGGCTTCGGGAAGCGCACGTTCCCATCAGCAGCTGCCTAGTGAGGTCGGGAAGTTGCCTGCGGTAGCCGGTGAGTTAAAGATGCTGAAATATCGCAGCAGGCTGGTAATTTGTTTTTAATTATAACAGCTGGCAGAAGGTGAAGTTTGTGGTTTGAGGACGATGAGGATCCTTGTGGGTTCGGTTTTCCCCGTCGGCTGTCACACTGCTAAAGCTCGGGAGCGGTGAGCGTGGGAGTGGGACTCTGCTCCGTGTATCTGACCTCTCTCGTCCTCGACCGCTCATGGCAGGAGACTGGACTCTCCTCTTCCTTTCCGTCCCTCCTGGAGCATCCCTCGAGCCAGGGCTCTCTCCCTCCTTTCCCTCCCTCCTGGAGCATCCCTTGATCCAGGGATCTCCTCCTCCTTTCTCTCTGTCCTGGAGCATCCCTCGAGCCAGGGCTTTCACCCTCCTTTCCCTCCCTCCTGGAGCATCCCTTGATCCAGGGCTCTCCTCCTCCTTTCCTTCCCTCCTGGAGCATCCCTTGATCCAGGGCTCTCCTCCTCCTTTCCTTCCCTCCTGGAGCATCCCTTGATCCAGGGCTCTCCTCCTCCTTTCCTTCCCTCCTGGAGCATCCCTTGATCCAGGGCTCTCCTCCTCCTTTCCTTCCCTCCTGGAGCATCCCTTGATCCAGGGCTCTCCTCCTCCTTTCCTTCCCTCCTGGAGCATCCCTTGATCCAGGGCTCTCCTCCTCCTTTCCTTCCCTCCTGGAGCATCCCTTGAGCCTGATCCCTCCTCCTCCTTTCCCTCCCTCCTGGAGTATCCCTCCTGGAGCATCCCTCCTCCGCCGCACATAGACAGGCATCATCACATCACTCACAGCTCTTGGGGGATGCCAGGCTGATGCCTTCGCATGATGCAGCCCTTTCCCCCAAAAAATAATGCTCGTGGAGGTGCAAGCGCTTGTTCTCCCCCTTGCTAGGATGCACCTTTTGGAGCCTTTATCTAATGATGTGCTCTGCACCCTCCCGCCTTCTCTGTACCCACAGAAGAGCTAAATAAAGGGGGCACCACCAGGATGCTGGTTTGGCCTTTGTGATGGCTGGACCCCCCTCCGGGAGGGTGCAGCAGGGCTGGACGTGAGCCCTGCGCCGCTGATCCCATCACAGTCGCTGTGTCTCCCCTTGGGAAGGGTGTTCTCGGTCCTCAGCCACGCGACGGTGCGGTCAACTTAGAGGGTTTTGCAAGCAAGGAGCCCGTGGGAAAACCGCCCCTTCTCTCCTCATCAAGGTTAGTTAGGAACGTCGGCAGAAGATGAACCTGTCACGTGCGTCGTGCCAGCAAAGCCTCCGTGATAGCCGAGTTTATTACGATTCCCCCATCCCTTCCCCGTGCTGTACAGAGGCAGTTTTGTGCTTTCCACCCCCTCTCCAGCATCCTGAAGGGATGCTAAGGCAGCACGTTCGTCCCCCTGCATATATACACCGGGACCGCATCATGTCAGGGAGCTGCGTTGCAGGAGACCAAGAGAAGAACTAAAAATACCTCTGGGATCAGTGGTTGGCAAAAGGCATATATTTATTTGACGCATGTCATGGTTTTATTTTGGTTTTGGGTGTTGGAACAGTTCCTAATCGCGAGTCGGGGAGAGCGCTAACAGGTTTCTCATCCTCTGCCCTTGCAGATGCCGGTGTGCTCCTACTTCTTGAAGGGGATCTGCAGCAACAGCAACTGCCCATACAGCCATGTCTACGTGTCCAGGAAGGCAGAAATATGCCAGGATTTCCTCAAAGGTTATTGCCCCATGGGAGAAAAGGTAAAGAGGGGACCAGCTCTCGGGGTCCAGGGAGGGATGCGCCTTTGCCGAAGCCAAAAGCTGTTTTTCACACCAGCTACGGTGCTGACGGGAGCCGTAGAGCAGGAAGCTGCTCGACACCTGGCTGTGATGAACAGCAGTCCTGTGCTTTTCCAAAGGGCGATGGGCAAAGTGGTTTGGCTGTCTTACTGGCAGGAAAAAAATAGGAAACAAATTAAAAGGCTGCAGCTCGCAAACGTGATGGCATTTCCCCAGGGAGACCTCTCTGGGGTGTCCGTGTTACACCGGAGTCCGGTCCCTGAGCCGATAACACCTACCCTGAAAATTGCTCAGTTAAATAGATGAGAAGCGAAGGAAAAGGCTTATGAGTCCCTGTTTACGTAGAAAAACCACAGACATCGATGCTTATTTTGCACGTTGGCTCCGTGACGGGTTAAAACTTGAGCCTTAGATCTTGTGGCTCAGTCTTAGCAGCACGACCAGCCTTCCTCGCGTAGCCTGCAGCAGCTGAGCCTCAAGCTGTGCTCAGTTACGGACCTGGCGGCTTCACGGAGCCCACCTCCAGGTCCTGGGAGCGTTCTGGTTTAGCTTAATGCAGTGAAGTCCTACATGGACTTTACATGCACCCTGGGTTGACTTGCAACCTCATCCGTGAGCTTACGGCACCCGACGGAACACGCAGAGTTTGAAAGAGAGCAGCTTTCCTGGAGCGGTACCTGGAGCCGGCTGCCGCTTGCTGGTTTCTGAAAGAATTTTAGAGCTGTTACATGCCAAAAAAAAAAAGAATTTTGGGGTTTGTCTGACATCTCGTGGCTCCCCCCTTCTTTGTAAGAAGTTCTACAGTTCCTCAGTGGGGCAGAGCCACACTGCAAGATCTCACCTCTTCTTGATCAGTGGCTAAGGGAGAGGGTTGGCTGTGCTGATGTTCCCCTGGGGATCGAAGCGACCGTCCTATCTGACTCCTCTTTGCTGTTCTCCATTAATTTAATATTTTTGCCTCTTAGTGTAAACCACTCTTTTGTTACTAGAGCATGCAGTTTCATTTGGGACCTGTGAACAAGATATGGGCCACCTTCACTTGGTTTCTCCAGCTGCGTCCAGCTCCGGGGTCCTCAGCACAGGAGAGACATGGACCTGGTGGAGCGGGGCCAGAGGAGGCCACCGAGATGCTGGGAGGGCTGGAGCCCCTCTGCTGGGAGGACAGGCTGGGAGAGTTGGGGGGGTTCATACTGGAGAAGAGAAGGCTCCGTGGAGACCTTCTTGTTGCCTTTCAGTACTTCAAGGGAGCTTCTAAGAACGATGGGGAGTGACTTTTTAATAGGGCCGGGAGTGATAGGACAAGGGGTAATGGCTTTAAATTCAAAGAGGGGAGATTTAGAATAGATATTAAGAAGAAATTCTTGACTGTGAGGGTGGTGAGACACTGGCCCAGGTTGCCCAGAGAGGTGGTGACTGCCCCATCCTTGGGAACATTCCAGGTCAGGTTGGACGGGGCTTGGAGCAACCTGGGCTGGTGGGAGGTGTCCCTGCCCATGGCAAGGAGTTGGACTAGATGGCCTTTAGAGGTACCTTCCAACCCAAACCATTCTATGATTCTGTGATTTCCTGTGCAATGTTGACCCATCTCTATGAACCCAACTGGAGAATGGGAGCCATCCTCTTCTCTCGGTCTTCTTCTCTCTGGGGAGTTTGCTAGTCGCCTGTAGGGCACATTTGGTATGGAAAAAAAACATCATATCGGTGTCCTGGCGTCGTTCAGTCACTTCCATAAGCCTACAGCAAACGAACAGGAGGAGACAGTGAAAGCCTCATCCTTGAGCTGGAGACTCCAGGTACCACGTTGAAAACATGATGGGAACTTTGTGAGCACTGCTTTAAATTGGCTCTTTGGCTGAAAAACCGAGCCGCTAATGAAACGCTCGTTTTGTTTGCCTCAAGTCTCCCAGATCGCAGGGCACCATCCCAAATTCACCCCCGTGGGCCTACGGAACGATGTTATTTTATTGCATTTAAGAGATAACGCATGAATAAGTGTCTGCCTAAGCGTGGTTTTGCTTAGACTCGCTGCGCCTGGAGATTTCCAACTCCCTTGTGACTTTGACTGCTTTCCACAAGTTGCTGGAATGAGCAACTGGACAGTCTGAAGAGTTGGGCAGAGAGGAACCTAATGAAGTTCAACAAGGGCAAGTGTAGGGTACTGCACCTGGGGAGGAATAACCCCATGCACCAGTACAGGTTGGGGGCTGACCTCCTGGAGAGCAGCTCTGTGGAGAGGGAGCTGGGAGTCCTGGTGGACAACAGGATACCCATGAGCCAGCAATGTGCCCTGGTGGCCAAGAACGCCAATGGCATCTTGGGGTGCATCAAGAAGAGTGTGGGCAGCAGGTCGAGGGAAGTCACCCTCTCCCTCTGCTCTGCCCTGGTGAGGCCACATCTGGAGTATTGTGTCCAGTTCTGGGCTCCCCAGTTCAAGAAGGACAGGGAACTGCTGGAGAGGGTCCAGCCAAGGGCTCCAAAGATGATGAGGGGACTGGAGCATCT
>NW_009647760.1:1545362-1579726 GCF_000708025.1 Charadrius vociferus | reverse complement strand
ACTTCTTTGCTGTGAGGGTGGCAGAGCAGTGGCACAGGCTGCCCAGAGAGGTGGGGACGTCTCCCACTCTGGAGCCATTCCAAACCCACCTGGACGTCGTCCTGTGCAACTGCTGGAGGTGCCCCTGCTCTGGCAGGGGGTGGGACTGGATGATCTCCAGAGGTCCCTTCCAACCCTGACCATTCTGTGATTCTGTGATTCTGTGCTCAGCGCCCATCACCGTGTCATCAGCGTGCAAAGCCACCAGCCTGTCCCAGAACCCAAACACAACAGCAGACGGTGCCTTCTGCCAGCAAACCCTTCCTTTCCTAAGGAGAAACCGCTGCAGAGCAAAAAACAGGCAAAAAAGAAGGGGATAAAAGCCCAAAGTGAGAGCTTTAAGGAAAGCAGGACATCAGCACCAGTGAAAGGAAACACTAATAAATTAGGCTGTGCCTAATTACTTTTTGTGGCAGCGCATGGAGGGGACCGCGGGCAGCATAAACATTTCCTCCGAAGGAAAACACGGGCGTCCTGCCGCCTCCCTCCAGCGCAGCGTTAGCCACGCCGGCAGGGTCTCTACAATTATTTTTAAAATATTCCAATTTAAATGAAAATATAAAAGAGATATTTAGAATATTTATTCTATTAGTAAAAGTGCTTACCGTGTCACTTTTAGAGTGTCAGAAAAGCATTCTCCTACAGATGATGGATAGCAGCCTGTAATTATATATGGGGAGAAATTGCTGAGAGGGCCATATTTAACTGGGGAGGAGAAATACCAGCTTGGGCCATTAAGGGTTAATTTTATTCTCTAAATAATATAAAAAGTGCTGAGTCCATTCCTTTGCTCAAAGTAGAAAGTCCTCAAATGGACCCCAGAGAGTTTATAATATTCTACTGAATCAAGTAAAAATGTTAACCTTGCTTCATAAAACGATGGCTTGTTAAAGATGCGCAGTCCCTTTTCTTTTGAATAATTTAGGATGGGAGTAAATCTTCTCTCGTTCTGCCTTTCTCCGTCCAAGGAACGGCGAGAGCCGTTTGCCTGTGGTCTGCACCGCAAGGGTCATGGATGGCAAAAGCGCACGACACTGGTGTAGCATCCTCAGAGGATAAACTCTGACGAGGATGGCCGGTAATTAGGAATTTAGAACCTTCTGTGTTGGGGTTTGGCACACTGGGTTCTTCTCCCGGTTGTGTTTTCCTCTCTGCGCTCCCCCCGAAGAAGCACCATTTCTCGTTTTTATCAGACCTCCATAAAAAAATGTCCATTACGATCCATAATTTATGACGTGTCGTTGGCAGTGTCGCCTCTTAAATACTTTCTAGATGTCTTGCAGGATGCTCAGCCCACGTTGATCGGCCTTTGACCCATCCCATGGGCTGTAAGTCCAACTGTGTGAGCTCTTCCTACAAATGGTGCTGGGACCAACCTGCTCTGGCTCCATCAGGAAGTTAGAATGTGAGAAAGCTTTAATTTTGCATTCCCAAGTCTCTTTTTCAGGAATGTAGACCGTAGAGGGGAAAAGTCCCTCCACCCTTGGGGAGAGGACACAGCTCTGTATAAGAGCGTGACCACATCCTCTGTTAAGGGAATGCTACCCCCAATATTAATCGTTTCCAGGAGGGAGCTGGTAGCAGAGCCAGAACTTTGCTTTCCAACATCCTCTCACCGGTTCCTTGGGAATTTTCTCACCCTGTGTGCTTACATGTGGACCTACAGTTTCCTAAAGGGACTGGAGGGACCTGTGAGTTTGACTTGGTGAAGCTGTCGGTGAAATATGGCTCCAGATAGCTCTGGGGCTCGAATCATCTCTAAACACAACGTCTTATGTGTCTTAGCTAAAGCCACGAAGTGATGCCCACCACGGAAACCTCCTTGCCATCTTGCCTGGAGCTCCCTGACCTTCTCCGGCACCGTGAAATGGTCACGCTCAGTGAGGCTGGTCCCTCTGGGTTGGTCACCTGCACTGGAGGAAGCCTGAAGAGGGAAGTGGGAAGAGAGGGAGAAATGGGGCCTCTTGCAGGTGCTCCCCAGGGTTTTCCGAAAATGTTTTGATGAGCTGCTCTACGGTAAAAGCTCCTCTCTGGTTCCCCATCCATCCTCCCATATGGGTCCTTGTGCCTACACCTCGGTTTGGAGCATGGGTTCACTGGGAGAGGATGGGGTGAGGCTGGTGGGCACAAGGGATGATGTAGAACTATCAAGTGAAACCATGGTGGCAGTGTCCCCCGAGGGTAGGGACAAGAAGGAGATGTAGTAATGAGCAAGCTGCGTGACCAGCAAGCCTGGAGGAGGGATGCTCCTCTCGGCTTGTCCGAGAGCTGATTTCTCTGCCAAACCTCTCTCATTGCTGCGCCCGCGCTTGGCTCCTGAAATCACACCCAAATAATAGGAAATAATACAAAATAATGTGATAAAATACCCGGCCCAAAGGTGTTCGTAGGGTGATAACGTGCATTGCGCGTCGGTCAGGCTGCTGTTGTAATATTTCACGGCTAACCGCCGGCTGAGATCTCTGCGTGGCTGAGAGCGTGGACCTGGGAATTACGGCGAGCGCGTAACCCCAAGACATTAAGACAACCCCAAGGAGCAGGTGCCTTGAGATTTGCTTCCAGGCACAAGGCTTATCGGGGAATAAACTGTATTTGGGCCATCCCAAGCACAAATCCAGGCTTGGTGGAGAATGGATAGAGAGCAGCCCTGAGGAGAAGGCCTTGGGGGTGATGGTGCATGAGAAGCTCCATATGAGCCAGCAATGTGCGCTGGTGGCCTAGAAAGCCCCCGGCATCCCAGGCCGCATCCCCAGCAGCGTGGCCAGCAGGGCGAGGGAGGGGATTGTGCCCCTCTGCTGCGCTCTGCTCTGGGGAGACCCCCCTCCAGTGCTGCCTCCAGCTCGGGGGCCTCAGCACAGGAGAGACATGGACCTGGTGGAGCGGGGCCAGAGGAGGCCACCGAGATGCTGGGAGGGCTGGAGCCCCTCTGCTGGGAGGACAGGCTGGGAGAGTTGGGGGGTTCAGCCTGGAGAAGAGAAGGCTCCGTGGAGACCTCAGAGTCCCTTCCAGTGCCTAAAGGGGCTCCAGGAGAGCTGAGAAGGGACTCTGGATCAGGGAGGGGAGCGATGGGATGAGGGGGAATGGTTTGACACTGAAAGAGGGGAGATTTAGATGAGATATTCAGAAGAAATTCTTTGCTGTGCGGGTGGTGAGCCCCTGGCGCAGGTTGCCCCGAGAAGCTGTGGCTGCCCCATCCCTGGAGGGGTTCAAGGCCAGGTTGGACGGGGCTTGGAGCAACCTGGGCTGGTGGGAGGTGTCCCTATCCATAGCAGGGGGGATGGAACACAGTGATCTTTAAGGTCCCTTCCAACTCTAACCATTCTGTGATTCTCTGAATGGTGACTGGGGCAGGTTTTGGTGCTGATATCCTCCAGCCCACGCAGCGTGTCAGAGCAAAGGCAAGCGAGTCAGCCCGGTCCCCTCTAACTGCTGCATCTGTAAAATTGTTTTGTATTAAATAAGCTTTTCCCCCATGGTGTACATTAGCGAGCGTGCTGCATTAAATACCTATCTTCATATTGTTTCCATCAGCTGCCTTCAAGCCTGTGGGTAAATTGTTCCCCCGTGGGGACCGTTAAACAGTAAGACACAGTGAGATTAAACGAGACTACCATGAAAACGCACGGGGAGATGTACTGGAATAAATCACGGGGAAGCGGGAGCTCTGTGCTCTGGTGTTTGCCAGCAACCCATCGCTCCTGGGGACCTCAGCCGACACAACCAGCCCCGTCCTTGCTGATGAAGCTTCTCCAGGGGATTTGCCATCGCAGCATGTGCTGGGAATGCCTGTCAGTCTCCTAAAATCATAGAATCACAGAATCGTAGAATGGTTTAAGTTGGAAGGGACCTTGAAGATCATCCAGTTCCAACTCCCCTGCCATAGACAGGGACACCTCCCACCAGCCCAGGTTGCCCAAGGCCACGTCCGGCCTGGCCTTGAACACCTCCAGGGATGGGGCCTCAACAACTTCCCCGGGCAACCTGTTCCAGTGCCTCACCACCCTCAAAGTCAAAAACTTCTTCCTAATGTTTAATCTAAACTTGCCCTCTTCCAGTTTGAAGCCATTCCCCCTCGTCCTGTCACTACATGCCCTTGTAAAAAGTCCCTCCCCAGCTCTCCTGTAGCCCCTTTAGGGACTGGAAGGCCGCAATAAGATGTCCCCGGAGCCTTCTCTTCTCCAGGCTGAACAGCCCCAAATCCATCTTTTCATTCCTTCTGAGTTGCTCAGCCAACTGCCTTTCACCGAAGCTCTGATTTCATAGAATCAGAATAGTTTGAGTTAGAAGGGACCTTTAAAGGCCATCTAGTCCAACCCCCTGCCATGGGCAGGGACATCTTCAACTAGACCAGGTTGCTCAGAGCCCCGTCCAACCTGGCCTGGAATGTTTCCAGGGATGGGGCAGCCACCACCTCTCTGGGCAACCTGGGCCAGTGTCTCACCACCCTCACAGTCAAGAATTTTTTCCTAATATCTCATCTAAATCTCCCCTCTTTGAGTTTAAAGCCATTGCCCCTCGTCCTAGCCGCGTAAAATATTATCAGCAACGCTCCTGCTAGCGGGGGCAGGTCTGCTTCGCACACTTTGCCCGAGGAAGTGCCACTTCCTTGGGAAAATTCATTTTCCTCCCTCAGGTGGAGAGTGGTGTTTTTCACAGTGGCAGCTGCTTGATTTTTCTGTCGAAAATTCCAACGCGGGGACTTTTTCTTAGCTGACGCCTTGTTCTCGTTTGCGTTTCTCTACTCTCATGACACGGTTGGTTATTTTCTCCTTTTTCTGGTGGAAGTTTTAACAGGTTCCCACCGTAAACTTATTTTGTGTGTCTGATACATTAAATTTAACACGTTTCTTGAGGAAAAGGCACACATGAGCTGCGTTAGCAGCAGCGAACAGTTAAATGTCTTTGGGGTTTTCTCTTAATTATCCAGTGCTCGGTTTGCAATGGAGAGTGGCAGCCCGGGGTCCTTGTTCCCCTTAATCTGTTATCACAGAGAGGTGAAGATCAACGCTGTTCATGTTGCATGTTCTCAGCTGGTTTTTGTTGCCTGCTGACTAAAACAGTGTTTTTCTTTTCGTGCAGCCAACAACAATCAGTAGTTGGTCTTTCTGGGTCTTTTTTCCCCCACCTTTGGTTCCTGGTTGACCCCCAGCCAGCTCTTGCCTTTTCCTTCAGCACATGCGGTCATTGAGGAACCTCTGTGCCTTCATCCAGGTAGTAGCTGACTGATTCCCAGCTCTGTAATTGCAATCTATCTCCATCTTTTCATCGAATCATAGAATGGTTTGGGTTGGAAGGGACCTTTAAACGCCATCTAGGCCAACCCTGCTGCCGTGAGCAGGAATATCTACCACTAGACCAGGTTGCTCAGCCTGACCTTGAACACTTCCAAGAATGGGGCATCCACAACTTCTCTGGACAACCTGGGACAGGGTCTCACCACCTTCATCATAAAACATTTCTTCCTTAATGTCTAATCTAAACCTACCATCTTTTGGGTTAAAACTGTTGCCCCTTGTCCTGTCACTGGTAAAACGCCTCCATCTTTCTTAGAAGCCCCCTTTTGATATTGAAAGGCCACAAGAAGGTCTCCCCGGAGCCTCCTCTTCTCCAGGCTTCTCCAACCCCAAATCTCTCAGCCTTTCTTCATCAGAGAGGTGTTCCACACTGCTGATCATCCTGGATTTCTGTCCCAGGTTGTCAGAGTGGTCACCACAGCACCCATCACGTATGGTGTGGAGGTAAAGGATGGTGGGTCTCCTCTTCCTGCAGCACTGAGAGACTTAATGACAGCAAAGAGCTTGGAGGTGCTTAATGGTAGAACCTTCTTGAGTCTAGCAAGTACAAGAATCGCAGTGAATTATTAAGCTGCATATAAATCCTTTAAGAATGATTTCTTGCTTCTCCATTCTGCTGTCCTGATCGGTTGTGCTCCTTCTCCCCAAGGTCCCAGCTGCTGTGGTGGGGCTAGCGGTGGGACGGGAGCTGCTCTATGCTCACTGCTGCTGTTTCAGAGCTCCAACCGCTCCCTTAGAGGAGAAGCATGGGGACAAATGTCTGGATGAGAAGTCCATCGAGGGTTGTTAAACATCTTCTGGCTGTGGAAATCCTGAAGGCCCAGGCTGCTTCTTAATCTCATCCCTCCGAAACCGGTACTGGCCGTGGCCAGAGAGGATCTGGGAGAGGTTTTGGTTGGGTTGGAGGTTGTGAAGGGAAGCACCCCAACTTTGCAAACAGCCTTCCCCTTTCCCTCCAGGTGTGCTACCGTGGAGAGAACCTGTGTTTTGGGTCTATGTTTCATCCAGGTCAGTTTTCTGGGTGGCGGCCTCGTACCTGTGGGTCTTCCGCATCACATCAGTGGATCAGCCAATGTTTGCTCCTCTCCCGGAGGCCCTTCTGATACTGTGTGAGACCTTAAGTGGCTCTTTCACATACAGATCGTTTGGCCAACGCTTTTAGTTTGGGACTGACTAAGAAGTTTCAAATGGAGATGATTTTTCTTTCAAATGGCCCCAGGGCTGATGCCTGGAGAGAGCCAGCCATGGCAGGAGCATGTTTCCTGGCTTGAAGTGCTCATCTCCAAACTCCATGACGTTTTTACGCTGAATTAGACCCAGTCAAGCTGAGAAGCTCCTCCATGCCCAGCTACCAGGGGAGCTGTTTGAAGTGCAAGAAGTCTTAATATCAAACCTCCCTCATCAGTATTAGCACGGGGAGGGATATGGGGATGGCTAAGCTTTGAGCCATCCCAAATTTTCTATAACTTGGCCGTACCTCCGTCTCATTCCTTTTATGATCCTATCACAACCGCTTCCAATTTCTTCTCCCCTTTAATTCAGAGAGAGCTGGTGACAGCAGGACGCACTTGCGGCGTTGGATGGGGAAGGACAGGATGTTGTGTGGGTGCAGGATCTGGCAGGACCTGAGCAGAGGGGAAATGGCAATGCGATCCATGGACCTCTCAACGTGATGAGGGGCTGCCCAAGAGGCAACTGGGGGGAATGTTCATTAAAACTGTAAATCAGTGAAATGAGTGAGCTGGTCAAAGGGTGTAGAAGAGGAAAAAGAGAAAGACTTGCATGATTTTGCTGCGTAGAGACATATCCCTTTTCCATCTCGGTGAAATCTTTAAAGATGACCCATGTAGGGTTGGGCTTGCTGAGCCCCAGTGTCCCACTCTGTACCTCCTTGTCACCAAACAAGTCCTGCGCTGGGGATAAAACTCACTTGTGGTCCTATTAGGGCATCAAACTTTTCAAAGAATCAAACCTCAAACAGATTTAACCGCCTGCATTGAAGAAGGTTGGGTGTTAGGTCTGGACATCAACAAATTGCTTCTTCTTGAGAAATGACCCATTTTATACACTTCCAGTGGGAGAGATTGTGATGAGGAGGTGTCGCATTAAAGCATCTCGGCAGCTTCTCCTCCCCTTTCTCTCGCTTGTGCCAAAATTTATCTCCATCTTGCACGCAGCTGTTTTGGGCTCAGATGGAGGACAGGTGGTAGAAACGCTCAGTCTTAGCTACAGAAACACTGGTTGCATGCGTGAAGCTTTGCGTGGGGCTGGTTTTAGAGGTTACGAGCCCTCTGGGGGCTTTCTTAGGTAGGATATCAACCATGCGTGGGGGGAGAAATAGGAGAGGAGTTTGCCAAGTGGATGCATGGGCATCTTTTTGCCTGGTGCCGGAGCAGGCGCAGCATGGAGACCTACCTAGGCATGGCTCCCTTACCTTTATTTTGACCTAAATTGTGTTGAGTCTGTTTGCCAGGAGTTTTTCGTGATATTTTAGGTGTATCTGTTGACAGTAGGCATGTATCCACCGGTTCCAACTGCAGGTTCCTGGTTTGCTGAGTGAACCTCAACTTTTCTGCTGGTTTTTGGTGCTTGCAGACATGACTGGGCGGCACTGGAGAGAACTCCTGGGCAGTGGGGCAGCCGCTTCTCTGGGATAGAGGATTTGAGGCTTACCTTCTCCCATCGTTCAGAAATAGCCGATGGGGAGCACTGCCTTTGATAGCTCTTTTATAGTCCACTGTATGAAAATCAACTACAAAAGCAACTTCATTTTGTTTATCTTTAATTTTGGCTCTGGTTGACAGATGTTTTCTGGGTGTTAGAGTTGCCTGCTTGATTTGGTTTGTTGGTGTTTTTTTTCTATAACACGTAGCAGAAATCTTCAGTCAACAAAATGATTAGTAAGTAAAACCTTTCTTAAAAAATAATAATGGATGGGTTTGGTAATGAGTCTGCTCCTAAGATCACAAATGGTGGCCAAGCTGGATTTGAGCAGGCTGAGATCTGTCTGGGTGCATCCCGTTGGCTTGTTGGGGACGTTGAGTCCTCATGCATCTCCTCTGGGCGACGACGGCCGTGCTACTCATCGTGAGTGATAAATCTTGGTACTAGCAATAGGAGCTTTCTGTTGACAACGCTCCGTAGCCTACAGAGGAGGTTTAAAACCAATCAGGTTTCTTCCGTGCCCAATCTTACTCATGTATTCCTGCGGAAATCTTTGTGGGTTTCCAGTTGCATCTTATTTACCGTAGTCTGTAATGGCATAATGAGGGTTCTTATTGCTACTTTAATTTAACTGTAGTATCTTCAACGGCATTCAGATGCTTACATTAAAGATGTTGCTTATCAGGGCAAACTTGAACTGCTTAATAGCCTGGGCTAGTTGATAATAGTGCCTAGATAAATACCGGTTTGTGATTTTTCTCTCTTGCACGTCAGTGTCTTTGTAGAAGGAGGTGCATCGCAAAACATGAAAATTCGGAAGTTCGGGGCAAAAGCAGTGGCTGAATCACGGCTTATAAAGTGAGAATATACTGATGACGCAGAGTTCTTGATTTCAACCTGAACTTCTGTACAGATGAATACAAAGAAGAGCAGATTTCATTTTTGCTTCCCATGCTGGAATCTCCCTTCGTTCCCATCTGTTCTCCGTTGTCAGACGATCTCTGCATCCCACAAGCAGTGGGTGGCACCTTCTCTGAGCCACCTGGAATCACGTATGTGGTAGAGCCCCTGTCATCCCTGATGCAGATGACACAGTAGGGGATGTCCGACGGGTGTCCATCTTGCTCCATCCTCAACGGTGATGATTTTGGGTTGATAATTACCGTTGTTGGGTTCCCTGTGTGAAAGTGGCTCCATCACAGCTTTGGGGTGTGATGAATGAGGTTGTGAGAGTCTCTGATGGAAATGGGGTTCCTCAACAAAGCAGAACAGGGAATGGCGTAATGCCATAGACATTCCCATGTGGGGGTGAATGCTGGTCTTTGCTCTTCGGTTTGGGATTCGCCTTCTAGATGTCCGCATCCAAAGTGTTACAGTCAATGTCTCAGCATCCAAGTGGAAACCAGTACCAAGTAGTGTCCCTTAATGGTCTGTACTGGAACTATTACTGTTCAATATCTTCCTGTGTGCCACAGGATTGAGTGCACCCTCAACCAGTTCGCAGATGACACCAAGCTGAGTGGTGCCATTGATTCTCTTGAGGGATGGGATGCCATCCAAAGGAATCTTGACAGGCTGGAGGAGTGGGCCCAGTTGAACCTCATGAAGCTCAACAAGGCCAAGTGCAGGGTCCTGCACCTGGGTTGCGATAATCCCCAGTATCAATACAGGCTGAGGCATGAAGGGATGGAGACCAGCCCTGTGGAAAAGAACTTGGGGGTACTGGTGGGTGGACATATTGAACGTAAGCTGGCAACGTGCGCTGGCAGCCCAACAAGCCCCCGGCATCCCAGGCCGCATCCCCAGCAGCGTGGCCAGCAGGGCGAGGGAGGGGATTGTGCCCCTCTGCTGCGCTCTGCTCTGGGGAGACCCCCCTGCAGTGCTGCCTCCAGCTCGGGGGCCTCAGCACAGGAGAGACATGGACCTGCTGGAGCGGGGCCAGAGGAGGCCATGCAAATGGTCAGAGGGCTGAAGCACCTCAGCTGGGAGGACAGGCTGAGAGAGCTGAGGTTGTTCATCCTGTGGAGATGTTCTTGTGGTCTTTCAATATAGAAAGAGGGCTTATAAGAAAGACGGAGAGCGACTTCTTACCAGAACAAAGCACAATGGTTTTAAACTGAAAGAGGGTAGGCTTCGATTGGAGAGAAGGAAGATTTTTTTTTCCTGAGGAGGGTGGTGAGCCCCTGGCGCAGGTTGCCCAGAGTTGTGGCAGGCCCATCCCTGGAAATGTTCAAGGCCAGGTTGGACGGGGCTTTGAGCAACCTGGTCTAGTGAAAGATGTCCTTGCCCGTGGCAGGGAGTTGGCCTAGATGGTCTTTAATTGTCCCTTCCAACCCAAACCATTCTATGATTCAATGATTCCTCCTTATGTTTGTGGCTTTGCTTTCATGGTGGCTCAACTGGCCCAGAGTGCTTTGGGTTTGGAATAGGGAGTAACACCCTCAAACCAAGGAGCGGGAAGATGAGAGGAAACAGCCGGTGACATCCTGGGGTGCATCAAGAAGAGTGTGGCCAGCAGGTCGAGGGAGGTCATCCTCCCCCTCTACTCTGCCCTGGGGAGGCCACATCTGGAGCACTGTGTCCAGTTCGGGGCTCCCCAGTTCAAGAAGGACAGGGAACTGCTGGAGAGGGTCCAGCAAAGGGCTACAAAGATGATGAGGGGACTGGAGCACCTTTCTTAGGAAGAAAGGCTGAGGGACTTGGGGCTTTTTAGTCTGGAGAAGAGAAGACTGAGGGGGGATCTTCTCAGTGCATATAAGTCCTTAAAGGGAGGGTGCCAGGGGGATGGGAACAGTCTTTTTTCAGTGGTGCCCAGTGACAGGACAAGAGGGAACGGGCACAAACTTGATCATAGGAAGTTCCATCTCAATCTGAGGAGGTACTTCTTTGCTGTGAGGGTGGCAGAGCAGTGGCACAGGCTGTCCAGAGAGGGGGGGGCGTCTCCCACTCCGGAGCCATTCCAAACCCACCTGGACGCTGTCCTGTGCCACTGCTGGAGGTGCCCCTGCTCTGGCAGGGGGGGGGACTGGATGATCTCCAGAGGTCCCTTCCACCCCTGACCAGTCTGTGATTGTGTTATTTAGAGGAAGCTCTATGGTGGCGGAGAAGGGATGCGAAGGAGAGCCCCATCCTTTAGCCCCATTTCTATTTGGGCTGGACCACACCGGGGGAATGGATGCTGCAGGGACAAGGCTTTTTCTTGCCTGTTTCAATCCCTCCCACCTATTTTGCTGCCTCTTAAATATGATGTTCCTGGTGATTTTCGAAACGCCGTCCAATTCTTGCTCCAGCTCTAGAGGTATCTTATCTCAAATGCTGTTTCATTGCCTGCAGATACCAAGGCAGAGAGTTCACGGCTTTGAAGTAGATCCTGGAGAGCATTTGGTAGATCCCAAATCTTAGGAAGCATTTGGAGAAGGCCATCAGAAGTCAACACTTTCCTGCCAGCATTTTGCTAGGGCACCAATCTCTGTTTTGGGAGGCAGAAACCCATTTTGGAGCGAATTCCTTAGGATAACTGTGTCGGATAAATTTCTCCATGGTTATTTGACAGCCTGGGTGATGTTCGGATGTATTGTCCTCCAGGTTTTAACGACAGCGAGCTGGATATATTATTATTTTTTTTAAGGCTCCTTCCATCTGCACCCAATTATAAAAAAGCCATCAAAAAAAAGCTATTTACTGGCTGTCAGTTCAGAGCGGCGGCAGAAAACAGCTCCGCCACCTCCAGCGATAGCTTCCCAACAGCCACTTAGTGCCGAGACGTGGTGGGTAAGAGGGACATTAAAACAGCCTGACATCAATCCAACCGGTTAATCCCACTGCTGGGCGATGGGGCTACCTGTAATAGCTCCGGTGAAGCTGCGTGGATGTGCAGAGGGCTTTGAAAACTAGAAAGCGCTTGAGTTGAGGCACTTGGATTTTGGGGCTTAACTCATGCTTTTAATGCTCCTGGTCCCCAGAAGGTCTGCTTGGTGCTTTTATCACTGCAGTGCTCTGGGTTTCCAGGCAGGAGCTGGACTCCTGTCCATCGCGGTGGACGGAGAGATAGAGATGGGTCCAAGGAGATGGGAAGATGCTCCAGCACTTTGCCATCTCTTGTCCATCTGCTGGTCCCTTTTCACCCACCGTCCTCCCACACTGAGAAAGGAACAACCGAACAAGGGGTGAGACAAGCCTGGAGATACTTGAGAAGTTCAACCTGGGCAAACTGTTGGTGGAGCGGAGCCGGGAATGTTTTTTTTTCCCTACCCCGTAAGGTCAGTGGGAAGTTGTTGATCGGCCCAGTAACCCAGCTTCGCCTTCCTCCCGCCCTCCACCTCCTCCTGCCAAGCTGCTTCATGGAAAATGTTAATTAACGTCATTCCTGAGGCTGAGCCGGGACCTTGCACCAGTTGCTGCCTCTTCCTTTGCCAGATCCGTGCTAAAGAAGGCTGCGCCCTGCAAACCCCCTCGTCTCCGTCCCGCTCCCTGCGTGCATTGGAGCCTGTGGGGCCATTTAAGGCTTTGTGGGTCGTTAGCAGCACCTTAAATTTCACCCAGAGCTGTCTTGGCAGAGTCTCGACCGCGGAGGCTGCCAGCCAGGCACCATCCCAGCACAGGGCAGCACTGCTGGTCTGGGCTGTGGGGGGAACCCCCGGAGCGGGGAGACCGGGATGGGGACAACATCACCGGGATGATGGGATCTTCATCAGCACCGGGTGTAGATGGGGGAGGAGGGGTTCCCCGGGGCTTTTTAGGAGTGCTCTTGGATTTTCTGTTGTCTCCGTTGGATGGGACCAGAGGGTTTGGTTTGTTTTTTTTTCTTTTTATGGTCCAACCTGCGGGCTGGCGGGGGTCCCGTGGGGGTATAATTAGCCACCCCGACAGGTGGAAGGGATCGGATGGCCCCCGGCGTGAGGTCGCACCCGCCACCCCGCAGCCCCGCTCGCCTTCACCCCGCCTGACGCACGACCAGCGGCGAACCGCCTTACGGCCACCCAGCCCCGGCGTGTTCGCTCTGGTGTGCAGGGCAAGAGCAGAAGAAGTGCTGTAAATAAACGGAAGGGGCTTTTCCAGCCACCGAGCCCGGCGGGGAGGCGATCCCAGTTTCACTATCCCAGCCCTAAAAGGGCGGTGATGGACGGGGAGTTACGGAAGAAGGGCCGAGCGCTGGGGAGCAGCGTGGAAAAGCCATTAGAAACCCGAGCCGGGGACGCAACCCTGGGATTAGTCGCACACGGTTTGTTTTCTTTATTAAGTATCTTTTTGCCATGGAGCCAATAAATGTGGTCTGGTACAATGATTGACTTAGAGGTTGGTGCTGGTGAGAGTGCTGGGGAGGTGGTGTGTCCCCATACCCAGCTGGGACCACGGCACCATCGTCCCCCCACAGCAAGGATTTGTTACTGGTCCCTTGGGTGCCCTGCTGGGAAGAAACAGCCACGTTTCTCGGCTTTTCCCCAAAACAGCATCTTCCCTCGGCACAGCAGCATCACCACCGGCAGCGAGGGTGATGCATCCAACTACCTGAAAGGAGGTTGTAGCGAGGTCGGTGTCGGTCTCTTCTCCCAAGGAACAAGTGATAGGACAAGAGGAAATGGCCTCAAGTTGCATCAGGGGAGGTTTAGATTGGGTATTAGGAAAAATTTCTTCACGGAAAGGGTTGTCAAGCGTTGAAAGAGGCTGCCCAGGGCAGCGTTGGAGTCACCATCCCTGGAGGTATTGAAAAGAGGTGTAGACGTGGTGCTGAGGAACATGGATTAGTGGAGGACGTGTCAGTGTTAGGTTAATGGTTGGATTTGGTGATCTTAAGAGTCTTTTCCAACATAAACGATTCTATGATACACGTGGCGGTTTGAGGCCAGGGCTCTGTTTTCCTGCTCTCTCCCTTCCCAAGTCCATTTTGTGCTGGAAACCACAATACAGGAGTGGATCTCACACCCTTGGGCAGAGGCTTTGAAGAGCTGCCACGCTGGTGATAAATATGAATGATCAACATCAGGTGGGTTCATAATTACAAATGGTCAGGGTTGGAAGGGACCTCTGGAGATCATCCAGTCCCACCTCCTGCCAGAGCAGGGGCACCTCCAGCAGTTGCACAGGACGGCGTCCAGGCGGGTTTGGAATGGCTCCAGAGTGGGAGACTCCCCACCTCTCTGGGCAGCCTGTGCCAGTGCTCTGCCACCCTCACAGGAGAGAAGTCTCTCCTCAGGTTGAGATGGAACTTCCTATGTTCCAGTTTGTGCCCGTTCCCTCTTGTCCTGTCACTGGGCACCACTGGAAAAGGACTGTTCCCGCTGTCCCTAATTAATAGGCTTTCAGATGACACCATCATTGCAAGGGTGGAGCACCAGAGATGGTGGTGGACTGGAAACCTTCCAGCGTGCAGTAGATCTGATGTACTGATTCTCCCCCTCTGCTGCACTCTGGGGAGACCCCCCTGCAGTGCTGCCTCCAGCTCGGGGGCCTCAGCACAGGAGAGACATGGACCTGCTGGAGCGGGGCCAGAGGAGGCCACCGAGATGCTGGGAGGGCTGGAGCCCCTCTGCTGGGAGGACAGGCTGGGAGAGTTGGGGGGATTCAGCCTAGAGAAGAGAAGGCTCCAGTTGAACCTTGTTCCAGCCTTTCAATACTTAAATGGGGCTTCTAAGAAAGACAGAGGGAGACTTTTTTCCAGGGCCCTTAGTGACAGGACAAGAGGAAATGTTTTTAAACTGAAAGGGGGTAGGTTTAGATTGGCCCTGAAGGAAGAAAAGCTTTATGCTGAGGGTGGTGAGACACTGGCCCAGGTTGCCCAGAGAGGTGGTGGCTGCCCCATCCCTGGAAACATTCAAGGTCAGGTTGGATGGGCCTCTGAGTGACCTAATGCAGAAAAATATGTCCTTGCCCATGGCAGGGAAGTTGGCGTAGATGATTCCGAAAGGTCGCTTCCAACCTAAACCGTTCTAAGATTCTATGAAACATAGGATTTTGGAGTCACGGCACGGCCCGAGTGCTCTTCAGAGATGACTCTACTTTCAGGTTGCCCGTTGGGTTGTAGACTTACTTGCCATTGAAGCTCCTTCAAATAGATGGGGGAAATCATAGGGACTGGGTTTCTTAATGAATTTTCAGTGGAAGGGCGGTGCTGTCACTGCCCCGTCCCCCCCATCGAGCCGATGTCCGTGGGTCCATCTGGATCCTCAGTCCTCCTGCTGTTCTGTGCCATTCCCAACCTCCAGCAGATGAGCTCCTTGCTCCGCTGTCGACTTCAACCGTCGGCCCCAGGCGGTAGAGCTGCCGAATCCTTCTGCCCTTTCAAGGAGAGAGCTTCCACAGCTCAGCGGGGCTGCTGCTTAATCCCAAAGGTCACCGTGGGGAGCTGCTCCCATGCCCCCAAAGTCAAGTTGCATCAAAAGGGCAGGAGCTCACCTATATCCCGCATGGTCAGGGAGATACGTTTTTACAAACAGGTGAGAATGATCATGCTGAAGCCCTCACTGTGTTTCTCTTCCTGTGAATTTGTCCCATTTTCCCCCAAACCTGTGCAAAATTTGAGCATCTGTGCTACCCTGTAGCAAGGAGCTTTGCAGCATGGGTGTCCAAGTGTGGAAGGACTCACGGAAGGAAAAAGCTGGCTGCGTCTTTGCTCGTGGAGAAGGTGAACAGGCAGATGGATCCTGGTGGTGTGGGCCTTTCGTTGTGCCATGTGTGTTGGGTTGTGTCATGCCATGGGCGCCACGGTGTGGTGCCTGTCGCCCTGCAAGAGCCAAGGTGGGCTCATCAGGTGGGGTGGGAGGGAGGGAGCATCCTGGGTGGGAGTTGGTCCTCCCAGGGCATTGTGGGACCAAGCAGGTGCTCCAGGACCTGCTCCCACTCTGCATCCCTTGGGATATGCTGGGACGAGCTCTCTGGGTCACTGGGTGTTGCTGTCACGGTGTTGGGAACAGTTGGAGATTAGGGAGAAGTTGTTCTTTCTCCCTCCCTCCGGCCAACGTTCCCAACCACCCAGATAGAAATCACACCTGAAGGTGTCTCTTCTGCCTCGCTTTCATCTCGTCCTGCCTTTCCAGCTGCCAAAAAGTGCCGTTTCCCAGCAGAAAGCCTTGTGCGGGGGAAGCTGTGAAGCACTGCTGATGTCTCCTTCCCACCGGCACAGCCAGCGGCTGCAGGGACAGCTGTGAACGTTGCTGGTGGGAGCGACTGAAATGCTGAGCTGGGAGCTCAGAAGCGCTTTTAGGAGCGAACCTTTTGATGCCATTGTTTTCCCAGCCCCATGCTGTGGCCACGCTAAGCTTCCTTGGACAGGAGACCATCAACCAAGCTCACTTCTGAGCCCTGAGCAGAGCAGGTTGAGCTCCAGCCTTCAGCCACCTTCATCAGGAGGGTGGTCCAGGCAGTGATCCCAAAGAAAGTCCTAAAAGGAATGTGCTTCGTTCCTGCTCTTTCCTGCTCCTCCCCAAGTCCCAAGCATGTCTGGGACAAGAAAACCTCTCCAAAACCAGCTTCTCCAGCCCAGCTAACCTCTTTGGGACCTCACAGCATCATCACCTTGGGGGTAAATCATTGCTGTTTGGTGGTTTGGATCCATAAAATCAGGCATTTGGAAAACTGTGGGTGACAGTGTAGATACTCTCTCCCAGAGGAGAGTATTATTTTTAACAGTATTTTGGCATGGAATAATATTTTGGTACGGAGAAGGAAAAACCAACACACCCTTCTCTTTCTTTAGCAAGGTGGTGGTGCCACTTGGAGGAGCCCAACTCCAGGAACCTGTGCTCCGTGTGGGGCTTTCGCTGCTTTTCCCAACTTTCCTCTCTTTTTTTTTCCCTCGCAGTGCAAGAAGAAGCACACGCTGGTTTGCCCTGACTTTGCCAAGAAAGGTGTCTGCCCCAGGGGCACCCGGTGCAAACTGCTGCACCCACAGAAGAAGCGCCATGCAAGAGAAGCCCAAGATGGGGACCGCAGCGACCCCCCTGCCAAGTGGAGACGGGTCTGGGAGGAGACAAGCAGGTAGGAAAAAGCAGAAGAAAATCACTTTGCTGCTCTTAAACAGTTTTCTTCCCCACCTGCTCGGGATGTTTCCTCTTCCAGATGTGTATCCCTCTGCATGCCAGTTTATTTTAATCACAGAATCACAGACTGGTCAGGGTCGGAAGGGACCTCTGGAGATCATCTCGTCCAACCCTCTGCCAGAGCAGGGGTACCTCCAGCAGTGGCACAGGACGGCGTCCAGGTGGGTTTGGAATGGCTCCAGAGTGGGAGACTCCCCCACCTCTCTGGGCAGCCTGTGCCACTGCTCTGCCACCCTCACAGGAAAGAAGTTCCTCCTCAGGTTGAGATGGAACTTCCGATGGTCAAGTTTGTGCCCGTTACCTCTTGTAACGGGGGGTTCTGGGACCTCTGCCGGTCTGGTCCACGCTCTTGCCTGGTCCTGGTCCTCATCCTGGCCCTGCCTTGTAAGGTAGCAGAGGGGGACAAGCGCTCAGCGGGGCTCTCCCAACTTATCCCAGGTGACAGAAGAGCCTTGGAATGACACCCACCTCACGTCCCCAGTGTGAACAAGGTGTAAAATAGCTCCTTGCTCTTTTTTAGGTAAGGAGGCATGAGCGCAGCACTGGGTGAATGGGAAGAAACCCCACTTCCCATCCCGGGGCCGGTTCCTGGCATCCTCCACGGGGAACGGAGCACACCCAAGCTTGGAAGCTGTTTGGGAGGTTGTTTAGTTGGGTTTTGTTTTTCCCCTTTTATTGTCACCGTCATCGGAGATGTTGGATGAGCTGAAGCATCGTGTTTGCTGGGCTTGGAGGAGGGCGGCAGTGTTGAGGCTGTGCCAAGCCCCCGGGTGGGCATCTTTGAGCCATCCCTCCTCCCTACACCCTCCGTCTGCCCTCTTCTCCACTTGCTCTGCCCAGTCAGCACCCGAAGGGCAGCCCAGCACCTCCACGAGCATCCGAGAGGTGGAAACCTCATGGAGAACCGCAGACGGGGGAGATATCCAGCTGGGGAGTGAGAAACTCCAGCTGAATCTGAGCTGGCTCTGGGGAAATCGGAGATGTGGAGCAGCCTGGGATGGAGCTCAGAGAGCCTCCGTGTGCAACTCTGGTGGTTCAACCCATCCTCTTCCATCACACGTGACATTGCCAAGATCATTTTATTTTTGTCTTATTTCTCACCTACTGCAGGAATAATCCAGCTCAGGTCCACGATGATGGAGAAATGCCGGGACCCTCCAGCGCGGAGCAAGAGGTGAAGTTTTGGAAAGAGACAGACACCTCCTCAACCAGCTGGCTGCAAAAGCTGCCATCCTTCATCTCCCTCCAGTCTTCACCGTGCCCCGGTGATCAGGGCTGCAAAGTGGAGAAGGACGAGGATGAGTCGGAGGACGAGACAGGTAGGAAGCACTTGCTCTGCTTTTGCTCACGCGTGCTCCCAGCTGTTCCGATTCACGGAGCCGAGGGGAGTTATTCCCCCGCTGCTCTCCGTGGGTTTTGGTAGGATCGGTGTTTGTCGTGAGTCACCAAACCAGTTACGCTGGGAGCTCAAACTGGGATGGCAACTGGGATTCGCAGTCTCTGTGCACGCAGGGACACGAGCCCCTGGCTCTGCTCCTGAAACAACGCAGAAGGATTTTGTTCCTAGCTTTTATCATCGGCTCCTTCTTCCTTATCCTATAAATCATCCAATGATGAATCCAGTCTTATTCCTGTGATAGAACCACAGTGGTTCCCGGTAGGAGGAACTGCATTTCAGAGGGATGCAGTGATGTTGTGCCTCATCACTGGACCCGCAGAAGGACCTCTGGATCATCTCTGAACCTGCAGAAGGACCCCTGAATCATTCTCTGAAACCACGAAAGGACCTCTGGATCATCTCTGAACCAGCAGAAGGACCCCTGGATCATCTCTGAAAGGACCTCTGGATCATCTCTGGACCTGCAGAAGGACGTCTGGATCATCTCTGAACCTGCAGAAGGATCTCTGGATCATCTCTGGACCATCCATCGCACATGTTTCCCCATGTGAAATAGCTTTGAAATAAAAACATCCCTGGTAAGAAGTGGGATGAGGTGTTTGCAGATTGCGAGTTCAAAGGAAGAGCTGCGTTGGTCTGAGATGATCTGCTTTGCTTTTTTATTAAAAGGTGGGGCAAGAGGCTTTGGAAATCAGTAAAATTTTTAGAAAACACAGTTTTAGGACGAGCAAAACTTCTTATGAACTCTGACACGTGAACGCAAACAGCTTCTGCCTCGACTTTTTGTTTTAATTTTGGAAAAGTTCAGAGAAATGTTTGAAACTCGACTGAATGGGGTGGAGGGGGGAGGCAGGAGAAAATCGTTGAAGCAATTGAGAAGAAACGTCTTTGTTTTCTCTGCAAAGTGGCTCGTGGTGGAGGTTAGCTGCATTTCTGCTTCTCCAACATTTGCCTTGGTTCCTCTTCTCCTAATTCAGCTCCTGCACTGGAAAATCTCTTAATCGCTCTGTGGGAAGGGACGGGACTTCGGGGCACTCTGGGGATGCGTCCGCAGGAGCAGAGGTGATGGAGATGGTGAGGCAGAGATTGTGCCTGGTCCTTCCCAGCGCTGGTTGAGAGGTTTTTGGCCAGATGATGTTTCGCGCTTTCCTTTTCATCTCCCATCCTTCGCTGGAGGGATGTGCGGCGGCTGCACCTCCTGAGCACCATCGCAGAAAGTGGAGGGGCAACATCTGGCTCAGAAATCAAAATATTTTGGGGCGGTGAGGATGAAATCCCAACTGCCAGCTCGGTTGGCACAAAATGTGGTTCAGTATGAAGCGAAGGGCTGGAGCATCCCTCCTTGTCTTCGATCCCGTGCCTTCTCCGAGCCAGAGCAGCATCCCACCAGGAGAAGGGATGAATTCAGCGCCGAATGCCGGGCTGGGGCATTTTGCCGGCTCGTCCGTAAGAGGGTGAACAGGATCCGCGAGGCTTTGCCTGGCTCGACCACGAAACGCTTCGAGCCGGGGAGGGCTGAGATGCCTTAACGCTGTCGGAAAGAAAATTCCCAGGATTAACAACATATTCCTGAAGGCACAGGCGAGCGCGGGTGCTGTCGAACCGTGGCGCAGTGTAGACAGCGAGGGACCGTTCCGGCTGGGAAAACTCCTCTCCGCGACGCGGGGTAAAGCAGTCGGCTTCCCTTTCTGGGGATTTCTTCCCCCCTCCGCGTGCCTCCCTCCTTCCCTCTCCTTGGCCCTGATTCAACTCCCTTTTGATCTCGGCGGCGGGGCCGGGGAACCGTTCCCAAAGCAGAGGCTTAATCAGGGTTTTTTTATCACTGCGATGAAGACGGAGCAATTAATCCGCGGACAAGAAAGCTGTCGAAACGCTTTGGATTGCACTCGGCAGCCTGGAATAACTCGATTGAGAGGGCGGAGGCGTCATCCTGGCAGCGAGGGCATCCTTCTCCTCTTAACTCCAGTTTCCACGTTCAGGGGTGGATGATTTCCAGGTGTTTCGGGATGGGAGGATGAGTAGAAGGAGCTGATTCGGTCCGGGGATGTTGGGAGGAAGGCTGTGGGTACGGAGTTGGGCTGTGCATCCCTCGGTGCTCCGTCGCTTTTGCCCGGGGAGTACGTGGCATCGGGAAAGCGGATGCTGGAGAATCCATAGGGAAGGAAAACCGAGCAGGAATTGCAGCTGGCTGTAAAACTGTCTGATGATGAAGCAGTTTCCGTGCCAAGGGGATTCGGCGATGGCGTGCAGTGAGTTCGGGGGGTGAGAACGCTCTTCGGCGCCTTGGTTTGCCCGTGCTCGGTGCTGGGGTGCGCTCGGTAATTAAAAATCTCATCTCAACACACAAACGAAGGGACTTGGGGGCACAGCAGCAGGTGGGGACCTCCATGACCTAACGGGGAAAAAAGGAACCCTGACCACAAATGAGCCATCATCCTGAGGGCACAGGATGAGGCCATTGATGGTGTTAAAGGTGGCCAAATGCTTCATGGTGGCCAAATTACCAGGACCGGTGCTTATGAGCTTGAAGAGCTGTTTTTGAGCGGAGCGGGTGGTCAGGATGAGTCCTCGCGTAGCTTTAGGTAGTAGCTGGTGACTACGATGGGGTTTGGGGGTCTGCACCTTCCCCGCTGCAGCCTTTGTGCCAAGGATGACGTTCGGTTTCTGCTTGTAAAGCCTGAAGGTGACACACAAATTGGTGGGGTAGTAAATAAGGAGGAGGACAGGTTATTATTACGGAGTGATGTGAATTGCTTGGTTAAACGGCCACAATTTGAGGAAAATGCCCTTTTAATACTGGCAAATGCGGGAGGAATGAAGGAAAAACACTGGCTCCATGTGCAGGAGGGATGGAGCTGGGGTTTGGAGATGACCTTTAAGGACCAGCGTGGGCAACAGCATCAGCTTGAGGGATCTTGGTGGGGGTCTGCAGCCTCTGGCCTTGGGATATAGGAAAAGGGGACTGGAACGGAGCGACGTGGTCTGCAGGCATGATGTTGAACCCGCTGCTGTCCTCCCATGGGGAGGGTTCCCAAACTACAAGAGGAGCCTTGTAATTTAGGGTCGGAGGAGTAATTTGAGGGCACCGGTGCTTTCCCAGCATCCTCCGAAAAGCCCATCCGTGCGGTATGGGGAGAGCAAACCGCTTCCAGCTGAGCATCCCAGCTAGGAAGGGTGGGCTTGGTGGCATCCCATCCTTCACCTCCTTGTGTTTTCCATCCAGGAGGGCAGAGCCAGAGGGAACACGGGCTCTCTTACCCCTCCGACACCCGTTTTCAGGTAATGGGCTTTTCCATATTTCACCTTCCAGTTAAATAGCCTGCACTGGAGCCTAACTGGCCTCCCCGCGCTAATTGTAAGCAAGCGCACCAATGCAAACCATTCCAATCGAGTGCTAATTTAATTAGAAAGCACCCATTTTAGTTAATTTGTTCGAGAAGATCACTGAAAACTCCTGGAGAGAACAGATGTTCCCCTCTCCCCCGATGAACATTCAGGGGTTTGTAAATGGCTCCACTCAGCCTTGTTTAGGAGAGAAAAGAGGATTTTATAGCTGCAAACGACCCTTTCTGTAAACATTTTACAGCTCTCTGCACGTTTGAGTGACGATAAACCCCTAGCAACTCGGCGGGCTGCAAATTTGCGACCATACGGCTATCATTTTATTGTCATATTTCACGGTCGTAACGTTAATGGAAGATGCTCGCTACAGTCTTTTTTAACGGCTCCGCTGAGCACGCTCAAACGCTTTGGCTTTGGAGGAATTCGTGGAGGTGCAGCGCTTCTGGGTTTGTTTACAGCTTTCGCTTCTGGAGGAATAACTTTGGAAATGCAAATCTCCTCCCCTTCTCCGCCGGGCTGGACCCGGAGCTTGAGAACCACCCCCAACGGGGATGGGCAACCCCTTGGTGCCAGATCCTGGTCACCATCACCTGCAGCGTCTCCTGTAACGCTGCTTCTGACACCAGCTCCTTGATCCAAAATTTCGGCAGCCAGGTGCGGCAACCAACCCTTTCGATTGGTGTGAGCAGGCAGCAGAAGATGCCTTGGAGCCTTCCAGAGAGCATCTGCATGGTTGGAGATGGAGGGTTCGGACACAAGGCGGTTGTCCTGGGGTAACAGGAGCCGGCATCCGCTGTCAGCTTTGACCCTGGTAAGACTTAGTGCAGTTTGGTCCTCTTGGTAGGGTCATGGAGGAAATGTTTTTGTGGATAAAATACAGGGAACTGGTTTCTCTATGCGGTCACAAACATCTCCTCATACATCCTGTGCTCCAACCCTCACCATCTCGGTGTCCTCCACTGAACTCGCTCCAGTGTGTCCATGTCCTTCTGTACCGGGGAGCCTGCTGAGCTCCAGGTGTGGTCTTGCAAGTGTTGGATATGTTCACAGCGCTACCAAATTAGCCTGATCCTGACGAGCGCTGCTAATGAAGCGTTTAGCGCAGACCTCAGCGCTGAACTCAGACTTCTTCGTGATAAATCTGAAGCCTTTTATTTATCCGGGGGAACAAATTTATATATATTTTTCTTATATTGCTCCATTATCCCTTGTGCACCTCCACGGAGAGTCTGGCTCCAACTTCAACCACCTTTAGGTAACTGAAGACAGAGATTATTTGAGCACAGTTGAAGTCAGCAATTCCTCATTAGTCTTCTCCAGACAGAACCCACCCCCTGGTTCTGTCTTTTCCATCCCAGTTAACTTCAGGAGGCATCTGAGCCACCTTGGACTTATCTGAGGTTCTTGAGGCCTGGTTGGTGGGGAGCAGAGTCTTGGCCTTCCTGGCAGGGGTCGTTGCCTCTTTTTGGAAAGGACCTTGGCCATGATGAAGTCATGGACCTGCAGCTGGTCCACCACCATGGCTTCTTCTGTGGATGGGACGACATCCGTGTCCTGTCCTTCAGGTGGGGCAACTTCCATGGCCTTTGGATCTCCCACAGCTTGGCTTAGGGAAGCAGTTTTGTTCCACACAGTCTTCATAGCCTTTCTGCTCCTCTCTATGTTCCTCCTCCAGGTTCCCTCCATTGACTTGTCATTGGCAGCACCCCCTTTCTGAGCAGGGTCCTGGTGGGTCTCCCCCACTGCTGGTTGGGTTGTTATGGCCAACTGTTGTCAGACCTCTCTTGGTGTTACTAGAATGGACCTCTCTTCCCCAGAGTCTGGCTTAGGTGCTGGAGAAGCTCTTTCCTGGGCCTCCCTACTTTTGAGGAACCTACTTGAAGGTCTTGATGCATCACCCAAAGGGTGGCAATAGCTCCTTGACTCTGCTGTTCCCCTGCTTGCTCCATGCCTGCTAGCTGGTCACAGCACCAAGAAGCTCAACAAGCTGTGGAGCCAGATCCATGGACCATCTAATAAAGGCTGTGGGTCAGTAGACAGCGAGGTGGCTTGTGACATCTCAGGGCCACTGTGATGTGTCCCTGGCTTGGTCACCCACCAGGTTGGGAAGAGTGAGGTGGCTGATGGGCTGAGAGGTTATTCTTGAGAGGTCGCCTTTCTCTTGTGGAGAGCCAGGTGGCTGCGCAGGGTGGCTCCTGGTCCCCTTGTCGGTCCCTGGAGCAGGTCACAATGGTGGGAGATGATTGCAGATCATCTGAGATCTTCAGTCACAGTAATTTTAGCCTCTGCAGGCAAGAGCAGCAACTGAAATCTTTATGCATGACCAGGGATTTTATCAGGAGAGTGGTGTTTGTCCTTTGTGTGCCTCTGTTTCCCCATTTGAAGTACTCGCCTAATTAGCAAGAGCTCTGGAGCCTTATTGGTGGTTTGCAGGTGGTTTGGGGAGCTGTGGGGTGGAAGCAGCTGGGAGGGCTGAGAGAGAGCCAGGGATGAGTTTCAGGCATGAGAGGAGCACATAAACCATTTCCTTTGTGTTTCGAGGGCAGCTACGTGATCTCCGGGCAGGCGTGTGGCTGTCGGGGCGCTACATCCGTGTGCCAACGCCGAGGCTGTGGCATGGTCACGTGTCATCTGCTCGCTGATGTGGTGGAGGTGTTGTGGTGGAGCGAGCTGGTGCCCTATGGTCCCCCGTGACGAAGGTCTGTTACAGGAGATGCTGTGAAGGCTTCTGCCGCGAGAGCTTCTCCCTCTCTGCAGGTTCCTCCACTGGCCCATCATTCTGCTCCGGTAGTCGATTGACGCGGGATCCACACGGCAGGACATTTTCCTCAATCCCTGCGGAGATGCCACCAGTGTGTACGGGATGACCACACTGCAGTCATCTTCCTTCTCCTGCATCCCTGGGCCATTTTCAGGTCCAAGTTTAGTCCTTAGGGTCATAAGATGGAAGAGAACCAGGGAGGTCATCGAGTCCAACTTCCTGCTTAAACCTGTCCAACCTCAACAATAAGGTCCAGCTCATCATGTCTCTGCTGGTGACAGCTGAGAAGTCAAGGACATGTGGCTGGGAATGTGTCCCTTGGCAGAATCTCTTAGAAGGCAGGTAGGAGGTAGCAGGAGTAGGTGGAAACACTTTGATGGTCATGGTGAGAGCTCATGGGAGTTACAGGACCTCCCAGATCCCTCAGCAGATGATACCGAAGGGACAAGGACAAGCTAAGGAGAGGAAGGACAGCAGGACACCAAACCCTGAAGTCTGCAGAGAAAGGAAAAGGGAGTTAGGAGCATGCGTGATATGCCATGTTGTCCTTAAATCAGTCTTCCCACCTCTGCCTTCTGCTGAGGTCTTCTGCTCTCATAGGCCCATAGGCTAATAGGCTAATTTAGCTGGACCAGGAAATCTCCATCTTCCTTCCTGATGGTACCCATGAACCCTCCCTGTCTCATGGTTCATCAGCCAAGAGGGCTGTGGGGTGGTGTAGACTTTGGTGGTACCTTCCCGGCTCTTCTCCTGGCTCTTGGCAGATCTTTCTTGTCATGGAGAGGTTGATCCCCACGTGTGACAGGTGGTGATGAGATGCTCCCATGGGCGCCCTGATCTTGCCTTTGCTGCGTTGTCCCTCTGCAGGTTGATGTTTCCCTCGCCAGCCCCCAGCCGCCGCACGCTCCGTTGGGCACGCAGGGAGAGTTTAATTAGAGAGCATCAAAACTCTTTCATAACCGAATTAACCACCCGCTAATAGAATTGCTTTTTCTAATGCGGAAATCTATCAGGCAGCAGGTAGCGGGGCTGCACCCATCCCTTGAGCAGGACAACGCCTATCAGTCTAATTGGTTTCCCGTTAACGGGCCAGATCTGCTCGGGTCGTTAGGAATGGCATCTTCTGCTCCTGAGTCAGCAGGTCCTTACGGGTTTGGGGGCCGTTCGGCCGGGTTCCCTGCAGTGGGGGAGGTTTAAGTTGCTTTCATCCACCCTGGATACTGGTTTCAGACAGCCTCTTCTTGGTCATGGGTGCTTCCTTCCCAGCCCAGAGAGACAGACGGGCTGGTACTCATGCTGGTGGACCTCACCAGGAGATGACTCCCTGATGGACCTTGCCCATCCCTCTGCAGCGATGCCTTCTATCTGGCAGCCGTTACCTCCATCCCTCCATCCTTCCATCTCCATCCCCTGCTAAAGCCCCGATCCTGCTGCAGGACACCATCATGCTTGGGGTAGCGTCAGGCTTTGGGGGTGCTACAGGTAAAATGGGTGTTGTTGAAGGTTGGAGTTGGATCTCCTCGTGTCTCAGTGGCTCTGAGAAGGTCCAAAAGTCAGAAACTTCACTGTTGTTTAATTTCCTTATTGCGAAGTGGCCAATTTAGTTGAAACTTCCAGTAAACCCGATGAGCGCTGTGACTTTTTCTAATTGGGCTCTCAAGCTGCATCAGAGTCATCATTTCTTTATCGCACAAAAGGCCGTCGAAAATACTCTTCTCTGATTTACTTTCCGCCTGGACCAAGTCTCCTGCACGTTTCTAATCCTTTTCCCTTATTGATTTGCAGGCAACTTTCAGACCTGCCAAGTCTCACTCCTTTGCCAGGACTGAAATCTGCTACATCCATATTAATTTTTTACTCTTTTTTTTTTCTTCTTTTTTGTGTCTCTTCTGCCTGGGATGGGGGGTCTGGAGACCAGGGCTTTTAGACGATGGAAGGTCTGGAGACCAGGGCTTTTAGACGATGGATGGTCTGGAGACCAGAGCTGTTAGATGATGGATGGTTTGGAGACCAGAGATTTCAGACAATGAAAGGTCTGGAGACCAGGGCTTTCAGACGATGGAGGGGCTGGGGACCAGGGCTTTTAGATGATGGAGGGTCTGGAGACCAGGGCTTTCAGATGATGGAGGGTCTGGAGACCAGGGCTTTTAGATGATGGATGGTCTGGAGACCAGGGATGTTAGATGATGGAGGGTGTGGAGACCAGGGCTTTCAGTCGATGGAGGGTCTGGAGACCAGGGCTTTTAGATCATGGTCTGGAGACCAGGGCTTTCAGATGATGGAGGGTCTGGAGGCACCAGGGCTTTTAAGACTTTACTCAAGATTTCTGAAGACCCCTCTCCTTCAGACCACCACCACTGGGCAGCCCTGTTGTTCCCCCCTTGATTTATTTAGTGACTTGAAAACTGGAGATAGAAGAGCACTCTGAGACAGGGAAATCCTGTCTTCTTCACGATGAGCTTTGGCTCACCAATAAAGGACAGAGGTGATGTTCACCATACGTCTTCATGGTCAAGTCACCATGTACCACCAGACCACAAAGCCATCTCTGCCATGTCCTCAACCCAACAAAGCCCCTCTGTGGCCACTGCAGCTTGTGGCTGGTTTTCTGGTTGCTTTTTTCCTCCAAAAAGAAGGAATTAAGGAGAAGAGATATGGAAAGGACGTCCTGGCACAGATGTCCTTGTCTGCAGGCACGGCAGGAGATGGGCACTGGCGGGGAGTAGCAGGACATGTCCACCAGCACGTCCCCGCTTCAGACATCCCGGTTAGGAAGAAGAAAAACATCTGAGTGTTTTTCCTTCTGGACAAAGCTTCTCCCGACCTCCCAGCCTTGATGTTTCCCTCACTTGAGGGGCAGAAGATCTGGGTGGAAAAGCAGCAGGGTGAGGTTTTGGGGGTAGGTTGTCTCACCGGGTGGATTTAGTGCAGGATCGAGGCGAGGAGATCCGGTCCCCAAGCTGCTTTTTTTCCATGAGAAAAAAACATTTACGGAAAATTCGGAGGCTTGGCCCTGGCCGCTGGCCTTTCTGTCCCACCTTTTGTTGTTTAACTTCATTAAAAAATAATTATTATTTTAATTTTTTTTTACAAAATGGTATTTCAAGCCTAAGTTTGCCTGGGAGCTGACTCAGCCGAGCGCTTTCGCTGCGAACGGAAAAACCGTTTCCAAAGCAGATTTAGCCTCTGGACTTCCCCGAAGCATCCGGGAAGGGGTTAAAGGTTCTTTTTCCTTTGGGAATGGGGGCGAAAAAGTACGTACGGGGTTTGGGGGATTTCTCCTCCTGGTGTTGAACGTCGGAGCATCCGTCGGGGCGATTCTGGGATGCGTCTCGGTGCTCCGAGCCATCGGGTGGGAAACTTGCATCCCCTTTGCTGTGTTAATAACCGGAGCGGTACTTGGCTGGCCGTTAAGGTTCCTGCTAATT
Source organism: Charadrius vociferus (assembly GCF_000708025.1). NCBI lineage: Eukaryota > Metazoa > Chordata > Aves > Charadriiformes > Charadriidae > Charadrius > Charadrius vociferus. The sequence goes on along the minus strand of NW_009647760.1, from coordinate 1,551,764 downwards.
GCAGCCACCTCGTTAGGCCGCTTTCCTTCGGGAAATCGGATTTTTGCTTTTATTTGGGGCTGTTTCACACTGGGCCAGCTCTCGGGGAAGAGCCGGGTGGCTGCCGGTACCGTGCCCCGTGCCCCAGAGTCTACCTGGATGCAGGAGAGGATAATCTTCCCCCGCCACGGGCAGTATCGGGAGAGCGATGGAGACCAAACATCCCATCGGGCCGGAAGTTGGTCCGGATGAGAAAATGTCAATATAACCAGTTTTCCCTCCGGGATGGCTTTTTAGATCCTGATGGCAGAGTTTGGAAAGCCGCAAGCGAGCCGTCTTCCCCTCTATCCCCTCACTTCGGGCCTCGAGCATCGTCCACAGGGATGTGGGGCATCTCCAGCTGCTTTTGGGCTCCTCAGCTGCCTCCCAACCTCCCAGCGGGGAAGGAAAAACCGTTTTTTAAAGCTTCGATGGTCAGGAGCGGTGGGGCAGGGAGAGGATTTGGGGAGAAGGACCAAACCCCCTTCCTTTTATCCCCCATCCCAGGGGATTCCCCACCTTTAAATACCATTAAATCCTCACACGCACACATCTCAGCATCTGGATACGAAACGAATTTTTGGTTTAACTTGCCCGTGGGGTGCAGCTGGAGCCACTCGGCTCGGCAGCGTCTGGGGGAAGGCCGGGTTTTATTGAAAAATCTAATGGTGCCACCTGAAGCGTGATTTACTGCACTGTCCACTCCTCGGACTTGATAATATATTTCTATTAGATTTCCTTCTTTTTCCTTCCTTTCTCCTCGCGAAGAGTGGCAAGTTTCGCCGTCTGCCTGACACCTTCTCAGGCTTAGGCAAAATAAATGTTGATTTTCATCAAGGAGGAAGATTTAGCGTTGGAAGTCCTAAATTCTCCGGCGAGGCTGACAAGCTCAGCAAAAGCCGCCCGGCTTGCGATGGAGAGCTCGTGATCCGGCCCCCGGTTCTTCTCTTTGGAAGCAGTTCAATCATCGTAATGAAAAAGGGGTTTCTTAGCCCGGCTTGCGCTAACTAGAAATTATATACCTGGTTCCTGGAAGATGGATTGCGCGGCTGCCGAAATGCAGAGAAGAAAAGAAGGAGGGGAGGTGGAGAGTGGCGGAGGGGGGGGGGGGGGGAAGAGAGTGAAGGCGCGCGAGATGCGACCCAAGATTGATCACGCCATTTGCAGGATCTCCCATGCACAAAAGCGGCAAATATATTTTCGTTTCCCGGGGTGGGTTAAGCAACACACACCACACACGCACACCCCCCTCTTTGCTCCGGGTCTTTTGTGGCAGAGCGTTTTGCCTGTCCCCGGCTGCTCCCTGCTGGGGCAAAGCAGCCGCCGCTCCATCCTTTTCCAGGAGCAGCGTCTTCCCTCCATCCCGCGTGAGAAACTGGTCCGGTTTCATCCTTTTTACAACCTGGTTTTGGTTTGATTTCGTTTTCGCCCTCCTCGATGTTTCGAGGAATACATTTGAAATCGGGTGGGGATGCTCTGAAAGGCTCCGTGCAACCCCGTACCGAAGTCAGGAAGCGAATTACGGTCGATTTAAAAATCACCTTTTTCTTCTTTTTTCCTCACACCACCCCCACCCCCCCCAAAAAAAAAAGAAATCTATATTTCTACTTCTGTAATCATATTTGCTTTGAATTTCAAAGCGTGGCTTTCCTGCCGCTGCACAGGTATTAGCTAATGAAGTTTCTTCGAGAGGGGGAGGAAATTGAGCCGTTTCTATCGTTCACGTTGGACCGGGAACGAGGAGATGCTGATTTTGACCCCTCGGGGTCAATGGTTTCACTGGACCCTAATTACGGCAACTGGAGGGGGGGTGGGGGGGGAGGGGTGGTGACACAGATTTGGAAATCCCAAGCTGGAAAAACCATCTGACTCGACGCGAAAGGGATACTCGGGGTGGGCTGGAAAATGCGGAGGGTGGTCCGAGGCTGAGCGGGGCGTGATGGGTGTCTGCTCGGTGTTGCCCTTCCCCGAAGCTGAATTCGGCTGCGTCGCCGGTGACTAATAGCCAAGTCCGTCGTGGCTGCTCCGCAACCCTCTGATGTATGGGTGTTATATTAAGGGTGGAAAGGTGCTAAATGAGCCCTCTTTATTTTACATAAATTAGCTCAAAAGCTATGTATCACTGCCACGGCGGCTTAGACTCCGAGCAAGTTTGTTTAAAAGGAAAGAAAAACTCTTGGTGGCTCCCCGTTGTCGGATGCTGCTTGTGGTCCTCACCCTTCCTGCATCCCGTGCCCCAAAACCTTCTCCTTTGGGCTCTCAAGGCCGCTCGAAGGAGCCCGTGGTCCCACCTCCACGTTGGGCATCATCCCTGGGAAGTGGGATGCAGTGGAGGCTCCTTGTTGTCGGATGCTGCTTGGGGTCCTCACCCTTCCTGCATCCTGGGCCCCAAAACCTTCTCCTTTGGGCTCTCAAGGCCGCTCGAAGGAGCCCGTGGTCCCACCTCCACGTTGGGCATCATCCCTGGGAAGTGGGATGCAGTGGAGGCTCCTTGTTGTCGGATGCTGCTTGGGGTCCTCACCCTTCCTGCATCCTGGGCCCCAAAACCTTCTCCTTTGGGCTCTCAAGGCCGCTCGAAGGAGCCCGTGGTCCCACCTCCACGTTGGGCATCATCCCTGGGAAGTGGGATGCAGTGGAGGCTCCTTGTTGTCGGATGCTGCTTGGGGTCCTCACCCTTCCTGCATCCTGGGCCCCAAAACCTTCTCCTTTGGGCTCTCAAGGCCGCTCGAAGGAGCCCGTGGTCCCACCTCCACGTTGGGCATCATCCCTGGGAAGTGGGATGCAGTGGTGGCTCCTCATTGTTGGATGCTGCTTGGGGTCCTCACCCTTCCTGCCTCCTCTGCCCCAAAACCTTCTCCTTTGGGCTCTCAAGGCTGCTCGAAGGTGCCCGTGGTCCCCCCTCCATGTTGGGCATCATCCCTGGGAAGTGGGATGCAGTGGTGGCTCCTCGTCAGATGCTGCTTGGGGTCCTCACCCTTCCTGCCTCCTCTGCCCCAAAACCTTCTCCTTTGGGCTCTCAAGGCTGCTCGAAGGTGCCCATGGTCCCACCTCCACGTTGGGCATCATCCCTGGGAAGTGGGATGCAGTGGTGGCTCCTCGTTGTTGGATGCTGCTTGGGGTCCTCACCCTTCCTGCATTCCGTGCCCCAAAACCTTCTCCCTTGGGCTCTCAAGGCTGCTCGAAGGTGCCCGTGGTCCCACCTCCACGTTGGGCATCATCCTTGGGAAGTGGGATGCAGTGGTGGCTCCTTGTTGTCGGATGCTGCTTGGGGTCCTCATCCTTCCTGCCGGGAAGAGAAGCTCAGGATGCAATTAGATGCTCTCGTTTATTTTTCTTCATTTGCTTGCTAATTATTACTCTCGTTGGCGATACTGTGCCCTCTGGGGCCGCTTTTACTCCCTTTTCCCACCGTCGAAACAAGAAGCACCAGGGCTGCGGAGCGGCAGAGGAGCTCGGGATGCTCTCGTGCCCGCATCCCGAGGGATTTCCGCTGCGACGTGAGTCAACTTTGATGACTTTCTCTTTTTTTTTCCCCTTTCCGCTCCCAGGCAGTGCCAAATGGAGGAGAACTTTGCCGCCGGCGTCTTCACGGGACTCCGAAAACACCCGTCTGGAGGAGGGTGGCAGAGGTGAGGCCGGTGGGTGCTGTCGGGGTTGGGTGCTGCCAGGATGGAGGACCACCTGCATGGTGCCCATCTTCGCTGCGTTAACCCCCTGCGACCAGGCAAGGAGAAGACCCTGGAGGTGTCCAGATGTGTGTCACCCACCTCTCGCCATCACCTTATTTTTTCCTTTCCTCCCTCCAGGCAAACGGCTGCAGATCAAACCCCGTCTATGAGCAAACCCCGACCCCGCGGCAACCCCACCAGCTCAGGAACCGTAGAGCCGGGCACGACCTGGCACCTACCTCAGGACACCGTGGCCAGACGCAGCATCCCCTTCTCATCTTGTTTTTTTGTTTTTCCCGGGACGTCGTTTTGGCAACGAGCCGGGTGGCAGCGTGGGGAAGCGCCACCCATTCCCATGGCTTTGTTGGAAATGTTTGAATTTGCCAATAAAATCTCTTTTCAGCTGGTTTGTTGAAGGTCCACCAGGCTCCTTGGATGCTTATGGGACTGGGAAGGGGCTCCAATCCCCATCAGTCCTCCAGCAGATCCCGGTTCTGCTGATGTCCCGGACACGAGGTGACACAGGGACCTGAGGAACTTTAATACCATCACGCGACGTGCCCGCATCCAGGTCAGCCACTATATTGGGGACAAGTCACCGTGCTGGGACATAACGGGGCGTCAAGTCCCCCGCACGGCTCAGCCTCAATCTCTCGGTGCCCAGAGCTCACCTGCATCCATCCCGCTCCGTCCCCTTTGCTTTTGGGAGGAGATTTCTTGGAGCGGAGGCATGTGCCGAGAGCATCCCTCGTGGAAAACTGCGTTGGGAGCAGCGGTGAGCTCTCCACCAAATGCTCCGTCGGGATCTCCCGTGGCCGGTTGCACTCTGACCCCAACCTCTCCCCATCCCAGTGGGGCTTTGGTTTCCGTTGGGGGACACCAAAGATGTGGGGTTTTTTTTCGGGGTTTTTTTTGGGAGGTCCCTCCAAATCCAAACAAAAGCAGCAAAGCATTGTGCCGAGCCGAGTACCTCCGACCGTGCAGCCGATGGGTTTTCGCATCCGTGGGTACAATTTCCGTGGGGATTTCGAGGCGGTGAGTGCTGTTCCCCCCCTCCCTACCCCACAGCTGCGATTTTGGGGACAGCTGCAGGGATCTCCCCTTGCCCACAATTCCCGAGAACCGGGAGCAGCCGTGCGGGGCGATGGGATTTGCCCATCCTCTGCCCATCAATCGTAGCACCTTCAGGCAAAGCCCTGCGGGGAAAAAGGCGACAGCGGGGACGTGGGGGAGCGCGGAGGCTCCCTGGGGTCCCAGCACCCAAGTGATGCCATCACCACCGTGATGCTGTGGGCTCAGGTGCCCCACGGCTCCGGCGAGGGGCTGACGGCTGCGCTTTCACCCCCGTGACCCGGTGGCGCGGGGTCCCCCCCTCGGGGGTTTCCCTTCCCCGGGGGAGCACCCACAGGCGCGTGCACCCCGTGGAGGGGTCTTGTTGTCCCCCCACTGGGTGCTCCCCCCTCCCCAGGTCTGGCTCGCGGTGGGGGATTTATCCCCTGACTCAAGCGACTCGGGGCGCGGCGTGCCACCAAAGGCGCAATGCCGTTAAGGCCTCTCTCCTCCCTGACCTCCCATTTAAGATGCTGAACTGGGAACTGGGGCGGGGGAGGGATTTACTGCCACTTGGAGACCAGTTTGGGGTGGCCACATCCCCAGCGTCCCCCATGTCATCGCGGGAACCAGTGCGTGTCGTCCTCCCCCCGGGGCAGCGCTCGTACTCCAGCATGTGTACAGTGATTATTTTTTTTTTTTTAAATTAAAACTTCATCATTTCCGTTGATATTAAATGTCTTTTATTAACCTGTGTGGTTTGATATGTAAATAAAGAGCATCTTCCCCGGAGTCCCCGGTCAGAGCGTGGCTTTGCTCTTTTTTTTTTTCGTTTTCCAGCGATCCGGCACGAACATCCCCTGGAGGAGCTGCTAACGCTGCTGCTCTGCTCCCCAAATCCCTCAGGTTTTTTAATTATTATCAATTTTTTCCCCTCCCCTTTTACCCAAAAAGGTGGTTTCCTACAAAAACAAACAAACAAAAAAAAAATCAAAACACTTGAGTTCACTAAATTGAATGAGACGATGATGCTGTGAGTCCCCAGGGATGGGTCGCTGCGGGATGATGGTGACCGGGAGCTTCGGCGTTTTCCCGTGGCCGCGCCTCCCTAACGAACAGGCTAACGGGGATTAAGGCTCGCGCCGTGCTAATTAAGCGAGGCAATGAGTAGCCCCCGGAGGCCCGCCGCTCTGCCGCCCACCGGCACCGCTTCTCCCCTTCCCGGGGAGGAGGATTGGAATTTATTGCCGGCTGTCGTTAAAGCGCTGCTTGGGGCTGATTAATTTCCGGGGGGTGGGGTGTGTGTTGGCCGGAGGGGTGGCACGGGGCAGCGTTTCTGGAGGACACCGTAAACATTTCCTGGAAAACCCTCCTGCGGTGGCTGCTGCTGGCACAGCTCTTGGTCCCCTGCCGGGGAAGCAGGTGCCGGGCTAACATCACCCCCCCGGCTCACTTTTCTGCCTGTCATCGGGGTGGCTGTCCCCTGTCCTCCTCCTCCTCCTTCTTCTCCTCCTCCTCGACGCTCATAGCTGGTCCCACCTTGGGCATCATCAGCAATGTGCCCTGGTGGCCGAGAAGGCCAATGGCATCCTGGGGGGCATCAAGAAGAGTGTGGCCAGGAGGTCCAGGGAGGTCATCCTCCCCCTCTACTCTGCCCTGGTGAGGC
>NW_009647760.1:1542740-1544862 GCF_000708025.1 Charadrius vociferus | reverse complement strand
AGGTGGGGGAGTCTCCCACTCTGGAGCCATTCCAAACCCGCCTGGATGCCGTCCTGTGCAACTGCTGGAGGTGCCCCTGCTCTGGCAGGGGGTGGCACTGGATGATCTCCAGAGGTCCCTTCCAACCCTGACCAGTCTGTGATTCTGTGAGCAGCCTCTGCATGATTTTTTTCCCCCTCCCAAAAGAATTTCCGACCTTCCTCCACACAGCAACGCCTGGATTCGGGCTGCGGATGCCGGTGGAGCATCTCTGAGATGGTACCACCAGCTCATGGGGGTGAATCATGGTGGACATCACCCTCACCATGGCGTGATGTCCTTTGTGAGACGCCCCCCTCCCCCCTCCGAGCCAGCAGCACCCCACCCTGGGTACTGTGCACCATCACCTCACCATCAACCAACTGGGGAAACTGAGGCAGCACCCTTCCCCGCTCCGAAGGGTTAAGGGGGCACAGGAGCTGCCCGCTCTAAAAGCAAAAGGTGACGCCATCCCACCGCCATCCCGCGGCCACCAACCTGGTTATGTCACTCGACCGCCTGCGAGTAAACTTAGATGACCGGTTTGGCTTGGCGGGGAGGGCTGGTGACATGCCACCGGGCCCGGCCGCGCTCCCCCGGCGGTGTCACTGTACCCGGCCACCCCGCTAAAAATACCCCCGGGGGTGGGTGGTGGTGGGGGGGGGTGTCGCGGGCGAGCGACGGCCCCGTTGGAACCCGGCCCGTTCCTAATCCCTTGGTAGCTCCTGTCCCATCGGGGGTGGCAGCAGCTGATGGGGGCCCCCAAGGTGCGAGGAACGTGGTGCCAGGGGTAGGGAGGTGACACCGCATCCCGAACACCCCCTTTTCCCCGTGTGGGACCCCGACATCCCACTGCACAGAGACACCGATGCTGCGTTGGGGGTCACAGCAAATATGGGTTAAAAACACCCCATGAAAAGTGGGGTTTTGTTGGAAAAACATCCAAGATGCCCTTTTCGTCCCCTTCTCTGCCCCCATTTCCCAAGTTCTCATCATCCCCTGCCCAAGTTTGGGGTCTCCAATATGGGATATCCATGTCCCAGGCTGTCCAATATGGGATAACCTCCAGTGTCACCGGGGTCCCAGGGGACACACATGGGGCTTTGCCTGCATCCGTGACCCTCCCCAGGGGGTGGACAGACCCCCCCCATCTGCCCTAACAGTGTTACCTCGATAGCAAAAAAGACATGGAAGGGGACACCAAGCACCCCAAACCCTCCAGAGACCAGATCCAGTAAAAAAAAAAAATGATGGAGGATTTTCATTGTTGGGGATGCAGCGGGATAGACGGGTCTCCCTCCCCCACCCCCCCCTAAAAAGGCCTTTTTGCATTAATTTGGCCCAAATAATCCCTGTTCTTGAATGGTCATTAAACAGCCACAGAGGGCAGTGTCCCCTGTCCCCAAATCACTGAGCGGGGATGGTGATCAGCTAGGCGAGGGGACTGTCACCCCACACTCCATCCCATGGGATGCAGTGGGGCAGGATGCGGCCGGGCTGGGATGTAGTGGGACTGGGGCCGCATCCTGCAGGGTGCTGGGGACCATCCTGGCCCCCGAGGGGGGTCGTTACGAGGTGGGTGGGTATCGATACCCTCTGTGGGATGGTCATCCCTTGATGTGAGGTGGGACAACTCAATGGCAACTGCCCCCGTGCCTCAGTTTCTCTTCTCGGTGTGGGGGACAGCTGGAACCAGGCTGCTGTGTGACACATCCCTGGCCTCGGTGCGTGTCCCCATCCTAACCCCAGCGCTGACCTTGACCCCCCCCCCAACCCAACAGTGACCCCAACGCCACCGGTGTGAACGCCAACTCTCACCCCCAAATACCCTCATCCCCCGTGTGTCGGGGGTGGGGTGGGGTGTGCAAATTGTCACCTCCTGCGGTGCCAAGATGGGGACAGCAGAGAAAAACGGCACCAGCCGCGGCGGCACACGCGAAGCAAACTCGGGTGCACGTGGCTGCTCCCCAACCACCAATGGCTCGTGGGAACACTGCAAAAAAAATGCCTAAAAATCTTAAAATATATGTATATATAAATATATATATATATATGGCTTCCTGCAAGGATGTCCCGGGAAAGATGTTGGGCTGATCCTGCCTGG
>NW_009647760.1:1538844-1539645 GCF_000708025.1 Charadrius vociferus | reverse complement strand
GTTCCCTCTCCTCCACCCCTCTCAGCACGCCCTGCTCCTCCGTGCCTTCCTCGCCCAGTTTCTGCGCTCCTAGTCCCGGTGGGCAACCGGCTCCCGGTCCCCCAACAACCACCGCCGCCTCCCTGGGCTCCAAACCGCAGCTGGAGGAGCTGTACTGGATGTCGGGTTACCAACACCATCTCAATCCCGAAGCTCTCAACCTGACGCCGGAGGACGCGGTGGAAGCGTTGATCGGTGCCCCTCACCATCATCATCATCACCATCAAGGTTACGAGCCTTTCCGACCTCAACCTTTCGGGGGCGAGGAGCTCCCGCCGGCCGCCCATCATCATCCCGGCCATCACCATCATCATCATCACCACCTGCGTTTGGAGGACCGCTTCTCCGACGACCAGTTGGTGAGTATGTCGGTGCGGGAGCTCAACCGGCAGCTGCGGGGCTTCAGCAAGGAGGAGGTGATCCGCCTCAAGCAGAAGAGGAGGACCTTGAAGAACCGAGGCTACGCTCAATCCTGCCGTTACAAGCGGGTCCAGCAACGGCACATCTTGGAGAACGAGAAATGTCAACTCCAAAGTCAGGTGGAGCAACTCAAGCAGGAGGTGACCCGCTTGGCCAAGGAAAGGGATCTGTACAAAGAAAAATATGAGAAATTAGCCGGCCGGGGTTTCCCGAGGGAGCCCTCCCCATCCGCCGCCCCCAAACCCACCGCCGACTTCTTCATGTGAGCCGCAACCCCCTTTTTTTTGGGGTGGGGTGGGGGGTTGTGTTTGTGTGTGTGTGGGGGGGGTGTCCCCTTCCCCC
>NW_009647760.1:1536357-1538313 GCF_000708025.1 Charadrius vociferus | reverse complement strand
AGCATGCAAATAATATCCGAGTTAATTTAACGATGTTGGGAAGAAGCCGAATGCACTATATACAGGAATCAATTGGGTTAAATAATACTGTTTTATAGAGATTTAAAATGACTATGCTCTTAAAAAAAAAAAAAAATAGTGGGGAGGGGTGGCAGGGGGGAGGTAACAATTTTAGGGTGACCTGAAAGGCAATATAGTAATATATGGACTGCAAACGGTTGGCTGCTATCTCACTATGCACCAGATTTATTTATTAACCCTCGGGAAACGGAATATTATTTTAACCTTGATGTTGAAAGAAGGAAAGAAAATGCACATTATTTCTTGTGTTTAAAAAAAAAAAAAGAATAATTCGTGCAATTGTGCTTGGAAGCGAAAGCAGGACCGATCCCGCGTGGAGAAGCGGAGGTGGTTTTTGTTTTGTTTTTTTTTAACAAGTTGCTTATTTAAAAAAGAAAAAAAACTTAAATACATTAAAAAAAAATTAATCTTGGGGAAAACTCAAGGGTCTTGCGGACAAAGCGAGATTGGGAGCCTGGTGCATTTTAGGTACTGATCGTGCGAAGCGTTTTTAACGACCTGTTGTTTCGATTTGTGACGGTTTTAACGATGTTGCATCAAGATAAAAAAAACTTATATTCAACTAGAGCCTGGGTCGGGTTTTCTCTCAACCGGGGGGGGTGGATGGGACGAGCCCCCCCCCTGCAGCATCGCCTTTTCGTTTGGGGGTTCATTACCTCATCCCTTCGAGTCCTGATGCGAAATTCTCTCCGAGCTCTTGCTGGACGCGGGGACAAATCCAGTGTTGACCATCGGTTGCCAGCCAGGGACCACCATCGGTTCTGCCCCGTTGAACTTTGACTTTTCACTTTTCCTGCTTTTTTCTTTTTTTTTTTTCCCTTTTATTTTTCTGTTTGTTTCTAGCTGGGTACTGAGGTTTTTTTTTTCCCCCCTCTCCCTGGCCAGAGGGTCCCAAGGTGTCCCAGAAACCTTCGTCCCCGTGGCCACTGAAAAGTCACCTTCGCCCCAGCCCAAACGCAGTTTGGTCTCAGCTTGTCCGACACTGTCCCGATGAGCCGCTATCTTGATATTATTTTTTTTTAACGGTAATAAATAATTTTTCTTTCCCCTTTTAGCTTTTCCCTTTTGAATTTTTAATTAAGAGAAAGGGAAAACACACACAAAATAAGAAAACAAACACACACCTTTCCCTAAAGGAAAGCTTTAGGGGTGGTATTTTTACAAATGTTTTTGGGTTGTTTTGTGTTTGGGGTTTTCTTTTTCGGGACTGTTTGCAGGGACGCATGTCCCCGGCAGCTCTGCTCGGCGCCGCTGGGAAGCCCGACTGTGGCCACCCCGGCTGTGCTGGGATCAGCGGGGCAATTTGCACCACAACCCTTGGTCTAGCCATATTTTGGAGTATTTTATATATATTTTGATATATGTATTTATTTTTTTTCCTCTCCTATATTTTCGCATGGGCTCAGCCACAGCCGTGAGCTGCCCCGGCACGTTGGCTGCACCGCGTTTCCTCCTGCTGCCCTCCATAAATCACAGCCGTCCTGATGCCTTCCCCCCACCCTGGGACCGGCTGTCCCTGAGCTTTTTGGGGTGTGTGTCCCCCCGGACCCACACCCCCAGACCTCTCCTCTCTGTTTTCTTCACCCCCTTCGGGCTTCTCGGCAGCTTTTTTTTGTGTCCAGAGGGGTTTTTTTGAGCAGTCCGAGCTCTGCTCCGTATCAGGCTCAGTTTTTGGGGTGTGGGGTTGCATGGAGGGATCTATGCACCAGGGCTGGGCAGAAAGGGGGATTTTGGGGGGGGGAGGGAATCACCCCCTATTCTTATTTAGAGCTGGGAGAGCTTTGCAAACGTGGCTCTAAATTAAAAAATAACCCATCCTGCTGCCAGCGCAGCGTCTCTCAGGACATCGCTTCCTCTCCTTGATTTTATTTTGGG
>NW_009647760.1:1535399-1536213 GCF_000708025.1 Charadrius vociferus | reverse complement strand
AGTGGCTTTTTCCCCAAATTTTTCTCCCAACATTATCCCCCCACCACCCTTGGCACATGTTTTTTTTGGGGGAGAGGGCTGCCAGCTGGTCCCTCTGTGACTAAATAAGGAGAGTTTGGGGAGAAGAAGAAGGGGTTTGGTGCCAGCGCCTTCCCCAAACCCATCCTGTGGTCCTCAGTCCCCCCGTCTATTTCTTCGCACCTGGATCTCGTCGTGGTCCACGCTCCCCCTGGACAAGTCCCATGTGTCCCCAGGGATCGGTCCCCCCTTTCCCAGCTGCGGTGGAGCTGGCTGGAGGAGCAGAGCCAGTTTTGGGGCTGTGTGGGGTTTTGGGGATGGAGGGGGAGTGCTGCCCTGTGGGGTCTCACCCCACGGTCCAGCGTGATGCTCTGTGATGCCCATGGGGCGTCCGCCATCGCCTCCCACCCTGTGACACCCTTCCCCACCTCCTCGGTGGAGCGAAGGCAAAGCTGTGGGGCTGAGGACACCTGATTTCCCCCCTTCCCCATGTCTCGGTGCTTTGCCCCTCTGTCCCCCTCCTCTTTGATTTATATCCTTGATTTTTTACTTTTTTTTTTTCCATGGTGCAGCAGACTGGGGAAGACACGAGATGGGTCTCACTGCGTTGCTGCCCCGGGAGCAGATTATTTCGGTGATCGTGGGGTTACCCCTTCATCCCCCATCCTCCGAGGGCAGCTTTGAGCAGGGGAACAGGGATTTGACACCCTCACCCCTCACTGTGATTTTTTTAATTATTATTTTTTTTTATTATTGTTCCCTGCTGATTTATTTACTTTTTTTTTTCCAGCGCCTC
>NW_009647760.1:1512380-1535052 GCF_000708025.1 Charadrius vociferus | reverse complement strand
TGTTCGTTTTTTGGGGGGGTTTTTTGGGGGGGGGGGGAGGATGGATGTGTCTGTGGTGCGGGATGGGGTGGCACGTTTGGCGCGTGTCACCCGTGCCGCAGGGCTGCGGACGGTGACGGGGCTGCCACGTATGTGTGTTTCAGGAGGGTACGTGGATTTTTTTGGGTGGCTCCAATTTCTCTTTGTTTGGGGTTTTTTTGAAAGCTTTTTTTTTCTTTTTTATTCCCCCATTTCCCCTGATCTCTCAGTGGGGCCGGAACCACCCCCACCTCCCCTCTTCCCCCAGTGGTTGCGGCTTTTCAGGGGTTGCGGGACCTCAGGGCACCGCACGCTCCCTCCTGTGAAGATCTGCACCCATCCTGGGTGGCTCCTTCACCCCAACTCCAGCCTGACCCTCTGCCCTCGGAGGGGGGGGCAAAAGCAGCACCCCCACGGTCTCACCCCAACCCCCACCGGGTGGCTGACTTGGGGTGGGGGGTGTGGGGACGTAACCCTCCGTACCACCCTCCTACAGAGCTTAACCCCATTTTCAAGCTTTACTCGCACCTTGACACACGCTCGAAGGCACCACGGGCATCTCAGGGCTGGGAAAGAGCCGAAATTCCTCCGGCCGTCCCCGCTGATGGGTTTTATACCCTTCTCCCAGCGGGTAGAAGGATGAATTTTGGGGAGGGGTACGCTATCCCAAACACAACAGGCATCTCACCTAAGCACAGGGGGGTGCCCGGCACTGCTTACGACCCCCCTGGCAAAGCCCTCCACCAACCGGTACCACGCGCCCCACGTCGTCCCCGAGCAGCGATTTAGCCGGATGGTTACAGATAAGCGGCTTTCTGCAAACGGGCAAAAAAAAAACCCACCCCGCAACAGACCCATCGATGCGGCATCTCCGAAGTCCCGCTCGCTCTTTCCTCCTCAATTATTGATGCTGAAAACTGGGGACAGGTTTGCCAGCGCAGCCTGTTCCGCGCCAGTCCCGACATTTCGGTAACGCCATAATTCCAACCCTTGGGATATGAAATCCCAGTGAAGGAGCGGGGTGGGGTGCTGGCTGCGCACAAATTTTGGGGGCTGCGGGCACTGGAAAAACACCAATTAATTACATTCCCAGCAAAATAAATCCCCCGACAAACTGAAACGCGCGGCGGTTTGTGACGCCAGCTCTGAGAGGCCACCCTGGGGGGGTGACCCGCCGCGAGCTGTGCCCGGACTCCGTTTGGAGCCGATATTTTTTGGCTTGAGCCGATCTTTATATTCTAGCTCGGCCAAAGTTTGCCTTTCGCACGTTCCCTCCCTCGGGCGCTGCGGGCCCGGCTGCCTCCTCGATGCTCCTGCGTCTCTGGGAGCCGAATGCTGCTCTGCTCACCCTATATAAATAAAAAAATACATAAAAAATACATATATATACACATATCAACTTGGCAAAATTGAGCTCATTTGCTTCTGCCAGCTCACGGGTGCTTTGGCACTCGCACGGCTCATCCCTACGGCTGGGATTTATTCCTAGTGAAGCGCAGAGCCCTCTGCCTTCTCCCACTTGGCGCATCCCAGTTGGACCAGTATCACCCCTCACCTCGGCGGGAGCTGAGGTCATTCCCGACAGCTGGCACACGGGAAACCCACCCCGCATAAAGTGAACAGGACCCCAGCTGAGTTTTGATCCCAAACGCCTTGCGTTCGGGTGGGATTGCATCGCCCAGGGACGATGCTGCTGCAGAAATGGAATGTGGGAAGTGGGATGTAGGATGCAGGATGTGGGATGCAAGATGTGGGATGCAGGAGGTGGGGGTGTAGGATGCAAGGATAGAGGACATTGGAGGTGGGATGCAGGTAGTGGGATGCAGGATATGGGATGTAGGATACAGGTATGGGATGCAGGATATGGGTATGGGATGCAGGAGGTGGGATGCAGGATATGGGTATGGGATGCAGGAGGTGGGATGCAGGATGCGAGGATACAGGACTGGCTGTGAGATGCAGGTAGTGGGGTGCGGGATATGGGGGTGGGATGCAGGAGGTGGGATATGGGATAGAGGGGATGGGATGGAGTAGGTGGGATGCAGGAGACGGGATGGAGAGGGTGGGATGTAGGATGCAAGGATGCAGAAAGTTGGATGTGGGATATGGCATGTGGGATGCAGGATGCTGGGTGTGGGATGCAGCATACGCATTATGACATGCGGGATAAAGGATGTGATAAATAGGATAGGGTAACTGGGATGTGGGATATGGGATATGGGATATGGGGTGCTCCCTCGCAGCAGGCCCCTGTGGCTGTGTGAGCAATGCCGTGGCACTTCATGTGAGCCGTCGCTGTGCCGGGAAGAAGGGAAAGCGCTGGATCATGCATGAGGAGCAAGAAGGAGCCTGGCACTGCCCAGCCCACCCTTACCCGACCGGACAACCTCCAGCAAGGATGCAACACCGACAATTACCAGCAATACTAACTAACACCAGCCATGTTTGATAATGATTTATCAGGTGCTATGGCTCATCCCCACCCATCGCCCCATGCAGGTGCATGCCCTGATAGCCACGTGTGCGTGCGTAAATCTACGTGTGACTGTGTAGGTAGTGGGATGCAGGAGGTGGGCTATAGGATGCAGAAGGTGGGATATGGGATGCAGGAGGTGGGATATGGGATGCAGAATGTGGGCTGTGGGATGCAGAAGGTGGGCTATGGGATGGAGGAGGTGTGCTGTGGGATGCAGGAGGTGGGCTGTGGGATGCAGGAGGTGGGCTGTGGGATGCAGGAGGTGGGCTGTGGGATGCAGAAGGTAGGCTACGGGATGGAAGAAGTGGGCTGTGGGATGCAGGAGGTGGGCTGTGGGATGCAGAAGGTAGGCTACGGGATGGAAGAAGTGGGCTGTGGGATGCAGGAGGTGGGCTGTGGGATTCAGAAGGTGGGCTGTGGGATGGAGGAGGTGGGCTATGGGATGCAGGAGGTGGGATATGGGATGCAGGAGGTAGGATGCAGAAGGTGGGCTATGGGATGGAGGAGGTGTGCTGTGGGATGCAGGAGGTGGGCTGTGGGATGCAGGAGGTGGGCTGTGGGATTCAGGAGGTGGGCTATGGGATGCAGGAGGTGGGCTATGGGATGCAGGAGGTGGGATGCATGATGCATGTGTGCGCATAGGAAACTGGCTGCATTGCAAAGTGGGAAACATGGAATGACAGTGTCAGTCCTCAGGTCTGGTGGTGATCAGGTCCCATCAGCCATGGCCCTTTGCTGTTCCAGCTGCCCATGCAGTGCAGCTCACCTTGGTGTCACCGTCCCCAATGTCCAGGAGTCCCCTCATCCCCTGCACTGACCTTACAACTCCTCATCCCGCCCTACCACGCTCCCCAGTTAAGCCATCAGCTTACTGCCTAATTACCCACCCGGTAAAATCCCAAGCCTCCTCGAGGTTTTCCCCCATCCCTCCTTCCCTCTCCATGGATGAGAGCAGGAGGGAGGGTGGGGGGGAGCAAGTAGAGCATCTTTCCCCCCCTCCCTGCCCCGACACCAGGTTATTTATTCATGTAACAGGCCGAGGCTGGAGCGCAGCTCGGCGCAGCCCTGGCAGCTGTCTGCTCCCTGGGAGCGCTAGCTGTAATTTGCACAAGCAAAAATAAACTAATTGTTATTTTCAATTTACATAAAGGGAAGGGAAGAGGGGTGGGGGAGGCAGCTGGGAGGGTGAAGGGGAGCCTCAAGCCACCAACCACTCCCAGGTGAAGCGTGCCGTAGGACCAGCTCTTCCCCAGCTCCCGTCGTGGGCCTCATCATGTCTAGGGGATGATGCTGGTACCTGGAGAAGTCAACAGCGACGGAGACGGGGGGACTGGACCATCATCTTCCTCGCCATGGGGACGGGGCTGCTGGCCCGCTTCCAGCCACGTGGTGCGAAGCCCATCTCGATGGAGGCACAACCCAAAGGGAGAGGACAACTGTTTTCATCAGCTGGCTAATGGGAGAGACCTGGCCGGTGCCAGGCCACCTTCAGGGGCTGAGGTAAGTTTATTTGGAGTTTTCACTTTGACCATAGTATGTGCAAGATCAACAAGCAGGGCCTGGTCAACACTAACCACAAGAGACAAAGCAGGAACTCAAGCTGAGTGGCCACCTCACACGTTCACTGCCCCTCTTACTTCTTAGGGCAGGTCCTTCACTTTCTGAGACCTCTTTTGCGGGCTTTTTCATGCCCAAACACCTTTCATTCCCGGAGTTTATTGCACCCACTTCTGCTTAGTTTCCCGGTCTCTTGTTTGAACACCAGCGGTGAGTCTCTAGCCCTTCCTCTTACTGCTCAACTAATGGGGTGGCTGGAGAGGCAGTCTTGAAGGTCTTCCTACAGGACCTTTGAGACCTTCAACCATTTTCTCAAGCGAGAGCTGTGGAAGGGCATCTGATGGGGACATGTTTGCTGAATCTGGGCTTGCGATGGAGGTGAGAGTGACACTAAATAGCAGAGGGGACTGTGCACACTCCTCTGTCATCAACTCGGGGCAGCCCAACTTGGGCCAGGGAGGAAGAAGAGGAGGAAGAAGAACACATCCATGGTCTCATGCATTGGAGGGGGTGGAGACTGGAGATTCTGGCACTCACTGTCTCCAGCAGCATCCCCACCACGCAGCACGGGAGACCCTTGCCATACCGGCACATCCCGGGAGCCTTTGTCATAACACTTCGAACGAGACGTCGCAGGCGTTTAATTTAGATTTACGCCGACAGGTTCTGTCCGTTAATTAAATATCAATTGATTGTTCGGAGAACACTTCCTTGGGTTTATCGCGTTTCTCAGAGACAAATCAAATTGCCATGTCATTAACTTGCAGCTATACAATCCATACATAATTACTGTCTTATTAATACCTTCGAGTTACGAGGAAGTTTTAGGCAATTAATATTTGTGGCATAGTTTGTATCAAGTTAATTCCGTCAGGGTTATGTTAATAATGCGGACATCTAATAAGCTGGATAATTAATGTCTTTCTTGTTAGCATTTTCTCAGATGCCAGTTAAATGTCAGGCCAGCCTTTGTGGCCAGGCTGCATTTAATTAAACATGTTATTACAGAGGAACTCATGTCTGTTACATGTGAATAGTGCCAGGTCAGGACAGTGCATGGTTTCCACCCTGCCTGGGCTGTGGTTGCAAAGTGGTTTTGGAGATGGTTTGGAAATGGGACTTAGGGATTGTTCACAAGCCAGGGTGGAGGAAGAGGCTTTTTTTTTTTTTTTGCCTTTCAGGAGGTTCAGGGTACTGCCCTGACCAGTGTTGGTCCATCGTTGCTCGATTCAGAGCAGGGTTTGGGTTTAAGGGTTGGTCTTCCAAAAAACTGGCCAAAGCCATGGGCTACCTGACATGAACACAGACACAGTGGAGTGGGAAAGGTACTGGCCAGCGTCTGTGATCACATTTCCTCAGCAAGCCCATCCACAAAATAATCACCATGAAAATTCAGGCAAATCTTAGGCTCAGCTTGAGCCAAAAGGTGGGGGGTTGGGTTGAGTTTCTTCCTGGGCTAACAGAAGATTTACCGGTGTGCCCCAGCCCTGGGATCATCTCATCCCATGTTGCTTCCCTGGGGCTTTCATGCTGCTTCATCCCTTGTGCTGGTGCCACGGGGAGAATCAGCAGGGGAACGTGGCTGTGTGTCCCCATAGCAGGGACTGGTGGGACATCTCCATCTCCCGGCATGGATGCTGTCGGGATGCCCACAGGACAGGGATGTGCGTCAGCCGTGCAAGAGATCTTGGCCATAAGATCTTCACCGGGACATGTCCACGACCCGGCTGAGCCTGGATAGCTCTGCCCACAGCCTTCCCTTCCCCGATGCTCATGAATAAAAGATTGACCCTATCTACCTGGCCTGTTTGTCCTTGTGAAATATTCATCAGATGCTGATTAAGTTTTAAGGAAGGGACATGTTGCCCAGGTGGGTTGCTGTGCTCCAGCTACCCAGAGGCAGCAGGTTCAGGGTGGGAAGCCATGGGGTTGGGGTTTGTGCCTTCCAAATGCTCTGGGAGAGAGATGGAGAGAGTTTTGCTCCTTCCCTGTTCGTGTCTGGGCTCCCTGCAAGAAATCCTCATGGGATCATGGAAGGAGGAGGAGCAGGCTGGGCTCAGCTCCTGTTTGGGGGGGTGACTCGCTGCACAGCCAAGCCCAGCACCTCCAGAGCACACCAGAAAGAGTTGAATTCAGGAGAGGAGACTTAAGACTTGCGACCGTGACCACAGAGGACAAAAAGGTCTCACTTGACCTGAATGAGGTCCTTCATCCCTGGAGAGCGTGGTGGTTGCAGAGGTACTGTCTCCTTTCAACAGCAAAGCCTTCCTGGGACAGCATTGTCATTGGAAAATAGAGGGAATAAACCAAAATTATAATAATTTTCCTTTGTGGTTATCCAGAGTCCCTAAAAAAAAGGGCTCTGATGCTTATTTCTTCCCTCCCCTCTTCCTGTCTCATTGCCAGGGCAGGCAGGAGGCACTCAGGACCTTGTTTTTAATTGCAATTAGGAGCGCAGCTAACTCTCTCCCCCTCGCTGGGTGTAGGGTCTTCGTGTACCCTGTTCTGGGAGGAGGTGGGGAAGGAGAGGAGGGAAGGATGATCCACCACCGGTGTGCTGGGGGCCATACTCACTCTCCCATCGCAGGCAAGGTTGCTCCATGCAGCCTCCCTGGCCAGAGGTTCCTGCCCCGTGAATATTTCAGGAGCCAGCGTGGGGGTCCTGAGGGTCTCCTGGGACGGGGCATTAGTGCAGGCTGAGGAAGCAATGGACAAACAGTAGAGAAGGAATGAAGAAAACTGCAATGAAAACCAAGCAAAAGGCTGCCAAAGCCACAAGGTCGGGCATGAAATATTGATGGGGCTGTGCTGCACTGGAAGGGAGGTGTGGAGGTCCTGGTGAGGCTGCAGTACCCCAGGTCTGGCTCCTGCCTCGCCCATCACAAATGCACAGCCGGCAAAGTTTGGGCGGTGGTTAAAGATGTATGAACCTGTTTTTGCAGCGACCGGACCCATCTGGCATCTCGTCTCTCTGGTGCTCCTCTCTTGTGTTCTGTAAAATTTGGGTGGTGGAACTGAAGGGGGAGATATTGTGGCCCCAGTGTGGGTGATACTGTATGGGTCGGGCCCTATGGGTAGCAGTAGGTGTGGTTCTGGTGGCTGGGTGGTTGTTCGGGAAGGGTGGGCCATGGGACAGAGGTGGTTGGGTGGGCAGGATGGGCAATGGAAGGGTGGTGGTTGACCAGGAGGAATGGGCAATGGGCTAGAGGTAGTTGTGGTGGGAGGAATGGGCAGTGGGTTGGCCCGGAGGGATGAGCGACAGGATGGAGGTGGTTGATCAGAAGGGATGGGCAGCAGTGTGGAAATGGTCCTGGTGGGAGAGACGGGTAACGGGATGGAGGTGGTTGGGTGGGAAGAATGGGCAATGGAGTGGAGGTGGCTGACCTGGAGGGATGGGCAATGGGCAGAAGTGGTTGATGAGGAGGGACAGGCAATGGGATGGAGGTGGTTGGGCTGGAGGGATAGGCAATGGGGTGGAGGTGGTTGTGATGGGAAGGACAGAAGTGGTTGGGGTGGGAGGAATAAGCAATCTGATAGAGGCGGTTGGATTGGAGGATGGGCAATAGGAGGCAGGTTGAGTGTGGGAGGAATGGGCAATGGGATGGAGGTGGTTGAATAGGAGTGGTGGAACCTTCAGGCTTCAGATGGGGACTGCGTTTCCGTTTTTGGGGCAGTCGTGTATCCTGTTTGGCCCTGTCTGTGTGACCAGCTCAGAGACAGGGCTGCTACCCATGAGGTCTACAGCAGGTGTCCTTCCCAAATCCATCACCACGTCCAGCAGAGAAATCAGCCCCATGCCCGAGGACCATCTCCTTCCTTCCCTGCTGCTGCATCTCCTCTGGGCAGCCCCCCAACCACCCCAAAGATAAAGTTCCTGAGCTGGTGTTGAATCAACTCTTCCTAGAAATAACACCCCATCAAGAGCTGTATTTTCTTACACAAATGATTACCTTTTGCCTCCGTCCAGGCTCATTAGCATTCCTAAATGCGACCGCGTGGATCGATGCGGTGCTGGGCCAACGCACGGCAGTCGATTCCTTTTTGCTGGGAGACTTTACTTCCCCGTCTAATCAGGCAGGGTCCAGCTGATGGCAATGTCTTTCTCCCTGCTTTTTGCTCTGGTATTGGTCGCCCGCTGATTAGTTTTCAATGGGTTCGTTCAACAGAGAAGGAGGCTCTCCGGTTTAATTAGAAATGGGTAATATGAGTGCATATTATCACGCGGCTGTCCAGCGGTGGGTTATTGCGGGAGCGTGCTGGGAGTTTCAGCTTTTCTTAAAGCAAAATTAAAAAAAAAAAAACAACAGCAAACTTGGAATAAAAGGTCGTGCATCCGGCATGGGAGCTGATGTAAGTGGCTTCATTGCCACCTGCCTGCAGGCAGCCTGTCCCAGCCCTCTCCGCAGGCAGCTGCCTGTTGTGGGCATCTTGTCGGGCTGCTGTTCCCGAGATGGTGAGTGCCACCAGATATTAAAGGATGGAGCAACTCTTCGCTGTAGAGACCTTATGGGATGGGAGGGCAGCATCCGTTCTGCCCATCCCAGTGCCAGCCTTTCCCCCGTGACATATCGTCCCCTGCCAGGAGCTACGCGGCGTGTGGGTCCGTGTACATGCGCTCGCTCCCGGCGGCTTTGCTGGCTCTGGGTCTCCTTGCGAGGAGCTGCCGAGTCAGCAGCCTGCACATCTGCAGCGCGGGATCCGTCGGAGGACGATATTAATCAGTGTTTTTCTCCCGGACTTTGGCAGCCTCCCTGCGCTCGCAGCTGTGCCTGCGCCCTGGGAAATAAAGCTCCAGTGGCTCTCTCCCCCACTTGCCTGCTGGGGGTCGCAGCTTGTCCCAGGGGCTTTTGGGGCAGTGGGGACAGATGTGTCCCCCCCTCTGGCAGGTGATCTGGAGGAAAGGGAGGTGCTGCTAATGCCCCGATGATGGGGGGTACCGCCCTGGCACCCCTCCCCAGGTGTAAAGCATTTTAGTCCCTAGTCCTTCTCAGACATGTTGCTGCTCCTTGGAGCATCTTTGGACGTCACCTCCACCAAGGAGACCATCCTACACAGCACTTAACGCTGGACCAAGCAGCAGCATCAGGGTTCCAAACCCTCACCACGATGCTTGGAGGGGGGGAAATGAGGTGTTATGGGGCATGGAAGCCTCACTGGGATGGGGGTAGTCGTGCCTCTGGCTGCACCCACCTCCAAGCATGGTGTCCCATGTGGCACGTGCCACTCGGTTGTGCTCTCGGGCTGTCATGCTGCAATCATCCGGAAGCTGGATGAGGCCACGTGGATGATTAGGATAATGCTAAGGCAATGCTTCCCCACCAAGGCAGTGCTGAGCTCTTTATGGGCACTAATGAATTTAGACACAGTGGGAATGGATAAGAGGGATGGAGAAGAATCTTCTCCCAGTAAGGACTTCTAACCCCCTTCTTGGAGAATAACCTTTCCCAGTGCCTCAGTTTCCCTGGCTGGAAATGGGTGTGTGGGGGCTGCGGCTTGGCCCATCTAGCCGAGGGTTATATTATGTTGTCCAAGGGACTTTTGGGGCATGGGACTACCGTGCGCATATGCTTTCAACCCTGTTTTCCATTGCTTGGATTTCCAACCTCCTTTCCCACACCTTCGTCCCAGTGGTTGTGGTTTGGGGGGAGGCAGTGCTGGGAAATGGGATGCGGGAGCTGGGGAACTGCCACCCCACGGGCATGGGGACACTTCAGTGGCAGCCAGTGAGGACAGGGTGGGTTTGCTCAACCCTGGATGGCCCTACGTGTTTTGTTTTTGTGCTGTGCTCCCTTCCCCATGGGCACTGGTTCTCAGCAGGGGTTGGAAGCAGGAGGGGTGCAAGTCGGAGGGGGGGTGGCTCGGTGCAGGCTGCCACTCGCTCAAGATCGCTTTGTGTTGTGGTGTAATCAGCACTCACTTATTCTCTTTGATTTTTTTCCCTTTTTTATTTTTTTCTTCTCTTTTTGTTGTTGCTATTTTTCATGTTTCCACCGTGTCGGCAGTTTTCTCCCCCCACCCCTCTCCCCAGCTCTCCCTTCCCCTGTGATACACCAGAAACCTGAGACTGGGAATCATATGGGTTGCAAAGGACTGTTAGTGGGTCACCGGTTTCCTGCTGTGGCATCTTCCAGCCACTGCTTCCAAGCTGTTAACCCTACCCGAGCTGCAAGAGCAATCCTCCACGCATCCCCCATACAGATCCCCATGCAAAAATCCCCAGCAAGCCTGAGATCCCCCAGCAGAAGGACCAGAAGAGACCAGTTTGGGGCTTTGGGCTGGAGAAAATGGCTTTGTGGCCTTTGAGTGGTCAGACTGGAGATGCTGGATGCTCTGCTGGGATGTGACCAGGGGATTCATTGCCCTTTTAGTGATGTGGGCAGCATGGCACTACAGGGACAGACTGTTTAGTAGGGCCTGTTGTGATAGGACAAGAGGTAATTGCTTTAAACTAAATGAGGGAAGATTCAAATTAGACTTCAGGAAGAAATTTTTTAAAAGGAGGGTAGTGAAACACTGGACCAAGTTGCCCAGAGAGGTGGAAACATTCCTTGAGATGTTCAAGTCCAGGTTGAATGGGGCTGTGAGCAACCTGGTCTAGTGCGAGGTGTCCCTGCTCATGGCAGGGGGTTGGAACTAGACAACCTTTACGGTCCCTTCCAACCTAAACCATTCTATGATTCTATGATTTTACGATTTAAGGCCAGGTTGGATGGGGCTCTGAGCAACCTGATCTGGTTGAAGATGTCCCTGCTCATTGTAGGGGGATTGGACTAGATGACCTTTAAAGGTCCCTTCCAACTCAAACCATTTTATGATTTTATGGCAGAAGTCAGAGCAACAGGGCAACAAGGTATCCTGGGACTTTGGTTAGGGTTTTAAGCCCTGAGGTACTCCGGGATAGGGCATTGGGGCTGTCATGGCAACAGGGTGGGATTGTCTTATGGAGCCATGGAGATGGTGTGAGCAGCAGACACACCTGGGATGCTGAGGACAGACTCATGGGGACCAAAACATTGGGGGCTATTGGAACAGGATTGGGGGCAGAAGTCTTTTCAGGGACAGGGGTGGAGGTATGAGCAGCTGGGCAGCATTGTGGGCAGGGAGGTGTTTGGGGCTAGCAGGGTTAGACCTGTTGGTCCCTGGCTATAGAGGGACAGCAGGTCGGATTTGGGGCACCATGGCAGTCTGGGACAAAGGGTAGGATGGTAGGTGTGTTGGTGTTACCAGATATCGTAGATGAAGGGCTGGGAAGGAGACATACATTATTTTCCAGCTGGATCAAGTAACAATGGATTATAGAATACGAGAAAAAAAAAAAGCAAAGGAAAGAAAATACAGATTCTTGTTTCCTTGATGGCAAATCCTAGAAAAGGGTCATATTTGACCATTCACTAGAGGGCAGAAGGCTGAAGGACTTTTCCATGCCAGACCCTACATGAAGTGGCTGCACCATGCCTCAGAGGTGGCCTGGGCAGCACTCGGAGGCTCTTCTTCTCCCGGCTACACCATGCCTGAGTACTGTTATGGGAGAACAAGACGTTTTGCTGTTTCCTGGTTTCATCCACATGCTGGTGGGGAAAGGAGAGGGTGGTCCTTTTCCTCCTCTCAGCTGATGATGAGATCTTGATTTCTGTATGGCAGCTTGGGTTTGCTCATTGGGGTTACTGGCTTTGGTCTCCTCTTCCTGCATTTTCTTTAGAGACCATCTCATAAGGAGAGTCTGGACACTTTCACCATGTCCCTTAGTCCTTTTTGGGGTGCAGGAGCCCAATCATCATGCTGAGGGCTGTCCCAGATGCACAGAGCAGGTTTTTGGCCGAGCCCATGTAGGAGCACGCTCTCTGGCTCCTGGACATTACTTTGGTCTTGCCTGATCTGGCTGGTCCATGGGTCAGATATGGAGGGGTGAGAAATTGTGTCCAGCACAGAGAGAGAGCATCAGGATCCTATAGCATACAAGTTTAGCTGTGGATGGACAACAGTCAGCTGGGTTCACACCAGCCTGGTGTGGGGCTGTTGGCCACTGCATCCATCAACCATCCCTGCTGAGCTGCTCTTGTCCTACAGTCCTACCATTTCCTCCCACCCGTGGAGGAAAGCACTTGCCACCACTCCCCAAAGGTTTGCCACCACTCCCCAAAGTGAGGGGCTGCTAAGGAGAAAGAGCACCATGAGGATATGAAGGTGATTTTGCAAATGCAAAAAAAAAAAGAAATTCATCGTGGGTAAAGACAGGCTGACTGTTCTTCCAGTATTTGGGGAGGTGTGGGCTTCTCTCCCTACTTCTTTGTCACCCGAGGCTATCAGGAGCACTCAATCTCAACTTTTTGATCTTTTCCCAAAAATTCATCAGAGCATGCAGAAAAGTGGATCAGCTCCTAAGCGCTGCATCAAGAAAGCTGCAGTTTAAATGGATTTTCTTTCCTTTCTGATGGTGAGCGGGATGTTTGAGTTAAATAGGTGTTGACTAAAAGGAACATGGAGCTCTTAGCTGTGCGAACACGAATCACTGGCCCTTGCTCTGTGCTCCTTGTCGTTGTCTTTCCCTTTTGCGTGGTCCCTGGTCCCCCCAATGCTTCTAGGAAATTAAAAAAAAAAAAAATTAATTCCCTGAAGTACAGAACAAGGCAGAATTACTGATGTGATAAAAAAATTGGGATAAAGTGATATTAGGTGAATCCCAAGGCCCCTTTAGCCACCACAGCTACGATACCCAATTTTCAGGCTTCTCTATCCCAGGTCGTGAAACAAGCAGAGGTGTGGGGACAGTTCTCATGGCTGAATATTTGCTGATGGTTTTAAAAACAGCCACTGTTTAAGCAGAAGACTCGTCTGCACCTCATGGTGACACATGCATTGTGCGGCTAAAAAGTCCCTGGTCGCCTGGGTTGTCAGTCAGGCATCTTCTAATGGTGCTAAATTCACTTAAAAAAACCCCAAAACACACACATACACACACACACAAAAAAAAAAAGAAACCGACACAAAGAAGAAATATTTAAGCAACCAAAACAAAACCTGGCCAGGATCCATAAAGCAAAGAGCTGAGCAAATTGGGGCAATTGTCAAGGGAGGTCAAATCTGTTGCCTGTCAAGGCTGGCAGTTTCCTCTAGAAAGGACGTGATGTAAATCATCTCCCCGTAACATGTGCGGTATCCAGGGGCAGCTCTGGTTTCCTAATGCGCATCATTTCCGTGGGGCGAGTTTTGCATACGCAGCCGAGGCTGATTTTACATCACGCTGAGCATTTAGCACCGACTCGCGGCTGCTCCTCTCCTGCTCTCTTTCCCGGTTGGGTTTTGATTTGGTTTGAGCGCCCTGGGTTTGCGGTGGGGGTGATCTTTCCCAGTGGCACGGGAGCAAGGGCTGGAAGCACAAGAGATGGGTTCAACATCTTGCTCTGCACCGAAGGGCCAGTGAGAGAATCGTAACAGTGATTAAAGGTCTCCACTTCAAAAAGGAGCCACGTAACAACTAAAGGCACCCACAACTTACCCAAGAGGCTGTGTTTTTGGCTACAGCTTTGCTGCTAAGCTCAACAGGGCCACAGACCTCTGGTTCTGATGGTGGCTGGCATGGCAGAACTCATGTCCAACCCGCCAAACTTAACTGTGGCATGCGGTGGCCTTGTCCAACGTGCCTTTTGGTCCTGGTACCCAGGAATAGTCCCTGGCATGGTCTAATTTACTAGTCTTTGCATGTGCAGCTCAGAAAGCCTGCAGGAGGAGGTGGCCCCGCTCCAGCATGACTCTGATAACTCTTCCCATTACGGTGATGGGTTTGGAGGAGACATAAGGAGGTCTTGGGTAGAGGGAGGGTGAGCTGGGGTTTCAAATGAGCTTATCAGCAAACGTCCATGTTGCTTTCTAACTCCCTTCCCATTGTGGTTTTCCTCCTGCCCCGGCTCCTGTGTGAGCCCTGAGTGGTGGTGTGGAGAGTGGCAAAGCCCAGAGGTCCAACCCCATGTGGGCCAAAGTGACTTCATCTCATGCCCCAGAAAAGCTCTTCTAATGCTGTGTCAGCAGGGCTGAGCTGGAGGTGGTCAGCACCCTGGAGCAAGGACCCAGGTCTCCTCTCCACCGTTGGCTTTCCAGGGCTAGTTTTTTGAGATGTGCTCACCACAGTTTCATTCCGGTTGTGTCCATCATGTTTTTTGCTCCATGAAATAACTAATACTGCTTTTCGTGTTGCTTCCAAGCCCCCTTCTTTCCTACTTCTCAGCCTACCGCATCCTTGCCTATATGAAATGCTGTCAGGGCTCTCAACAGCTGCTCTGAGCGCGGCATTTAGAAATGAAAGTGCCCGAGTCGGTGCGCTCCATTAAAATCCACTGGAAGCTGCTTATGGCACCAGGGACGCATCTTAAATACAGGTGATTTCAGGAAGCCAGTGCAAGAGGCGGTGCCTCCTATGGAGAGTAAGGAAGGCTTGAAAACAATCTGTCTGCATCAGCCTTCGCAAAAGTCTTCAGAGCTTCTGTCTCACTGCTGGTGATGCAGGCATGGAGGCTGACTTTGCAGCAGCAAACAAGCCACACAGAAATCAAAGTGAGGAGCTCACAGACCCCATATTCCACAGAATCACAGAATCACAGAATGTTGAGGGTTGGAAGGGACCTCTGGAGATCATCCAGTCCCACCCTCTGCCAGAGCAGGGGCACCTACAGCAGTTGCACAGGATGGTGTCCAGGCGGGTTTGGAATGGGAGATGCCCCCACCTCTCTGGGCAGCCTGTGCCACTGCTCTGCCACCCTCACAGGAGAGAAGTCCCTCCTCAGGTTTAGGTGGAACTTCCTATATTCAAGTTTGTGGCTGTTCCCTCTTGTCCTGTCACTGGGCACCACTGGAAACAGACTGTTCCCATCCCCCTGGCACCCTCCCTTTAAGGATTGATAAGCATTGAGAAGATCCCCCCTCAGTCTTCTCTTCTCCAGACTAAAAAGCCCCAAGTCCCTCAGCCTTTCCTCATCAGAGAGATGCTCCAGTCCCCTCATCATCTTTGTAGCCCTTTGCTGGACCCTCTGCAGCAGTTCCCTGTCCTTCTTGAACTGGGGAGCACAGAACTGGACACAATACTCCAGATGTGGCCTCCCTAGGGCAGAGTAGAGGGGGAGGATGACCTCCCTGGACCTGCTGGCCACACTCTTCTTGATGCCCCCCAAGATGCCATTGGCGTTCTTGGCCACCAGGGCACATTGCTGGCTCATGGTCATCCTGTTGTCCACCAGGACTCCCAGCTCCCTTTCCACAAATTTCTTGCTCTCCCAAGCTGACCTTGCTTTCCTGGCAGGAGGATTTAGGGTAGAAATGCTGGAGGTGGATTTGCTCGAGGTCCGGTTGCAATGTGTGCAAGCTGCTGCCTAGTGCTGTGGTTGGACAGCTACGGGAGACGGTAGGGGTGAAGGACATATCCCATTCTTCCTCCTTTGTGTGTGCAGTCGTGCCCATGAGGCTGTGTGCTGCCTCTCATTTGTTTGTGCCTGTTCAGTGTGCAATACCTGCTATTCCTGGGCAGTTTGGCAGAAGCTAAGCCATATGTATCTGCTACTGTGAGCTACTGTGAGCCAGTGATGGAAGTAAAAAAAAAAATCGCTGTGCCATCAGTGGAATAAGTAGAAACGTGCTCAGGGTGAAGAAAATCAAGAGTAATTAAACCTCAACATAAATTTCCTCCTTTCTTTCCTGCTTGCAGAGCTGAAGGAGACCTAGGCTTGCGAGGTGGACGCGTTACGCTCGGACAGTGCTGCCTGGTTGGTGGTCAGGTACTGCAGGTTTCGTCCAATGGAACATGAGCATCTCCCCTTGGGCCAGGCAGCCTGGGTCACTCTATCATCACCGGAGAGAGTCACCGGAGGTTCATTCAACCTAAAGTAAATGCCCATGTTTGTTTGGATGAATGCACTATAAAAAAGCTGGCTTTTCTCTCTGGACTATGAATGAAGCCATGGGTCCACAGCTCAGATGGAGACACGTACAACAGAGATATCTAAATTCAGGGCAGAAGCTAATGCTTTTTGCTGAGGTCTGGTTCTCAGTCCTATCCAGCTTTGGTGGATGTAACATGGTCTCTGCAGCCTGTGTTTCAATGACCTGCAGACATTGTGTCTCAGAAACTCTGAGCTGAGGGGCAAGCACAGTTTTGCAGGACAGGAAAATTATTCTCTGCTCAGCTCAGCTGGTTCATTGCTCTAAACCAGCTCTTTGGCTCTCCGATCCAGTGAGCGCTGGAGTGTGCTACCTGTTGAATTAACTAGACTGCCTTCCACATTACTCTTCCTCGGGGTCAAGGTGGGCTTTGAGATACTCCAATACTACGATAACAAGGTCCATGAATACCTAAGACGAGGGGTGGCTAATCACTGCTGTAGGTGTGGTGGGCCAACTGTGACTTCAAAGCTGTCCTGTGCAGGCAGCCTTATGGTCCTGAGATGGCTCCAAAGGTTTGGTACTTCACCAAGACTAGTGATGTGTGGCGTCTGTTTGCGGTAATGTTGCCCTGTGATGTAGAATGTTGCTATGGAAATGCTGTGACCCCCAGAAGTAGGTTTGCAGGGCCATCAGCCACATGTCATCCTTCAGAGCTTGGGACTGTCTCCTAGATGATGTCATCAGAGCACTTAGTGCCCTTGAGATCTGTGCTGGAGAAGATTGGGGCTGTATGAGGTTAAATGGCAGGGGAGACATGGGCTTTAACCTGGGTGAAAGGAAGAGAAAGAGAAGATGTTGGTATGGGAAGGAAGAAGGGCAGCATGATCCCTTTGCTGATGAAATGAAGGAGTGAAGTCTTTGAAAGCCCTTTGCAGGCCATTTCCTCCGTGCCTGTTTCAGAAACACAATACAAAGGCATGATGGTAGGAGCAGCGGCCAGGGCTGAGGTGACCACACTGCCTGCCTCTCCATCGTAATTATTTCATAAAGCAAAGCAAACTACCAGACATTTGAAATGCTCCAGTACAGTGGCTAAGGAGCTGTGAAGCATTAACACCGACGAGAGCTTTGTCTTGATTAATTCTTTATTATTTTCATTCAGGCCAGCAGTGGGTTTGTCAAGCGGGAGCCGAGGTCATTTGAGTGCCAAGGAGTTTGATGTGCTGGGCAGTCCCTGGAGACCTTGTGCTGTTCATGTGGAGGAAACATCTCCAGCAGTTAGAGAATTGTTTGCTTTCTTCTCCCTTTGGCCTCTCTGCTGAGGTTACCAGCAGGGGCTGGTGTTCATCACCTGCCCCAGCACATCATGAAGGCATGTAGGTGAGTGTGGGGTCTCATGCTGCAGCTAAATTGTGATGACAGTGTCTAAAAGCAGCTATTTCACATCCCTTCTGTCCTAAGCTATGTGGTCCTGCCCTTTCCCTTGGGCCAGAACTGACCATGATCTAAGCCCACGGAGAGCTGATCCAGGGATGCTCCCCAATCCGGAGTGCATCATTTTTGTTGGAAGATGTTTTTCTGCTGGTTTAACTCCTTCAGTGGGACTGGACGAGCTCTGGAACTAGGCCACATAGGTGGGTTTGGGTAGAGTGTAGAGGGACTGCCCCTTTGAGTGGCAACTGGTTATCTGACTGGCTCCTCTCTGTTGCAAAGCTGCCTTCAGGAACTGGGACGCTCTGGGCTCCTTCTCTGCCATCACTTCCCATGAGGGCATTGAAACACCTCCCCAGGGTACCTACAGCTGGATGAATCCTGCTCCCAGGTGAAGAAGTTAACCAAAGATATTCTGCCTGTGCCCCGGTGCCATGCTACCATCTTGTGTCCATGAAATTGTTCTTGAGATCTGCCCAGAGCCTGTCTCTGGGGCGATTTGCACCACAAAACTAACCTCTGAACTTTCTGGATGGTGGAAGGGGTCTTCCCAGTCTCCTTCCCAGAGTCCCTGGGTCTGACTTAGGAAGTGGTCAATGTTTTTTTGTAAGGCCGAGACATGTGCCTTGAGGGCAGCAAAGCATGGCTGGATTAATGGATTAATGGTGCTGGTTCCAAACTGGCATCCTGGGCACTCAGGAGAGTACAAGAAAGATGCTTCAGACATGGAACCACCTTAGTTCCTACCTCTCTAGGCATGCAGCAGGCTGATGGGATGCCTGTTACGATGCCCATCCCTGCAGGTGTTCAAGGCCAGGTTGGACGGGGCTTTGAGCAAACTGGTCTAGTAGAAGGTGTCCATGCCCATGGCAGTGGGGTTGGAACTAGATGATCTTTAAGGTGGTTCCCAACTCTAACCATTCTATGATTCTATATCCCAGCGCCTTCTTCCTGCCTCCAGCCTGCCCTTAAAACCTCTTTTTCACCTGTTCTTTCCACATTACGATTTGCTTGTTTTGTTTTTCTCTCTATGTTGCTCTGCCTCTTGCCTCTTACCTGTTGTCCAACTAAGGAGCACATAATTATCTCCTTCCCCTCACTTA
This sequence comes from Charadrius vociferus, assembly GCF_000708025.1. Taxonomy (NCBI): domain Eukaryota; kingdom Metazoa; phylum Chordata; class Aves; order Charadriiformes; family Charadriidae; genus Charadrius; species Charadrius vociferus. The sequence continues at coordinate 1,516,599 of NW_009647760.1, read as the reverse complement.
TGCCAAGGTTGAATGCTGACCAGGGAGGGTTTCTCTGAAGCTTATTTCTGTGACAATGGGTCTGAGACTTCTCTGGGGGTGCTTTTGGCATAGCAAAGGCCATAGGTCGGCTCACTGGAGAAGGCCTGAGGGACTGATTTAAGGAAATGTGAATTAGATCGTTGGATTATATCTCTTACAAGATGTAGGTAAGGAAACTCTGTTGCTGTGGAGCCAAGGGGTGCTAGCGAGGGTGAACACTAGACATATGAGAAGGGGTTTTTGTAACTCCTTGATAGTTGTTGTCCACGACCTCCAGCTTCTCTCAGAGGAGGCCACGCTGCCTCAAAAGGGGGAACAAGGTCCCTTGTGTTTTTCTGGTTGAAAAATCCCCCAGCGTTTTTCCCCCTGGGCAATTTTAACCCTGATCAGTTCCCTGATGATGCTCACTGCAAGTGCTTGCAGAGAGCTGGATGGGGGACAGTGTAAATGGACTGGGGTGGGGGCGGATTTCTTTCTGTTAGGGATAGAAAGATAGCAACAGCTTTGGGTTAAAGAGCTGTCTGGACTTGAAGAGCCCATGGTCTTACCCTGCATTGTCTTGATGCTCTTTTCTGTTCTTCCAGATGCTTGGAGGGCTGGTGTTTCAGAAAGCTCATCTATATTTCTCGGTTGCCTCAGCTGATCTAAAAGATGCCACCTCATCTTTGATACCTTGCAGGTTGCATATGCACAGACTGCAGTCCCTGCAAAATTATCATTCAAAAGGCGGCACCTTGTAATGCCGTTGTGTTGGCCCATTTAGCCCAGGATCCTACTTCTAGCGCTGGCCGCTGGTGGATCCTTAGGGATGAAGCAAGGCGAGGAGAAAGCAGTCCTGAGTTGAGTTGAGCTCCCTTTGCAGCAAGCTAATCATGGTATCGCAAACTGCGGAGTAAAACCCAATGATCCAGAAGTGGAATAGCTGCCTCTCAGTCATCCAGGGCTATGTAGAGGTGAGAGGGAATGCGGACCGGGGCTGAGAAGGTGAGCAAGTCAAAACTGTGGGGCAAACCCATAAACGTTAGCTCCAGTGCAGCCAGAGCTGTTTTTCCAACCCAGCACAGCAAAAGGGGGTCCAGGACCTTGCTTGTCACCACAAGGGTCTCCAAGAATGATGATGGCTTTGAAGTAGGCTATATCCTCAGGAACGGCCGTGACTGTACATGCTTGGGGACCATTTAGTGCAGCAAGTGCTGGTGCCAACTGGCAGCACAAAGGAAGTTGCAAGTAACTCCATGGGATGTTATGAAACAAGTTGAGCTTGGGGAAATTTCTCAGTCCCCCTCCTCACTCAAAGGCTGGATTTTGCCTTCTCCATCACTCAGGAGAAAGGAGACCTGACTACTGCTGGCTTGGGGTGGGACTTGGAGCCAGAGCCTGGTCTCTGAATGCAAGCTCAGCTTTGAAGGGGAGAAGCTGAGAGCCTGAAAATGCTAAACACCCATTAGATCATTTGCTTCATCCCCAGGAGGGCTGGTAGGATTGTCCCCCCGAGGTGGCTGGGATGGAAACGCCTGCTGTTGCGAGGTTTTCATGGTGGTCCTCTGGGAACAGCAGCAGAGCCCAGCACGTCTCCCTGCCAGTGTACGAAACTCTGTGAAATTTCTACCTTTTGCTTCTAGTTAGAGCAGCCTAAGCATCCCCCTTCTCCCGGGGGACCTCTGCCCTCCAGGTACAGGAGACCCTTCTTCCATCTGTCTACCCATCTGTCTGTCTACTGAGGTCCCTGCAGCATCAGTGCCTACCTGCGAGGGATGTTGCTGAGCCTTTGGGTCCTGCCAACCCTCAGGGTAGGACAAGAGGCAGCACCAGCAGTCGAGTGATTGGGTAAGATGCAAACAAAGGGAAACGGTGTCCAAGGAGGATTGGCCTCACTTCAAAATTCCCCCGCTGAAACACACCAGGCAATTTCATCTCTCCACGCCTGCGAGTCTGCATCCTCCTGAGGATGGCACCAGCTTTCCCAAGCTGTGTGTGAACTGAAAGCCAGCACCGTCCCTTTCCCTGTGGGACAGCTGAGACATTTATGTATTTGCTTCCAAATGGACAACCTGTGCCACTAAGGGATGAGGATGCAGAGCCTGTGTCAAAGCGGAGGTCTGAGAGTGGGGACTGGATCAAGCTGGGAAAGGCTTGATCCAGCAGCTTGGTGGGTTGAGAGCTGGGGGGCAGACTGGGATGGGGGCTGTGGCTCTCCTCGCCAACCAGGAGAGATAAGGTCTCTGCAAGAGGGGAAGGAAAGACATTTTGAGGCCCCAGGTGATATGCCCCTGGGTCTATGGAGGGTGCTTTGTCTGCCAGAGGTCTTGGAGAGCTGTGCAGAGCCAGAGGGAAGAGGGTTGTCAGTGCAACAGCTCTGCACATGAGCTCACCACAGGTTGGTGGGTTTGCCCTATATTAGGGCTTGTTTTGCCCTATATTAGAGATAATTTAGTAGCCAGCCTATGTCTGGCTCTGCACAGTCTGGGAAAGAATTTATTGCTAGTCAGATCCAGAGACCACCAGAGCTGGCAGGGATCTCTCCACCGACGTGAAAGCTGGTCCCATCACCCCTCCTTCTACCTTGGCTCCCCTGACGAAATGACCCATGTTCACATGAGCATTGCTTCGCTTAGACATAGAAACCGTTCCCCCCTGGTCCAGCAGTTCCTGTGCTGAACGTAACCAAAGCAGCAAAAGCTTTGCTATTGGAGCACCGAGTCATTACAGCTTGGAAAAAAAGCCACACTCCAGAAATAACCAAGGTGTATTTAGACTGTGAAAGTGTGTAATCCAATTTAAATTGTAAAATGTTTAGAAACTGGCTGCTGGTGATGAGGACTTGTCCTTTTCTGTCTGTATGCTGCACAGAGCATGGTGAGGGCTTGGACTACAGTGAGATGGCCAAATGCTATCACACCAAATGTGACAAGGACAGCAATAACCCACCAAAGCACTCCTGAAGATCTTTGAACAGTAGTCCTGAGGGTTCCAGAGGCTGCTGGTGTCCTGGAGAAGACATGAATCCAACATGGGTCAACCAATGCATCACTCAGATCCGTCGTGTTTAATTGTTCCTGGGTCAAAATGGTGTAAAATTAGCTAAATTTATTTCAGTGAGGTTCATTGCTGAAGCAGCTGAAGAACCCCCTAGGAAAAGGATCTTCTGAGGACAGGAAGGGCAGAGGTGGACCCTGCAGATGTGGACTTTCTGCAATGTTCGTCACCTAGCTCTGATGGGTCTGGGTGGGTAAGCCAGGTGTCTGCGTCACCCATCGTGCCACCAAGATGAGGTCACGACCACCCTGTTAACTCCCCCAGACCACTGTGCTGCCTTGTCCATCTGAGGTCATTGTCATGGCCATACTTAAGCTCCTCCTTGCTTTTGCTGGACCTTCAGCCTCCAAAGCTGCAGGAGGCTGCAGACACAAGCTGTTGTGGTCCCAAAGACCTAGAGTCATATTCCACCTGCCCAGTTTGGGTCCTGCTCCCATCACTTGCTGGCATTGCATTCACCTCGCCTCATCACTGTGCAGACCCGTTGCGTGCAATGGGGTAAGATGAGGCCAGGACCAAACAGTTGGAATCGCAGATGACTCCCCATGTCTCAAAATCCCTTGATCCCAGGATCGAGGAGGCCTTGCGCCATATCTGTTAGCCTTGTGCCGTTGACATCACGTTGCTGATGAAGCAGCAGGATGGGGCAGCCTGTGAGAGGGACAACAAGTGGTCTTCCTCCCCTACAAAGACATCTTATACCAAGCATCTTTCGGATGCTGGTGTTTCTCCTCAGCCCATACGGCAAGGTCCCCTCAGGTTCCACCATCCCACCTCAGCATTTTCAGCCTTGCAGCCCTCCGTGGTTAACCCGGTGACATCCTCCTCCCCCCACTCCTCACCCTCCCCTCCTCTCCCCATCTCGGTGCTCGCCCCCACCGGCAGCCGGTGAGCCTCTTTCAGGTTACCTCTGAGCTTTAATTGAAAGCAGTCGACGCTGCGTGCAGGCGGTACACAAACACGCCGAGACCCGGGAGCCACTCTGAAGCCTGACTCAGGTTGGGGAACCTGCCGGCACATCGTGGGGCCGACAGATAATTAAAGTGACAATCGATCACGCGGGAGGAAAGGGGGAGGGGGATGCAGCAGCGATGGAGGCAGTGATGCCTCTCCTGAGGAAGTCACGGCAGCATTGGCAAGCTGTGCCGAGCAGATGGCCCAG
>NW_009647760.1:1497058-1512225 GCF_000708025.1 Charadrius vociferus | reverse complement strand
AGGAATGAGACTTGTGTGTTTGCATAAAGACAGATGGGCTAAAATTTCCGAATGCTCATGAAAGATTCAGGGGCGTCACTTGTTAAATTTAATTGGGAGAAACCCGACTCAGTGCCTGACTGCACGGTTTGCTGGCTTTTGCTTAAGAAGTCAACTGACAAGCTTGTCGTATGTGTTTTTTTCTTCTCTCCCTCCTTCCCTCTCTCCCTCCCACCTCCTTTCACCAGCTCCTGCCTCGGGCTGCGTCGTGAATAATTTGGGGAACATTATCTCCTGCCTCCTGTTGGGGCAAGCACTGCTCCTGGAGCAGCAGGTACGTGAGGAGGAGAGAGGTGAACTTTTGGTGATGCTGTCAGCTTGGGATCCATGAGATGACAGGAGTTCAAGTGTTGCCTCTGCTGCAGGTTCCTCACTTCCCCTCAAGCCAGGGATTTTGATCCAAATCTAGGAAGGGATGTAGGTGCTTCAATAAATGTCAGGTGCCAGCGTAGATTTGGGCTGTAATCCCTCTGCTGTGGGGCTGGGACACTTTTCTTCGCCACATGAACATCTGGTAGGAGAGAGGGGAGGTGGTCCTCCTCTGGAGCTGAGCTTTCCAGAGGGTGGAGGAAATCTGTGCGCAAACAGGGGTGACAATGAAGTTTGATGGCTTCTTCTCATGGGGGATTTTGAAAGTGATGGGTGTTTTCAGTGAGAAAGTGCATGTGCTACTTGATTTTTGTTTAAAAAAAAAGAGATGCCAGGAGGGACTCATCCCTCCAAAAGCAGCTATCTGTGCTCATCGTGGCTGCCTCTGCCGCCGCAGAGAAAAATAGGCCCTGCTGGAGGGGCAATTCATCTCATCTGAACTTTGATGTCTGCAGAAAGCCAGATGAATCACACCTGAAAATGCCTGCTTCTCCCTAATGACTCCAAGAGAAGCTGGTGTGACTCCCAGAGGTGGTGTTCTGCTCCACATATATCCTTAAAGAGGTGATGTGGACCCTCTCCACTCATATTTAGGTGTGTGATGCCAGATGCTCACTCCAGCCCCAATGCCTGGACCTGGGACTACATTTGTACAAGAGGGCAGGCTGAGAGAGTTGGGGTTGTTTAGCCTGGACAAGAGAAGGCTCCACGGAGACCTTATTGCAGCCTTCCAGTACCAAAAGTGGGGCTACAGGAGAGCTGGGGAAGGACTTTTTACAAGGGCATGGAGTGATAGGATGTGGGGGAATGTCTTCAAACTGGAAGAGGGTAGATTTAGATTAGATATTAGGAAGAATTTTTTCACTTTGTGGGTGGTGCGACACTGGCTCAGGTTTCTCAGAGAAGTTGTGACTACCCCAGCCCTGGAGGTGTTCAAGGCCAGGCTGGATGGGGCTTTGAGCAATGTGGTCTAGTGGCAGGGGTCCCTGCCGATGGCAGGGGGGTTGGAACTCGATGATATTCAAGGTCCCTTCCAACGTAAACCATTCTATGATCTCCACATCCTTGAGCACCTCCAGGCTGAGCTTGCATCCAGCCACATTGTGGCGGGAGCAGAAAGTTTTGGAAATCATGCAGCTCCACATGGTCCTTTGCTCAAGGTGGGATTCTGCTGGCTGGCAGCTGTCACATTGCATTCAATACCTGAGTGCATCTCAGGTGTAGCCTTAGCTCTGGGGATTAGAGGCAGTGGCAGTGCTCACCAGGGCTGGTTGGTGGGCACAGGACCTGCTAGGCACAATGTGGGGCAGTCTGCAACCTGCTAGATGACCTGGTCATTACTCCTCATGCATGAAGGGTGTGGAACGCGACCCCTTTCAATAGGCTAGGCATTGTCTGGTGGGATCTAAGTGAAACTATTCATGCCATCTCTGTCCATCTGTCCATCCACCCATTCATCTGTCCATCTATCCATCCATCCATCCATCCATCCATCCATCCATCCATCCATCCTCTTCCAAGGCTGTCATTTAAGTATCTCAGTGTCAAATTCAGTGGATCAATTGCCTCACTGGAGTAGGTTTATGAAATGAATATGGCCCCATTGTTCTAGGTGATAAATCACTGGGGTGATTACCAGGTATCAGGAGCAGAGGGTACCAGTCACACCTATCTGTACATCTACTATCTTCTTTTACTTGTCTCAGTCCATGATCATTGGGTCAAAAGGTAGCTTTTGATTAACATCTGGACATGCTGGAGTGCTCCTGCACAGAGAAGCAGCCCTAAGGTTAGGACACAGAGTTGTGCAAGGTAGATCCTCACTAGGTTTTAGGTGCCAAACTCTCATGGGTTTCACTGGGAGTGAGATGCCTTGATACCAACATCTACACAAGGTTGGTAGGTCACCTCGAACCAGTCATCACTGCATTAAGCCCCACACGCTGGTGTCAGACGCTTGATGGAGTTACTACAATTTAACGTTTTCTCATTCGTCAGTTGGGCTGTGGTATCCCCCTGTCCCTGGGGAGGTCAGCCACCAAAATGCTTTAGTGTAAATGATGTCGATTAGGGCTTAAGTGAAACCATATAGTTGTAGGCGAAAAGTACACACAGCTCAGCTGACGGTGGATAGCTCACTAAGATGCTCTAACTCATTTTTTTTGGTCATCTGCCCTTGAATCCGTAACTGCCGGTTGGATAGGACCATCTTAAGTACAGCAGTATCCTCAAAGGTTGAAGGGACAGTAATGAAAGTGCTGCTTGATTCTTACCATGGTTAATTGCCCTCTTCATTAACAACTTGCTGTGCATCTCCAGTACGCATTGGTCAAGCTTTGCCTTTGGCTGTCAGATCTTCCAGGCTTTCTCTGCTCAAACATAAGTTGTATTAAAAAAAAAAACAACCCAGATGACAGCACATAGCCAGGTTCCCACAGCTCCATGATGACTCAATTGCAGTTTCACACTGATTTGGGTTCTGGCTTTGAATATCTCAGGATAGATATACACACTTTAAAAAAAAAAAAGGGGGTGAAATTTGTTAATCACCACAGCTACCCCAGGGGGGATTTTATTGCCTATAATTACAAAACTTTTGCCAAACTTCTATTGCACTTGCTGTGTCCAAATGCCGTGCTCCCTGGCTGATTACCTGGAGTGATATGAAATGTAAATGAGATACGTGGCTGGTGACAGAGCAGCAGGAGATTGAGTCTCTGCAGGTCCCACAGTCACAGGTGACTTCTGGTGATTTCAGTGACAGCGCATGAGACTCCAGCGTAGGAGAGAAAAGCGTCTCTGAAACCACGAGAGAGCCCTACCTGCCCTACCACAGCCCTCCTGTCTCCTGTGGGACCTCCATGGAGACCTCTGCTAAATTCCAAAAGTGTCTGACTCGTTACTCAGCCGGGAAAACACATTATTGGGCAAAAATAAAGGGCTGGTGCAGTCCAGAGCAGGTCAGCCAGCATCCTTCTTTTGGAGACAGTCTCAGCAGCAGCCCAAGATGCTCTGAGGTTCGGGGTCTGCTGCAGAAAATGAAGGATTTCTGTGCAAAAACTCAAAAGAAAAAGCAGCTGTGTCTTTTGACCACACTTCCTGCTGGAGATTGCCTTTATATTTGTCCATTGGTTTCTTTCTTTTTTTTTGTTTCTTCTCCTCCTTAAAAAAAGCACCCCCCACCCCTTCTCCTCCACTAGCAAAGGAGAAGGAAAGGGAGGAAAAATAATTACTATGAAAGGGGGGAAAAGATCTCTGAAATAGAAAAATGCTCCCTGTAATTTTTTGTGTCGAAAATGAAATCTCAAAAAATCCCCTACTTTGCTTTGATGCAGAATAAAAGAAATTTGAATGACACAGACATTTTTGTATTGTTCTGTACTCCTTTTTCATTTAAAAAATGCAGCAGACTGAACAGGCTTTTGATTACTGAGTCTCAAACAGGGTCTATCAATTTGACATTCAGGCCTGTCTGGCCACAAGTGGTCCCAGAGATGCCTCAGGAGGATGATGACAATACCTTGCTGTCAGCAGCTGCCCTGTCACACCCCAGCGAGCCCCCGGCATCCCGGGCTGCATCCCCAGCAGCGTGGCCAGCAGGGCGAGGGAGGGGATTGTGCCCCTCTGCTGCGCTCTGCTCTGGGGAGACCCCCCTGCAGTGCTGCCTCCAGCTCGGGGGCCTCAGCACAGGAGAGACATGGACCTGGTGGAGCGGGGGCAGAGGAGGCCATGGAGATGCTGGGAGGGCTGGAGCCCCTCTGCTGGGAGGACAGGCTGGGAGAGTTGGGGGTTGTTCAGCCTGGAGAAGAGAAGGCTCTGGGGATACCTTTGAGCCCCTTCCGGTGCCTAAAGGGGCTCCTGAAAAGCTGGAGAGGGACTCTTGATCAGGGAGGGGATCCATGGGACGAGGGGGAACGGTTGGACACTGAAAGAGGGGAGATTTAGACTACATCTAAGGAAGAAATTCTTGACTGTGAGGGTGGTGAGGCACTGGCACAGGTTCCCTAGAGAAGCTGTGGCTGCCCCATCCCTGGAGGTGTTCAAGATCAGGTTGGATGGGGCTTTGAGCAACCTGGGCTGGTGGGAGGTGTCCCTGGCCATGGCAGGGGGGTTGGAACACAGTGATCTTTAAGGTCCCTTCCAACTCTAACCATTCTGTGATTCTCTGATTCTATGTATCAGGTTCCTACGCCATGAGGATCTGGTGGGGGGAACATGCCCTTGCAGATCGTTTGTGTCAGCAATTTGTAGGTCCAGGTTTCAGACCTTGGCATGGAGACTGCTAGGAAGGAGCTGATGAGTGAACTCTGGAGGATGATGGAAACATCCCATGGAGGTCTTTTGCAATGTTTAATAGAGCTCACAAGACCCTGGTGAGCACCTCATGGGGCCTAGGTTTCCCAAGCTCTTCTGTCATGAACGTTTTGGCAATGTCCTACAGATTCCTTGAAGAGGTTTCTCAGCACTGTGTCTCCCACCCAGTGTATAGAGACTCGCGGTGGAAGGATGGCTCAGCATGGAGCTCAACCTCTGGTTGTAGGAGAGTCATTGGTTTAGGAGCTGCTTCCAACACAAATGGTACTATTCAGAGCTTAGATTTTCTGCTTGTCTTGCAGGGCCAACTGCACCCTTCACCTCAAAGAGTGTTTGGTAATTCAGCCATACCATCCACCAGAGTGAGTCGGTACCTACAGAGGGATGCTTTAGGGATCTCTTCAGATCAATGGAGTCCAAGTCCCCTCTCTGCACCACTCTGTTTTCTCTGAGCGCTTGAGAAATGAAGGTCTGTCTTACTTGCTGAGCTCTGATGAGCCCAGCCCCTTGCAGAACCCTTTCCTTGGAGTGTCCTGCCAAGCTGCACTACTCGGTGTGTAGGACAGGCAGGAGTCCTGCGCCAGGATATATCTGTCTTTGGTTAACTCTCAGCTGAAACTGATGGCCTTGGTGACAGACAGGCAAGGGGGTGTCTGGTTACCCATGTGGCATTTGGGACCGTGGGCCCTCACTCTGTGTATTAAGTGCGGTGTGATGCTGAGTAAAAGGAGGAGCAACATTTGCCCGATAGTTGAGAGGACTTACTTTCATTCCGTGCAGCCACATTTCCTCAAGACTACTTCTATGGTTGGGGACTGGGGCCTACCCTAGGGCAGCCCTACCATATCCCTGTGAAGGGACCTCAGGTGTGCTCAGGACTTAGAGCTTCTTCCAGGGTGTCCTTATCCACTTTGCTGAAGGACAGTGTGCCAAGTAGCCTCCTGATAACTCATCATCAATTGAGCAGGATAGATGCATTTGGATCCATCTTCCTCCAAAGATTAGCAGGTTTTGTTCTCGGTGTACTCAGGAAGAAGAACAAGTTCCTCAGACTCGGGGTATTTTATGGGCTCAACTGGTCCATCCACTCACATGTCTCTCTCCTGCTCCCTGGCAGATCTGGCTAAGTCAGCAGAGGCAGGTCCCAAGACTCCAGTGAGGGTATTTTTGGACCCAGCTGAGCCATTCACTGCGGTATACAGCCTGGCTTACCTCTCTGTCGTGACAGGAGCCATTTCCCATGGGGAACCCCCATCAGCCAGCAAAGACTTCGCTCCCACTTGGGGGTCATTGCCTTAGGCTGCCAGTGAGACTTCCTCAAATGATCATACTGTAGAAAATATTTCATGAAATTAAAATCTGGTAAATCAACAAGGCCTCCCACTGAGTTTTCTAGACATTTCTGTTATGAAACCTCTACAGAATCCAGAGGTTTAACAAGGCAACAAGCTCAGTTGTAAGATGCTGACCTGCTGGCGTCATTGTGGTCATCCTGGGTGGGAGGTTCAAGGCTTGAGGGCTCAGTTTGGGCACCAAGTGCCCTGTCTGGGTGAAGCACTTTGCTTGCCCAGGGTTGCCTGACCATGGAGGAGGGTATCAACATTGCCTTCATTGGTCTGTGTCCCCTTGCAGAAGAAGTCTGGGGGCTCCCTACGTGTCTGGGTAGAGTCTGACCATGGGATCACATTGGGACCAATCATAATGTGAGTAATAAGGATCCTGCCTGTGCAATCACCCTTGGACAGAAAAGACAGCTTGGCCAGAGTAGTCCTGTGCACCAGGAATGTTACTGATGCAATGGAAACCCTGCTCGTTTGTGCTGTTGGGATGTTAAACCCCCAACATTGAAGTGCTGAGCTTCCCAGGCCTTTCTTGAGGGGGTGGGGGCTCTTGCCTGCTCTGTGATAGGTGTTTTTCTTCCTTGGTTGGGCTACATAACTTGTCTTGAGTACTAGCTCCTGTTGCTACCTGCTTTACAGCAGTGCTCACAGAGGTTATGGACCACAGCCTGAAGTTTGTACCGCTAAAACTGCAAAAAGTTCACAGCAGAGAAGGCAACTGGAGGGTAGATGAGATGACTCCAGTGTAATCAGCATCAGCAACGCTGGGACTTGAACCGCTTTTCTGGGAGTGCTCATTGAGTGCAATCTCTTGAAGGCTGGGAGAAGAAGCAGGCAGACAGCAGTGCGTGGGCAAGCCATGGGTGCAACGTTTAGTGTTACTGCTACTTAGGGGCAGAAATAGCTGGTATTAGGTTGCATTTAGTGATTTGGAGCCAAAAGGTTGAGGTCATGGCCACAGAGTGTGATGGGGTGTTTTGTATTTGCTGAGATTCCAAGATCTCTCCCCAAGAGCTGTCCAGGGAATGGCATCCCTCTCCTCCTGCTCTGGGTTCGTTAGGACCTTCCTCTTTCAGGGGGGATTTTGCTGCCTTTAATTTCACGTAGCGTGAAAGTGTGTGTGCGTGCATGTGGGAAACGGGCAGAGGAACCAATTTAGGTCTGAGCTACAAAACATGGGGGTTTGCTCAAAGCACCCTGGTCTGTCCACTCATGTTTGCCTCCTGCAATGGAGATAAGGTGCAGCTAGGCTGGACATGACATGCCAGTGTTCCACCTGAAGAAGGTGGGAGAGCACAGGGTGTGAGTCTGGGACTCTCAGACCTCTCCTGCTGGAATATTAAAGTGGGATTCAGCTCAGCAGAAGCTTGACAGCGTGTGTGGGATGACCTGGTCAGCGCCAAGTCCTGTTATCTGGAGATATGATCTGCTGTAGGGTGTGAGATCTCTGGCCCATTTCCAAACCTTTAGGGTGAGGTGATGCATGCAAAACCTGCATCTCTCCCATGGGAAAACCTCAAATGGAGATACCTATGTTGGGTGAGCTTACTTATCTCCTGCCTCAGTTTCCTCATCTCTAAATGGAGAGGGGGAACCATTGCCCGATCTCATAAGGGCTGGTACATGCTATTAGAGAGCTGGTGCTTCCAGAGCGATAGCAGAGCTACGTCAGTAAATACCAGTGCCGAGCTGCCCTTTGAAATCGCCCTGCAGGGAAGGAGAATTCCCCTCTATGGAGAGGGGCCAGGCAACCCTGGAAAGGGGCAGGTTTAAAGGCCAGGGCTATGGGCTGGATCCAGATCAATATCCTTTTTCCTCAAACACCTGCTCTTGCTAGAACGCCATAAAGATATCAGAAAGTCATCTTCCTGTCTCTCTGGCTCCCATCCAGCCTCAGCCTCAGACCAGAGCAAACGAGGATGTAGCAAAACAAGTGCAGCGGGAAGAGATCTGATTCCATGAGCCTCGTGGCCTGCTTTGAGCAGTGATGAACATGGGGGCGTTAGTGGGAGACCCCCACACCTCAGCAGTTTGGGGGGAAGGGAGGGTAACTTGCCCCTGGGGTAGGTTTATTTCTGTTTTCATGTCTGACCCAAGAAAAACTGTGAAAACCCACAAACGTCTGAGCACCCTTCATATGACAAAGCGGGAAAGCGGTGAAGAAGTGATCTATTCTGAGTTTAGCTTTGGTGTTACCATGGGCTTGAGGAGGTGGGTTTGAGAACCTTCTTACAGCAGGGTAGAGCCCGAGTTTACCCCACTACCTTGGACGCTCTAGGATACCTGCAACATCTAGCCAGGACCTTCTTGCTCTAAAGAAAAAACAGACTTTAGGCTAGAACTGATCGTTTTCCCAGGAAAGGGAAGTCCCAGGTACTTCTTGATCAATTTTTCATGGAAAGCTTTGAAACCGTCAAAATATCCCTTGTTCACACAAACTCTGCTTTCAGCCTTTTGTCTTCATCTCAGGGAAGGCAAAAGCTCTGCTGTTGAAATACCTACGAAAATGAGAAAAGTCACAATTGCGATGTGTTTGCAAAAGGAGTAGAGAGAACATTTTGCTTTGGCCCCAAGTGAGTTGTGACTGGGGAGAGGAGGGTGATTTTCAATTTCTTTATAAATTTTCTCCCTGGCTACCAACTGGGGGAGAACAAAATAAGAGTAAAAATAAAAATAATCTCGAAACTTCCCAAAACAGGAAAATCGTCCAGCTCCTACATGTCAATTTCTACATGCCTGAATCATGCTTCAAAAGCCCCTTCTGGATGTGCTTATCCCATCTTCCCAGTCAGGAACAATGATAGGAAAAACTTCACACAATCTCAAAATGGTCAGGGTTGGAAGGGACCTCTGGAGATCATCCAGTCCCACCCCCTGCCAGAGCAGGGGCACCTCCAGCAGTTGCACAGGACGGCGTCCAGGCGGGTTTGGAATGTCTCCAGAGTGGGAGACTCCCCCACCTCTCTGGGCAGCCTGTGCCAGTGCTCTGCCACCGTCAAAGGAAAGAAGTCCCTCCTCATGTTTAGATGGAATTTCCCATGTTCCATTTTTTGTGCCCATTGTCCCTTGTCCTGTCGCTGGGCACCACTGGAAAGAGTCTGGACCCGCCCTTTAGATATTGATAAGCATTGATGAGATCCCCTCTCAGCCTTCTCTTTTCCAGGCTGAACAGCCCCAGATCTCTCAGCCTTTCCTCATCAGAGAGGGGCTCCATTCCCTTGATCATCTTCGTAGCCTCCTCTGGACTCTCTCCAGTAGTTCCTTGTCTTGAAATGGGGCGCTCAGAACCGGACACAGTGCTCCAGATGTGGCCTCACCAGGGCAGAGTAGAGGCGGAGGATGACCTCCCTCGACCTGCTGGCCACGCTCTTTTTAATGCACCCCAGGAGACTATTGGCCTTCTTGGCCACAAGTGCACATTGGTGGCTCATGGGGAACTTGTCCACCAGGACTCCCCGGTCCCTCTCTGCAGAGCTACTTTCCAGCAGGTCAACCCCTAACCTGTACTGCTGTATGGGGTTATTCCTAGGACCCTACACTCGTCCTTGCTGAGCTTCATTAGGTTCCTCTCCATCCAAGAATTTCAAGGGTTTCAAGGTTTTCAGGAAAGTCTGATGGCCTTCAGACTTTCACATTCACCTCCGAAGAGCATTATTTCCAGGTAGGGCTGGAAAGACCTTTGTCTATCCCTGGGCAATGCAGCAAAAGGGGATACCTTCTTGATTCCCGTTTGCGCCTTGGTGCTTGTGGGCTGATGGGACTGTCCCACCAACGCTTTCCTCACCCAGGCATGTGCTCTGGGATGACTCTTCCCCTTCCTCCCTGCTTCTGGAGAGATCCTGACTTTGCAGAATTGCATTGATGTCATCCATCTGGCCAGATTTCTTCTCCTTGCTCCCCTTGTGAGACATGAAGGGTGGTGAGGGTTGCTCGGGGATGGCGTCCGTGCAGCTCTGTGCCAGGCACATGGACTTGATGGAAAAAAAATGGGTTATTTTGGTTATTTCTCTGCCAGGCATCCTGCATGCTAGTGCACGCCACCCGTGCTAGCACTCCATGCTTGTGCATGCCATCCGCGCATGCCATCCGTGCATGCCTGCCCCTTCCTTGGCTTTGCAAACCACTCCTGCAGGGATGGGAAAAGCCCACAGCTCTGTTGCCTCCTCCAGCTGGCCCTGCTGGCTTCCATCCTAGCTCTACTTCAGGATCTGTCCCATCTCCCGTGGCAGTGAGCTCCACGGGTGAATATGCCCGGGCACAAGTGACATCCCTGGGTGCCCTCGGTCCTGGCCGCGTTGCCTTCCCTCTTCCCCTCCTGGCATCCTCTAGGCCCTGCTGTTGTCTCGGGGCGTGGTGGAGGCAATCGTTAGCATTAAACCAGCCGCTTGAATTTCCCCCCTTCCCTCAAAGTAATTTTTTCTCACTTCCGCACAGCGTGTGGAGTGAATTTTAGCACCCGTAAACACTTTGCGCTGCTGGCTCCCGGCTAATTGACTCTGACAGTTAGTGTAGTCAGCAGCTGAATGGTGTCACTGGGAATTAGACTGCCGTGATAGACTGCCAGGAGCAAATTACTTTGTCACTTCTCAGCTGACTCTAAAATATGGGGCTTTTTTTTTTTTTTAATTCTTCTTTTTACTTTTGATTTTTTCCCTCAGTTTTTGTTTTGTTTTTGAGATTTTCTTCATACGTGCGTGTGAGCGCACACTGGCATTTGAAGCCCCGATAAACTGAGCCTGATTTGTTTAAGGATCATTTTCTGCTGAAGACAACCTGGTGAGTTGGGAACAAACTCCTCTATCCCCACGCCACCTCCTGCGCCCCTCTATAATGTTTATGATGCAGGTTCTGGAAATGCTTTTTTAAAGAGGACCCACGGGGGCGGCAGGAAAGTGACTTGCACATGGGGAAAGAGATTACACACGGCTCCCGCAGTGCACACATCCTTCTGCCTGTCTACCATGTCCCCCCACCCTGGTATCCATCACCTGTCTAGCAGTGCCATGGATCTATCACTCATCCATCCACCTACACCAGGCATCTTCGATTTGCTTGTTCATCTCCCTGACACATTTCTTTTGCCGTACGGCATTTCAGGATTGCATCCATTTGCCAGCTGAACCTCTCTGGCTATCCGTCATCTGGCTGCGGGGTCTCTCTGGTCCATCATTTGACCAGTCTCTTTGCTGATGTTATCCTCCTACCCCCTCCCAAATTCCTCCCATGGTGCCGGACCGCTCCAAGCCAGCATCAGCGCTGGGATGGTTGCTGTCAAGCTGTCCATCCTCAAAGCCCTTTCAAGGTCCCATTGGCCATTTGCATGATGCTTGTTGGAAAGGTGGTGGGAAAAGTTGCTGCTTAGGTGTTCGGCATGTGCTGGTGTCAATGCAGCCCCTCTGAAAAACAGGACAAGTGGGATTTTAACAAGGCAAAGGTAGACAATTCATGGGGTGATGGACCCAAGCCCTGTTTCGAAGCTACATGGATGCTAACCCACCATGGCTGTCCTTACTTGGGAGGACCTGGGCTCTCCCAAACGATGTCATGCTGACACTCGTGTGCATTAGGGTGAGGAGAGGTTTATTTCTCTGACAACGTCCTTCTGCCTCCATGCAGCACCTTGGGATGTTACCCAGAGCACCTCAAGGCCAGAGGATAAAGGTACAGGGCAACTGCCTAGCTCCATGCTCAGTGGTTTGGGACTGGAAGTGAAGAAAAGCCCTGAACCGATTTCATCCAGATGGACCACTGGGGGATGATCCAGGGCTTTGGTGCTATTAAATTAATCCTGCACTGGAAGGGCTTTTCATACACGTGGGAACGAGAGGAAATGGCTGGTGCACCTGAACACTGGGCTGGGAATTTTTTTTGGTAATGTCACTTGCTTTAATGAAAGCCATTTCCACACCCTGCTGTGCCTGCATCCTTAGACCAGTGCCACTTGTGCAATGCTGCTACTATCACACTTTGCTACTCTCCAAGTGTGATTCCACCCCATAAAAATAGTGACTTCAGGATTTACGCTGACAAAACCACACCTTTTTTTACAATTTACCACCAGTGCAACCTCTCCCCCCCCCAACTCTCATCACCCTGGTGCTGAGGGATGAAGAGCAACACTGGCTCAACAGAAAGTCCCTGGCCAGTCCCTATAACTGGACTCATTTGTTCTCCTCAACACTGGTCCTGGCATCCCGGCCAAACTTTGTCAGAGAGACGAGAAGGTTGCCACCTCCTGTGGTCTAGGAGCTGTAGGGATCTCATAGGGTTGACTCCAAGACCACGTATGGGCAGTTGGGCCCCAGTAATGGGGGTTTATAGTTGGGGTATGAGCAGCCTTTTGACCCTGTCTTGTAGGGTTTTGTTCTTCTGCCTTGAGACTGTAGTCCTGACATTCAGGGGAGAGGATCACTTGAACACGAAGCCCATGAACACGTCTTTTTGCTGCAGAAAAAAAGAGATAGAGAAGCATAGATGGCAGTTCAGAAACTGGAGGACAAATAATGTCCTCCAAATGCATCTACGGTATCCTGGATTTATACCAGGGAGCACCCGGCTGACTTGGGTGTGAACCAGGACTCGCTGGGTTGTGGTGCCGAAGACATTCATTCCTCACTGAACTCCTCCATCAGGTGATTTCCTAACACTCAGTTTTGGCAAGGCTGCTAACCTCCCAGCCTCTCCAAAGCCTAAAGCATCTGGGCACCAACTGTCCCCACCAGAGAGAAAACAGTGGCCAGGACCATGCAGCCAGGGTAGCTGTCCTGCTGCAAGACCAGCAGCAATGGGACAATCCCACCTGGAAGAGTCTTTGCACAGCCAGGATCACCCAGGCTCACCCCATGCTCCGTGGACACACAGCAGAGATGTCCCAACAGTTAACCCCCATGAAAATACCAACTCTGGCTCTGCTTCCCACCAATAAATCCAAGTGTGTTTATTCCTCAAATTGCCTATGCCTCCCTCTTGTCAGCCTCTGGCTCTGACACAAGATGTGCAGTAGCTCTTTGTTGGCCATGCGAATAAAGAGGCACCACAGGTGGGGTGAAGAAGCCGTGGTGGGGAGATAAACACAGGACTAGGGGCTCATTGGAGGAGGTGGCAGGGGTGGGATGGCAGGATGGCGCTGCTGGGGTCCCGTCTGCACGTCTTTGGCCAGGTCCCTTCTCGTGGATGGCTCAAGTGCTTGATTGTGTGTTGGGCAGGAGGTGATGCTCTGTGCACACATCTCAGTGCCCAACCTACCTGGATGCACCCCTCTCATCACATTTAGCCAGAGCTGGGAGATGTTGTCCCTATTTTGAAGAAGAAACTGCAATTTATGCCCATTCCCAGAGGCCTATGGGCTCCTGGAAAGCTGGCTGGTTAGCTGGGTGCCTCAAAGTCTGAATATGTCTCCTGGACCAGGCAGTTTCATTGGAGGCTCTCAGGGGCAGACAGTTCCCCAGGCTCCACCGAATTGTCCCACTGGTCCTTCAGGTGCACAGTGTCTTTTCTGAATTGCCAGGAGCAGGTAAACTCCTGGAACATCTCCCTCTCCAAAACAGGGACTTCGGTTCTGCCCAGTGCCTGCCCAGGCAGCAAGATCATGGTGACCTGGCCCTTGGGCTTTTGGCAAGGTGGATGGTGCTCCTGACACCACTCATTGATACACCCAGTGAAAGTGTTGGCGTCAGGCATCGGGCTTTGCGTGAACGATGAGTGGTGTGACGAGCGGCGATGATGTGATGAATGGCAGCGACGCGATGAACGGTGGTGATGCAATGAGCAGCGGTGATGCCAACATGTGTCTCTTGTCACTCTCAGAGCTCCTGCTTCTCCTTGGACGAGAGTTTGAAAGCAAGGAGGAGCCTGACAACTCTGATAAGGAGATACCTCTGCAAAGTGGTGTCCAGAGGGTTTTGTGGTCACTCACCTGGTGCATGGAGCAAAATCAGAATAATGATTAACTTTGGTGGCATTGCTCTAATTCCTCTAGGCAGGGGTAGAGGGAGATGGGGAGAGCAGAGGACATTTCACATTAGCATGACTCTGCTAAGATCTGAGGTGTGCCTCAGCTCCTCCA
The DNA here is from genome assembly GCF_000708025.1 of Charadrius vociferus. Lineage (NCBI taxonomy): Eukaryota > Metazoa > Chordata > Aves > Charadriiformes > Charadriidae > Charadrius > Charadrius vociferus. The sequence continues at coordinate 1,498,098 of NW_009647760.1, read as the reverse complement.
GCATAGCAGAAGCTTCCATGTTTTAAAGACAGCTTATTTTGGTGGCCCCCTTTTCCCTTCAGATGCTCAGGGATGAAGGTACCTGTGGCTCCAGGGGACATTGATGTGAGTGGCGGGTGCTCAGAGCTCACTGCACGTGTCCTCGAGGTGACCCATGGCAGGGATGGTTTGGAGGGGAGATGACCTTTGGAGGGGAAGAAGAACACCTCCAGCCTGTCAAAAGCAGGGCTGTTTCTACTGGGGAAGAGCCAAAGGAAAAATGATCGACGGAGCATGGGAGAGAAAACGAGACGCCCAGAATAGCTCAGTGTCTGGACCTGCGCCTCGTGGTGAAAGCTTGTCCATCCACAGGACCTGCCCTCCTGCCTGGCTGCTGCCCCATCCCACTGAGGGGCTCTGCCCATGTGCCAGGGTCCTGCAGAAGCTCAGGGACCCTGTGGCACAGCCGTGATGGCTCCACGGCTCTGCAGACACCCCCAGGCATGGTCCCTGGAAGACGCAGAACCTAGGAGAGTGGTCCCACAGAACTGAGCTCAGGCCAAGGGGTGTCTTTTAAATGGGATTTGACTTATCAGGATTAATCCCAGTGAATTTGGGTAGACTGCAGTGTGGGAACTGCATCTGGCTACGCTTGGGGTTTAAATGTGTCCATTGTTGTGGCCTCCTGTCCCTCAGAGCACCTGCCAAGGGCTGTTTTGCACTCTTCAGGGCAGTAACCTCTCCAAATTGAGCTTTCTCTTCTCTTTTTGGTCCACTTTCCCCTTTTCTCCTGAACTTCTTCCAGTGCCCTGTACCACATTCTGCATAGGATACTGCAGGGACTTTTTGTGGTCCACATTCTGGTAGACTCAGAGGCACTTTTTTGCAAAAAATATGGTTCCTTCTATCGGGGAACAGAAACAATCCCCTGTGCACCAGGAAGCCAAATGAATCGGAGGGGGAACGGGGATGTTTTGGAACAGAGCAGTGCCAAAATCAACCGCAGATGAAGAGTCTTGCCCGGAAAGGAACAGGATATTTTGAAGAATGATTAGAGGAGA
>NW_009647760.1:1456032-1497022 GCF_000708025.1 Charadrius vociferus | reverse complement strand
CCCATTGCTGCCTGGGCTACTTGGCTTTGCCCATTCCTGGGACTCTCCTGGCTGTGGCCTCCAGGCGATGAGTTTCTCACTTCACAGTTTTGGGAGCACATGTCCCTCTGGCCTGCGAGCTGTCATGGTTCAAGCTCATTAATCTCCCCCCGCCAACGTCCTGTGATGAGTGATTTTAATTTTACTGTCTCTCGGGTTACACTGAGCCGTGGGGACATTTAAAAACATCCCTGGGTTGGGGCATTTTGACTTTCCCCTTCTAGGATTGAAGAGCAATGTCTCCGAGGGCTGGATCCTGCTCCTTCACTATGCAGTTGTGATGATCATGGAGTGATAGAATGGTTTAGGTTGGAAGGGACCTTGAAGATTATCTAGTTCCAACCCCCTGCCATGGGCAGGAACACCTCCCACTAGACCAGGTTGCTCAAAGCCCCATCCAACCTGGACTTAAACACCTCCATGGCAGCACCAGGAAGATCCCAGGTGACCCCCAAGCATCAGCATTTTGCCAGGAGACCACACAGAGCTGTGATGGCCCCAAGCCCTTCTCCGAGACATGCAAGGGCTTGAACCACGGCCATCCCATGCCAACCCGAAGTGGGCTGTGTGGTGTGGTTATAGGGCACCTAGATCCATCCCTGGGAGGCTCTGTGAGGCCATGCGTGCAAAGCCAAATGTTTCATCAGGTGATGCTGAAAAGGGTGTGAGTGTTCATGCGCGCATCACAAGCACAGGAACGGCCTCGCAGGTGCCTTAAATGTTGCATCTGGCTGAACGCTGCCCCGTTTGTCATCGCTGCCCTGTTTGCCACCGCTGCCCCATTTGCCAACACTGATGGCTCTGAACGTCCTATTCAGGGTGAGGAAAGGGCTTCTGACACACCAGGAGAAGCAGCATCCTCTAAAAACACTTCTGAGCCTGCCCTGTCCCAGCAAAATTCATCCCCGTCCTGCAGACACACTCACGGGCATCACTGTGCATCCTGTGCAGGCACATGCACACACACAAATGCACTATCCCTGTATGGTGATGGTCACATACCCAAACCGGGAGCCTTCTTCCCTCTCCTCCCTCTGCTCATGCAGCCTCTCCTTTTCTTAAGAAAATTCCTCTCTTTGGGTTTCTTCAGCTTCGCAGCCTTTAGGGGTCACTCCTAGCAAGATTTCCATCATTTCCCTGCAGCCTCACAAGGTGGAAATGTCCTGTAAGAGCTGGCTGTGCCGGCAGGATGCCTGGTTTCTCAGCGTGTTTCATGCTGAGTGTCCCCAGTTGCTAGTAGGGCCGGTGATACCTGATGGTGGCTTTACCTGGGCACGATCTTTCCTTTCTCTTTGTTGCTGGATCTCTCCTCCCTGCCATGACGACGCACTTTCATGACATTCAGGTGGGAATGCCGTCTCAGCAGACGCGGGGAGGAAGGAGCAGACAGTGCTGTGCTGGAAGCTGCATCTTCCCCTGACTCAGAAGCTGGATCTGAAAGATGAACAACTCAAGGTATGCCACGCAGCTATCAATTTGGGCTGAAAACCCTTGCAGTGCCTCTCCGAGAACATCTCTCCCAGCCTCCATCTCTGCACTCTGATGCCTGTCCAGATTGAGATGGGTCCAGTAAAATGGGATGCACCAGTTGGCAAGGGGAATAGCAGCACGGATGATACACAGCTAACTCTTATGCTTTTCCCCCTGCGCCACGAGGGCAGGGATTCATCTTCTCCCTCCCCTTGGTAGCTGACATTGCCTGCATCAATAGCAACAATTTAAACAACATGAGGGGACATTCCTGGGCAGTGGAACTCCATCATCTTCTCCGGTCCATTGGGCCCACGCCAGAGGATGCTGTCCCCAGTGATTTGTGAGTGTGGTTCTGGTATTAGGGTGGGCTGAGGACTATTTGCAGTGCGCAGCATGGAGACAACCACATGTGTGGAGACAACCACAGAGAGCTGCAGGGTGGCTACAGGATGCTCCATGTCACACAGTCCTAGGTCCGTTTAACTGGGAAGTGTGAATATGTCCCTTGTGCGCACGCAGCAGTGCCCAGATCAGCATCACTGGGGCTGTCTGGGGCTGTGCAGATGTTCTGCCACCTGCGGTTTCTTCTCTATGGGGTATAGCAGTCCCTCTGCACTACAAGATGATGCACAGCCATGTGCTTGGGTTGGAAAGCCCCCGGGTCACCTCCAAAAGCAGGCGAACAGGAGTTTGGTGGGAAAACCACACCGTGGTACTCAGAGGAGTGGAGCTGGCAGCTCCGTCTGAGACTGTTTCGGCAAAGCGCTCATGCTCCAGCCAGCACCAGCATCCTCCATCCTTTCCCTCCTGAATCAGCAGCCCCCCCAATCCCTCAGGGGGTGGTTGTCACCCCCTGGGGAAGCAGCTGGCATTACTTTCCCACCTTGGGAAAGCAACATCCCCACTGGCATGACACTCAGAGGTGGCCAGAGATCCCCTCCATCCAGGGTCCCAAACCTTTGGCCCCAGCGATGCCAACGGGAGCGGTCAGGTGCAGAGGGGCAGCAGATCCCTTTGTGAGAGGAAGAGGACACAAAGCCAGCGTTTGCCTTGGGAACCCTATTGATTGGATTTCCTGGACGAGCCAAAAAGCCCAATAAAGGGAATTGTTCGATAATGAAAAATAGACAATTGGACTCTATTAAGTGACTGAGCCAGCAGCCAGCCTGAGTGCATTAAGGGCCCTGGCGTGGGGCCCCTGCTAGCTTGCAGAGGAGAAGCGGCTGTGGAGCAAGGGATGGCCAGGAGAGTTGGTGCTGGTACCAGTTTGCCAAGGACATTTTGGGCTGTCCCGTGCCCTGGGAGTGAGGCAAAGTCTCCCTGCAGAGCTCCAGGGCTGGCACAACAGCGTTGGGGTGCGAAGGATCTGGCAAGAGGGACGAGTCTTGCGGGATGCCCCAGGGCAGACCCAAGGGGTGGCCGTGAAGCCTTGATGTGCTATGGGGATGGTGCAACCATGCAGTAGTGTGTGTAGAGACAGAGAAAGACGGGGTGTTAGGTCTATCAGCTTGAGAAAGGCAGCGTGGGGAGAGGCAGCATGTAAAGATGGACAGACAGAGGGATGGGAAGGGGGACGTGGTGATGGCTGGCTTGCTTGCTCTCACTCTTGACATTGTGGGTGGATTCACCAACGCCTCTGGATGGGCGACTGCCTGGAGCTTGTGGCTGTGCTGTGTTGCTCCAGCCCTGCCTGCAGCACCGAACGGTTGAGCTGCAGTCTCTGACCCACCTGTCCCTCCAGGGTGAAACCTTAGCTTGGTGCTGGGACCTCTGGCTGTGCCAATTTGGAGTCTGATATATTTTGTCCCCCTGCATGAGAAGATATCTTCTGCTGGAGCCTTGCACATCCCGTTGCCAGGTCCCCAGCCTCGGTGGTGTAAGCGGATCCCAGCAGCTTGTGGCTTGTTACGTTTCCCAGTACAGTCTGTGCCGGTTAGCATGTACCTCCAGGAATTTGGAGCTGCTTCTTCCAAAAGGGAGGCCCCTGGGTACGAGATAGCATCTTCTCTCCATGACGTAAGCCCTTGCCTAGCCAAATATCTCCGTGCCTGCGTGCTCTGCAAAGGGTTCACCCCAGCACATATCCCTACTGTAAAATTGGTTGCACCATGCAGTCTTCATCCTTTTCCGCCTGGGACCTCCTGGGGTTGCACGACTTCCTTATGCTCGGGTGTGCATATGGTGGGGCTGATGGGACTGCTGTGCACCTCGTGGTCGGGGTGCTGCCTCTGGGTAGCCCTGTGCATCGTCGAGTCTCCTGCTGCAGGGCTGGTAGTAACCCTGGGGGAAGCCCATGGGTGGGGGCTGAGCTTAGCGTCTTCCCAGCGGGAGGTGGTGATGCATCGGGTGTCAGCCCTGGGTGCCAGCCAGGGTGTCTTCTAACAGCAACCAGGGACCTGGCACTGGTCTCAGGGTGAGGAAGCCAAGTGGCCCCCATGGCAGGTGCCCTGTGGGAGGGGAGGGCTGGGGAACAGAGGGGGGGATATTCGAGAACCAGGCACGGCTTGCACCCAGCTCTCTGCACCCCAGCGGTGGAGCACAGCCCTGGGGTGGGAATGCTTGACTGAGATGTACCTGCCAACCAGGCCAGAATGGATGTACACCTTCCCTCTCCAGCACTGGGAAATGGCCGAGAGAGCTTTTGTATAGCTTGGATGCATGGCCAGCTTGGCTCTGGAGGATGCCCTGGAGCAGCTTTCCCTCTCAGGTCAGCCACGTGTCAGGATTGGAGCTGGGTCCCCCTGCAAACACCCCCTGCTCTTGTTTCTGGACCCCACAAGCTCCCACAAATGCTGTCCTTCCTGGGGTGACTGCTCTGCTCTCTACAGCAATCCTGGTTCCCTGGCACAGGTAGTCCTGCAGGATGTTTGGAGGTGCCCGAGTAGCTGTAGGTTGTGAAGTCCTTATAGGACATGTGGAGTGTGCAAGCCTCTGTGTGCGTGTGTGTCCCTGTGCACAACTTGTGGGCATGCACGCTTTGGGTCAGTGCTGGGCAGCGTAGCCATACGGGTGGCTGCCCCATGCACGCCCATAGTTTTGGGTACTATTTCCATGTGTTGGGGAGCGAGAAAACTCTTCCTACAGCGTCTCCAAGCTACTCTACCCAGGCTGGTGTCTGGCACATCCTTGCAGCATTCACTGTGGTCACATGCTTTTTCAGTTTTCTTGTGCCCAGGCAGACACAATCCCAGTTGAAACTATGTCCTAATATCAGGTATGGACCTCCGTGGTTTCTTTGTTTTAAAAAACCAGACATTTGTCCCTAACTTTAGCAATGTTTAAGGCAACGCAGAAAAGTTGAGCTGCCCTATCGCTGTCTCTGTACTGGAAATAGGATCAGAAGTTCCTTCTTTCACTCTTTTCTTCTTCCCAGCATCCCTGACTTGTCCGTGTTCAACATGGTCCAGCTGAGATGTTGATGTTTCTCTGCAAAGATCTTACTTGTCACTCATGCCATACTTTGCTTTTCTCCCTTGCAATTCTTGTTCTATGTTCCAGAATAGGTTCCCCCTCCATGAGATAAGTCTAAGGTTTTCATAGAATCATATAATAGTTTGGGTTGGAAAGGACCTTTAAGGGTCATCTGGTTTCTTTGTTTTAAAAAACCAGACATTTGTCCCTAACTTTAGCAATGTTTAAGGCAACGCAGAAAAGTTGAGCTGCCCTATCGCTGTCTCTGTACTGGAAATAGGATCAGAAGTTCCTTCTTTCACTCTTTTCTTCTTCCCAGCATCCCTGACTTGTCCGTGTTCAACATGGTCCAGCTGAGATGTTGATGTTTCTCTGCAAAGATCTTACTTGTCACTCATGCCATACTTTGCTTTTCTCCCTTGCAATTCTTGTTCTATGTTCCAGAATAGGTTCCCCCTCCATGAGATAAGTCTAAGGTTTTCATAGAATCATATAATAGTTTGGGTTGGAAAGGACCTTTAAGGGTCATCTAGTCCAACCCACAAACCCCTGTGATTTTAGCTAAATTGTTCCTTAAGGAAAAACTCTTCATGGCTTCATCTTTCTTTTGTTCATCTCCAGGAACTTCATACACAGATTAGTAGGAAGGATGTAATGGGACCATTTCGGGGTCACCCCTATGCCCATGTGGTGCCTTTATGGCTTTTCCTGGACTTCACCCCAAAAGCAATAGGACTTTCTGCACCTTTTTGGAGAAAAGGTGCTTTCTTGGGTAGACTTCACCCCAAAAGCAATAGGACTTTGCCTTATTCCAATAGATGAACCCATTTCTGCACCTTTTTGGAGAAAAGTTGCTTTCTTGGGTGCACACAACCTCAGGCCTGGCTCTGCTCACCTTTTGAGGTTGTGTTTGCCATTAGCAGCCCAAGAAGGTCTCCTTGGGTCAGCCATGAGCAGGAGGACCCTGCCTGTGCATAGGTCTGTACCACAGTGAAATTACAGCTGTGTGCTTGGTGAAACCTCTTGGCACCTTGGCCCTCCTGCTGCCTGGTTAAAGAAATGTCTTTGGGATGCATGGGGTTGTCCAGATGCTCACATTCAAGGGTTTCATCAGGGTTAAAATGAGCACCAAATGAATCACTCCTGGCTCCTTCTACAGTCAAGAGAAGAGAGATGAGTGCCCCCGTCCTCCCATCCTCAGACATAAATTCACAGGTCTGAGGAGACAGTTAATTACAGATGTGAGCAGCGCAGCCTTTTCCCTCTGGAGTAACGACTTTTTGCAGTAATGGCCTGTCCCCTCACCAGTCCTTTGTGTTCCCACATAACCCTCCCCCGAGCAGCAAGTGCAAGCATCTCAATCCGGCATATGGGGAAATCTAAAATCCAGGTCCCCTAAAGTAAGTGTAATCGCAAGGGTCATTTTCAACTCTGCAGATGCTAAATCGTGCTCTGCTGACTGCTGGAAAACTTTTCCCTCACCCTCCCAATCCGTGCAGAAGTTTTGCAACAGCAGCAAATCCCCTGATAACCCTCCTATGCTGGAAGCAAAGCCCTCCCCAACTCAGCGCACCACTAAGGGTGCGCAGCCAGCTCTGCAGAACATCAGCTTCGGTGATATCCCTCTGTTCCCCTCTCCGCTTGGGAGCTCCAGGCAAATGCCGTACTTCTCAGCTGGTCTCTTTCTTTAAGTTCTAATTCAGGGGAGTTTGCAAAAGGATTAGTTTCTGTTTGAAGGTTTTTATCATGCTCCAGGACAGTATTTAGACAGAAGACACAGGCAAAGGGAGAGAAGAGCCTTGCAGGGTCCCTTCCCGTATCCAGTCAAACTGGCAGCCAGTGACGGTGTCAGTGGGATCAGACTCATGTTGGTCCAGGTCTAGTGGGCTCAGTAGCCACAGAGTCACTGCTGGGTAAGGCACAACCGAAGTCCAGCTCTCTACGGGAACACTTTAAGTCACTTGTCGTGCCAGGGGTTTGAGCTAATGCTGGTACAGCTCATGACAAACATCATGCCGCACAGAGGGCTCTTCTCTGACCTGGGGGTGCTGATTGACAAGAAGCTAAACATAACTGGCAATGTGTGATCACAGCCCAGAAGGCCAACCGTATCCTGGGCTGCATCAGAAGAAGTGTGGCCAGCAGGTCAAGGGAAGGGATTCTGCCCCTCTGCTCTACTCTGGTGAGACCCCATCCAGAGTACTGCATCCAGCTCTGGAGCTCCCAACATAAAAAAGATGTGGACCTGGTGGAGCGGGGCCAGAGGAGGGCCACAAAGTTGATCAGAGGGATGGAGCACCTCTGCTATGAGGACAGGCTGAGAGAGTTGGGGTTGTTCAGACTGGACAAGAGAAGGCTCTTGGAGGCCATATAGCAGCCTGCCAGTCCCTAAAGGGGGTCTACAGGAGAGCTGGGGAAGGACTTTTTACAAGGGCATGTAGCAATGGGACGAAGGGGAATGGCTTCATGCTGGAAGAAGGTAGATTTAGATTAGATATTTGGAAGAAATTTCTCACTTTGAGGTTGGTGAGGCACTGGAACAGCTTGTCCAGAGAAGTTGTGGAAGCTCCATCCCTGGAGGTGTTCAAGGCCAGGCTGGATGGGGCTTTGAGCAACCTGGTCTGGTGGGAGGTGTCCCTGTCCATGGCAGGGGGGTTGGAACTGGATGGGCTTTATGGTCGCTTCCAACCTAAACCATTCTATGACCCTCTCTACTTGTCCCGGTCTGAGGGTTGGCTTGGACCGGGCATGAAGACATTTGGAGACTCACTGTCTTCTGCACCTCATCCACAGGTACAACTGTGGCTCCCAGGCCCCTCGTCTCCTTTCACTCTTGGCCTGGCTGAGAGATATGTACCCCCACTGTCACTTTTCTAATTCCAGCCCCCAGCAATTGTTCGCTGGCCCTGGAGGCAAGTGCATGGTACAACTGATTTTGGTACTGCCAAACTCTTTGCCTCGCATCCTAAATCCCAGTGGCTCCATCCATGTGGCCTCTTAGGGCAGCTCCAAACTGCTTCTTGGGAGCAGCCCCGTCCACACTGCCCTCCAGCAATGGTGCTGTGGATCTTTTTCACAGTCCCAGCTCTCCAAGCATCTTCCATGTTTTGCAAGCCACACTGCTCACTCTTTGCAGCAGTTCTTCCTGAAGCACAGGGAGAGACCCATGCTCTCAGGCAGGTTGCATGGCATCCTACTGTATCGTGAGCCTCTCCGCTGACCTCCATCAACAAGTTTAAACCCATCAGTGAGTCCATAAGTTGGTCCATGGCTTGTTTGCCCAGTTTTTGGCTTCTCGTGGAGGTCAGCTTGGTTCCTGGCTTGAAGCCTTGCATCAAGACCTTGCACTAGTTCAGGATAAAGGACTGCATTTTCAAGGACAGCTTCACTAAGTTAACCATGAGAAAGTCCTCTTCCATGTCCTTCCAGATGGCTTTTCATCTGGGCTCTGATGTTTAGTCTATGTTAACTGTCTATATTAACACCAACTGTCCTGCCAGGGCAAGTAGGGCTTGCTTCCAGCAGGGATCAGATACACCAGGGTGTATCTGTCTGACTAAAGATTCCCCAAACACCACTGGCTCTGCAGTCCATGACTGCAGAGGGACCCCAGGGCTGGTGGCTCTGGTGGAGATCCTGATGCTGAGTCCAAGCATGCCCCATGCCAGGGGAAACTGCTCACAATGTGCTGAGGGACTCCACAGTAAGTATCTGCCCTGCTTGTGCCTGTGCTTTCTTGTCATCTTCTTCCAGTTCCTCTGCTCCTTCTGCATTGCCCCAATGAACTCAAGTGTTCCTGATCCCAAGGAGACCTCCCAAGGAAGGACTCTTGGGCTGGGCTCTCTGGCCTTGACACTGATTTCCATGGTGATTCCTGTTTCATGTCCCTTCTTCTGCCCAGGTCTGCAGTGATTTAGTGCTGGTGGGAAGCAATCCTTACAACCCACTATCTTCCCCATGGCCACCACCAGCCGTGTGTTGATCATCCCACGTCCACAGAAGCATCCTGAATGTGTGTGCTCCCTAACTGCTGTGAGTTTGCCTAAACTGCCTAAAAAGTGCTGCTTTTGGACAAAACTGCCTTTAAACCCTCCATTCAACACCCCCCAGCAGCAACTGAGTGGTTCCATCAGGTGAGCAGTTTCCTGCCTTCATCCTACCCAAAGGAAAGGGCCCTGCAGCTTTTATCTGCTCATCTTTAAATAACCTCACCCCCAGCACCCCGTCTCCTCCTCTGCGGTCTCTCACTCCCTCAGCAGCTCGTGCCTGGTTGGGCGGCCTCTTTCTCCTCTCCAGCTCAGATACCGAAGTGAGTGCAGCCTTGGGTCAAGTGTAATCATTTTTATAGAGCTGAGGATCAATAGCCGCTTGAGATAAATGCTGTGTGTCAGAATCCCCCCTCGGATCCTGGAAAGCCAAAGCAAGACGACATGAAAGAGCACTTACTATATTACTGCTGCAGGTGGGTGGAGTGGCCAGAGCTCCGTGCCAGATGCTTGGCAGAGCTTCGGGAGCGGTGGCAGGATTCGTGCACAGCCTCTCTGAGGACAGAGGAAAGCACCCTTGCTGCTGCATAGACCATCCCTCTGCCCATCTTTCGCTGGCCTGCATTACGGAGCACAAACCTGTATTACGGAGCACAAACCTCATCTGCAAGGACACCTGAGGGTCAGTGGCTTCATCCCAAGCAAGGAAAGGACAAGGAAAGCATCGTGTAGATACGTATAGATTCAACACCATTCTGCTCCAAAACCTCTCTTTGGCAGGTTCTCTTATGATATATAGTCTTTACTGTCTGTTTGGCTCTGCTGTGTTGCTGTGGGCTGGTAGAAGAGCTATAGTCCCCCCTCAGCTGAGATTGCCAGGGACAGACACCTCCATCCAGCCCCTGCAAAGCACTTTGGGACAAGGTGCTGGATAAGTGTCGACAGGAAAACTTCGGGAATACTCTAAACTGCCTAATAATTCTCCTGGGATGGAACCAAATTTACTTCAGGCAACTGGTGGTTTGAACATGTGGAGATGTGACGGACGTGGCTGGATGGGCATGTCTTGTGACAGCTGTCCTTTTATTCTTGCATGTGCTTTCTGTGGTGCAGTGTGGTTGGTCTGTGGCTTATTATGGATGTGTGGCATTTGCCTAAGTGGACTGAGAGTCTTGTCATCTGAGCCTTTTGCCGCTCTTCACCCTTTCCCATCTCTGCTTCTGCACCCTCCATAGCTATTGCAATGGAGTTGTGCTCAGGAGCTCAGTGTGGGGGATTTCTAAGTGCTCAGAGGTGTCTATTCTACACAGAGAGCAAGACCTCATATCATCCTCCCCACCAGAGAATAATAGAATGGTTTATGTTGGAAAGGACCATAAAGACCATCCAGTTCCAACCCCCCTGCCATGGGCAGGGACACCTCCCACCAGACCAGGTTGCTCAAACCCCCATCCAGCCTGGCCTTGACCCCCTCCAGGGAGGGAGCAGCCACAACTTCTCTGGACAAGCTGTTCCAGTGCCTCACCAACCTCAAAGTGAGAAATTTCTTCCAAATATCTAATCTAAATCTACCTTCTTCCAGCATGAAGCCATTCCCCCTCGTCCTATTGCTACATGCCCTTGTAAAAAGTCCTTCCCCAGCTCTCCTGTAGCCCCCCTTTAGGGACTGGAAGGCTGCTATAAGGTCTCCAAGAGCCTTCTCTTGTCCAGGCTCAACTCCAACAAACCCAACTCTCTCAGCCTGTCCTCATAGCAGAGGTGCTCCATCCCTCTGATCAACTTTGTGGCCCTCCTCTGGCCCCGCTCCACCAGGTCCATATCTTTTTTATGTTGGGGGCTCCAGAGCTGGATGCAGTACTCTGGATGGGGTCTCACCAGAGTAGAGCAGAGGGGCAGAGTCACCTCCCTAGAGGGGCAGAATCACCTCCCATGTTCATGGGTGTCCTGTCCAGACCATGCCAAGAAAGAGCTCGGCCTTAGCCCCCCATAGTCTGGTCCAGCTTGGCTTGGGAAATGAAAATTGATACTTGGCCTGGTAATATGCAGCATTATAAAGTTGGTGTAGGACCAAGGAATGGACAAGCAGTGGATCTCGTGACTGCCACCCATCTGTGGTTAAGTTCCTCCATCTCTTACTGGTTTCCTATGGTGGTTGTGTCATTGCAGTAGGAGTGGAGAAACCAGAGAAGCAGAGATCTTCTCCACGGACGTTTAGTCTTTTTGGGTGGGACACTGTAGGGTGACAGTTAGGGTCTGCAAGAGAGGCATTTTATAGCAGCATTCTTTTGAAAGAGAAATTGTTCCCCCTTTGAAGAGACATCAATTCTCAGTCGGGCTTTGTCTGCACCAATCCCATTGCTCCCCAGTGGCAATCAGCATCAGGAGAGGGATGTGGGGCAGCAAGTCTAGGAGCATGTAACAAAGCAAGGTAAAGGGGGGAGCGTAGTTTAAGGTGGCTTAGATCGTGCTGAGCAACTACTCGTGGAGCCGCCTTTCAAAGCAGCAAAGCTTTAGGCAGCCTAGGCAGCTTTTGGTCTGTATAACTGAGAACTGAAATGCACTGAAAATAGTCAGGATGTGTGGGGAGCCCATCCATCTCATCCCCCTCCATTTCTGGTTAGTTTATCCGGTGACCCATCCATCCATCAAACCATTTCTAATCCATCCTCTCGCTGCTGCAGAGGAAGGTTTGACAGGCAGAGAGGGAAAGTGCCAGGTCATCACTTCTATTATTGTTGCAAATGAATTTTGTGCATGTATATTTAGATACGTATATATGATCCACTTCTGTTTACTAAAGAAAGGCATTTAAATCCATAGGAGGTATCACTGGGGCCAAGATCTTATCAAACAGAAAAAGTAATGCAGAGCAGAGCAGGTCTTCAAACCCAGAGTCCCATTCACTGCCTGCGTCCTTCCACTGCCACCCCGCAGTGACTTTGGAGGCATTTCCATGTGGACTCCTCGTGGCAGAGGCTAAACTTCATCAGCATGCATAGAACCCAACTGAGAAGATGCCTCCTTGTCCGCTTTGCCCCGATGAGAGCCTGGTGGGACATCTGAACCATATACTTGCTCTGACCAAGGCTGGCAGCTTTGCATCGCCCAGACCGTTGCAGATGTTACTGTACAAGAGTTGTGGTGGTCTGGTGTCAGCCCTGTCAGACACAGATTTGATCCCTGGGGATGTTTTGGGAGTGAAACACTCCCTCCCAGCTTCTTTCTCTCCTTCTGCTGGGGTTGGGCAGGTCGAGCTGGATCTGTTCCTCCATATATCTCCCTAAGCTCCTCCTCCATCTCTGATGGCGGGTTTCTGAGTCTGGGTCCTTGTCCCAAGCACAGTGGCTGTTTCCCCTCCTTATTGCTGATTTTGTCCTGACTCCTTCTGTCCTTCTCCTGAACCTGGCCCCATGCACAGAGCACAGCCAGCCAGTTCATAAAAGATCAGTCTTTGCAGAGGGGTTGCTCTTCCTTGCTTTGGCTAAATTGCCTTGTGGTGCCTCAGTTTCCCCCACTATGGGTGGTGGGTGATGATCTTGCCCCCAAAAGTATCAGCGCCTTAGTGCTGGCAAAGACCATACCTCATCTTACGTCTGCCTGGGAGAGTTTGGTCCCTGCATGATCTTTCATGCCTCAGCAAGACTGATTAAACTTTAATGCCTTCCCTTCTCTTCCTCCTTGTTGATGCTCAGCTGATGGACACCCATCTCCTGGCCCTAAACCAGGTGGGTGTTGGTTGCCCTACGTTACAGATGAGGAAGACCCAGGCTGTGTCCACACTGTGAAGTGTAAAATAGGCTATGGAGTGGGAGGAGCACCATCCCAGGGCATCCCATCCACACAGCTGCCCCCTCGCTTGGAGACCTGATGTTTTTTGATGGCCCTGAGCCACAGTGGCGTTGAACAGCTCACACCATCCACCTATGCTCCCTCACCAACCCCAACCGGGGTGATCCATCCACGCTGCCCATGGGCACAACCCTGGCTGCTCATCCACCCCAGGCATTGCAGCCCCTGACCTTGACTAAAACCATGCCAGAAACCCTCAGAGCAATGCCACTGCATAGAAAACATTCCCAAATGAGCTTTAAATTGTTGAACACATAACTGCTCGGTCCCATTGGAGCACCCTGTGCAACGGTCTATGTGATGTGTGATGTATGTGGTACCCACCAGGCTCACAAGACCCAGAAACATCCAGTTTTGCTGGGGTGGAAGATGACCCAAGGGGATTATCTGCATGGTGGATGGAGCTCCAGCATATGGCATGCGTTGGCGGTTGCAACACCATGGGTGGTTGGTGGGGGAGAGCCTGATGAGGCTGGAAAGCCAGGGCTGGGACAAGGCTGTGCAAACCCATGGGCAAGCTGCTCAGCGGCCGTTGGAAGCAGCAGGAAGCTGGGCATGGCCTCTCCCCCTCCGGCAGCCTGCAGTTAAATATCGACAAGGGAGGACTGTTTTTAAGGGATGGCTAATTTTATGAGCAATCATCAAGGAACGCGGGGATGCCACTATCTCATCCAATATCCTGTCTCTGAGAGCATCCCCTCCCATCTGCTTCAGAGGAAGGAGTCAGCCCCTGTAATGGACACTTATCCAATAATATGCCAATGGGGGCAGTTTCTTGCTAACCTCAAGTGGTTAGTGTTTGGCGTGTGTCCTGAAACACAACACTGACATCCCTCATAAATATTTATCCCAGCTGCTGGGGCGGCATAGGAGATGTTTGACTATCTACAGCCTTTGTGGGAGTTTTCAAAGCACTTGTTTCAAAGAGACCTGGTGCCTCGGTGCGCTCAGGGCAAAGTGCAGCTCCTGAGTCAGCTCCGATCTGCTGCCATGAAAGTCTCTGGGGAGGAAACATACCCGGGAACATCTTGGGGTACAGCCACTGTCATCTGGATTTGCATGCTAACCGGGACCATGGCACGGACCTTCAGTCACCATCCCTAATTGTCAGCACAGGGCTTAACACCGTTTCCACCCGGGCTGGCTGCCATGGTCCTGGGTGGTTTGTGGACATGGTCGGATGTTGGCAGAGACCAGCATGGTTTCCTGAGCAGGCACTACGGATGAGGCCACTGTGCTGGTCTGTCAGCAGAGACAGTCAAATGTCACACTCCAGGGCCCGACCCGCAGGTTTCCAGGGCTGAGTAAGGGATTGCCGACTGGGAGGTCAGGGAGCAGGGATGAGATCAGGGCTCCAGAGGTCTTGTTTCTTCCTGTGTTACAGGCTCTTTTGGCACCATGTGTGAACACGGCGGGCTCCGTGACGATGCTTTGTGTTGTCCCAGGGGACCTTGCTGCATGTTGTTATACCCAGGCTGTGGATTGCAGTGTTCAGGGACAGGAGGCAATCCTTCCACTCCCCTCTGCTGATGCATTGGGGGAACATCACTTTGATTTCTGTTAGTGGACAAACTCTCCTTCCCCTGTTTTTCTCCCTGGGTTGCTTTGAGCCTCCCCGAAGGGACACACTGACGGGAGTTACAGCAGAGCCTGAGGGCATGCCGGACAGACACCAGACTTGCCCATGCCCCAAGGCTGGACCCTCTCCCTTCCTGATTTTGGACACGAGCAGGCTCATTTATGGCATGGGGACGCGAGGGTTAAGCCACCCCGGTTGCCCTTGTCCTCTCGGAGCAATGAATTACTCTCATCACTCAGTCCAGGTCCTCCGCTCCCAGGAGCAGCACCCAATGCAACCCTCCCTCCTCCAGCTCCTGGGGGCAGCCAAGCCTGAAGCCCCTCTCACTTCCCACCAGCGCGAACAATGTTATTCCGCACCAAGGCAATTACCTCCATCTAATTAAAACCAAGGCGCATGCCATCCCTCAATGACACAGGGGTGGAGGTGGTGGGGAGCAGGGAAGGCTGCTGCTGGATGCTTTATGTCCCCTCCACATCCTTCCCTGGCCCCCCTTGTTCCCTGTGGGACTTTGCTATGGGGCTGCTCCCCAGAAAGCCCCGGAAAGCTCAGCAAGGTGGGCAGGGGGGAGGGGGAATGGGAGTAGAGACAGAAAATAGATTGATGCTAATGACTTTGCAGAAGATGCCTCTGTCTGTGTGTGTGTGCACGCGTGCACATCAGCTCTTGGGGTCTTTGTCCCATCCTCTCCTCTCACCCCTCCCCTCCAACCCTTTAACAGCCACTCAGCTGCAGAAGCTCTTGATTGACTTTAAATGTAATTAAATTGTAAGCATGCCGAGCGGCATAATTCAGGGAGGTTTCATTGCCCATCAGAGAGCGTGAGGGAGCGGAGACAGAGGGGTGTTAATAATGCACTTTTTATTGGCGTGCAATTGGAAGAGGTTCAGGGGATTTGTGGGGAGGGAGGTGTTTGGGGAGGAGCTTTAGACCAGGCAGGGGGGGTGAGGTCAGGGAGGGTGAGTCTGGATTTTTCAGCTTCAATCCCAAAGGGCCTGGGAGGGATGTGGGGTGTCCCATGGTAAGTCAGGTGGGGTGTCCCTGAGGTACTACCCCATGGGAACACTGTGTCTTTGGGTCAGTCCCCAAGGGATCATAGAATCAGAGAATGGTTAGAGTTGGAAGGGACCTGAAAGATCATCCAGTTCCAACCCCCCTGCCATGGGCAGGGACACCTCCCACCAGACCAGGTTGCTCAGAGCCCCATCCAACCTGGCCTTGAACACCTCCAGGGATGGAGCAGCCACAGCTACTCAGGGCAACCTGGGCAGTGCCTCACCACCCTCACAGGAAAGAATTTCTTCCTAATATGTAATCTAAATCTCCCCTCTTTCAGTGTAAAACCATTCCCCCTCCTCCTATGGCTTTGCTCCCTAATAAAGAGTCCCTCCCCAGCTTTCTTGTAGACCTCCTTCAGATACTGGAAGGCTGCAATAAGATCTTCTCGGAGCCTTTTCTTCTCCAGGCTGAACAACCCCAACTCTCTCAGCTTGAATTCATAAGTGAAGTGCTCCAGCCCTATGATCATCTCAGTGGTCCTCCTCTGGACCTGCTCCAACAAGTCCATGTCCTTCTTATGTTATAAAATAATAGAATCATAGAATTGTTATGGTTGGAAGAGACCTTTAAGATCATCAAGTCCAACCGTTAACCTAACACTACCAAGTTACTACTAAACAATGTCCCTCAGCACTACATCTACAAGTCTTTTAAATACCTCCAGGGATGCCAACTCAACCACTTCCCTGGCACCCTCTTCCAATGTTTGACAACCCTTTTGGTGAAGAAATTTTTCCTAAGATCCAATCTAAACCTCCCCTAGTGCAACTTGAGACCATTTCCTCTTGTCCTATTGCTTGTTACTTGGGAGAAGAGACTGACCCCCACCTCACTACAACCTCCTTTCAAGTAGTTGAAGAGAGCGATAAGGTCTCCCCTCAGACTCCTTTTCTCCAGGCTGAACAACCCCAGTTCCATCAGCCTCTCCTCATAAGACTTGTACTCCAGACCCCTCACCAGTTTCATTGCCCTTCTCTGGACACGCTTCAGCACCTCAACGTCTTTCTTGTAGTGAGGGGCCCAAAACTGAACACAGAACTTAAGTAGGTTGAAGGTGACTTCAAGGTTCATAAATGTTGATGTTTTTGGAGGCTTTGCTGTCACTGCCTTGTTTGCAGATGCTGTTTGTTGCAAAGAAGGATTCAACAGCATGATAGTACCCTCCTGTCTCTAAATTGTTGTTCATAAGCCTAGATGACTTTTACTGAGCTGTGCTTAAGACTGGATTTGGAGACACTACAAGCTGAGAAAGGGTGAGAGCTGGGGAAAGCACTGTTGGTCCACACTGGTGTGCACAGGCATGTCTGGATGCGTGTTAGCTGGCATGCGCTATCAATGGAGAGGACAAGACATAAGCACTGGTTATACAGACAAATATTTGTGTAAAATCTACAACAGGTTTTGGAAATTGTGCCTGTTATTTAAAATTTATGCTTGGCCATGGCCTTGAAGGTTCAGATCTAAAACACTTGGGTACTTCTTTGTGCTCAGACTCTTCACTTCTGCTCGAGTTTCAGAGTTTGCCAGGACTCATTTGTGTGACCCATGGCAAGCCAGAGACTCTTCTTCCACCTCATTTACATCCACCTTATCTGTTACATCAGGTCACGATGCTATTCTTAGAGTGCTGTGAGATCCATGGGTGAAAACATGGGGGCTGTGGATCAGTATTTCCTTGGAAATGAAGGCATGGCTGAAAGGTTTGGGAGTGCAGAAGGTCTGGTTTCCAGAAGGGACGTATCTCAAGTGGCATTTCTTGTGACGGAAGCTGTTTTAGGGACTGTGTTTCCAGAGGAAGGAAGCATCTCACAGTTTCTTGCATGTGCTCTGAGAAGAAGATATCGCCTGGAAGAGGAGCTTTGACCTCCCTGAGGAATTACAGCTGTCTTTCAAAGGAGAGCCACAGGGCGATGAGACCTGGACACCACATCCTCTGTCACGTGCTGGTTTGTCCTGTTCCTAAACACCCAGGTTTGGAGGTCTGTCTGGGCCAATGGCTGTCCCTGTGACACCTTGCATGGTACTTTGCTGTTTGCTGCAGAAACACCACCTCTCCACTGCCATGTTTCTCAGCTTGGAAGAAGGCCCTTAGAACAACCTGGCTCACATGTTGAAGTAGTCAGTTAAAGTCCCTCAAGATGCATTTACCCTTGATGCTCTTGGTGTTTCCTTCCTGTGGCCACCCAGGAGCCAGCCCATGGAGCAGAGGGTGGGAGCTGCTGCTGAGAATCCACCTCTCCCAGCTACCAGAGGAGCTGGTCAATGGGACCAGGGAAAGCCGTGCCAGGCGTGGAGTGGGTCCCCATGCCTGGTTAGGCCAGGCAGAGCCCGCTGGAGCAGCTGATGGGTTGGGGGTGGGGGGGCGGGGAGCGGATTAAAATTCTCGTTTCTTCACGCTGGGTGAGAATGATACAGTGGATTAGGCTGGGAGCTGCTCCTGGCTGCGGTGCTCTGCTGAATTAGCAACATGTTTGAATGAGATAAAAGGGGCAGCTTACCCCATCGCCCTCGTTCCACTAATCCCACTACAGCTGTGAAATGAATAGCAGCAGATCCTCTTTACTCCCTTCACTGACTATTTTCTACACTTGAGACCAATGCAGCTCCGTGCCGCTTTACCAAACCTGGCCCCGCAGGCGTATTCCTGCTCCGGCCAGATGCTCACTCTTCTGTGAAGTCCACCTATCCCAGGCCCTCCTGGGACAGGGGACTCCTGGCAGAGCATGAAGAACGAGAGAGTGGGGCTGGTTGCCCTGGGCAGAGCCTTGTCTACCTCACTATGGCCTCACCAGGGTCCTTGTCACTCTGGTGTCCGGCCACCGATGTGCTGATGGAGGGAAAGGGCAGTCCTGTTGTAGCAGGTCACCTCAGCAGCGTGTAAGCGGTGAGTGTTTTTACTGCTTCTCACTGTGTGTTGGGCAACTAAACTGCAGATGCTCCTTGGTCCTGCAGCTGGGGCTGACTTGGGCTGGCTCTGCTCCCGCCCCACCTCTGCTTCACTGAGGGCACTTCACCTTGTTGTGGCATCTCTTTCTTGTTCATGGTCATCCCAGTCTGGAAATGATCACATGAAGATGTGGGTAATGTCTCTCAGTGCTGGAAGTGGTCCCACCAGCTTGCTGGTGGGCAGACCGTGGGGCATACAGCAGCCTCAAAGGGTCAAGAGTGTCCTAGTGCCCTTTCTTCTCTTTCAAGTGGGCGTCAGTATGGTTCAGACCACTCTTTCACACAAGGATGTGCATGTTGCAGTGTAGACCTTATGATAACTTAGGACCACAATGCCTCATCTCCCTTCATGCAAAGAAAGACTTCTGGAGGAAGATGGTGAAGGAGAGTGTAAATACCCAGGTAAAGATGGTGCGTGCTAGAGCTTGGAGCAAGGGGTTGCAACCAGTTTCTGGGTCTGTTGACCTGCTCCTGGCACTGAAATGGGTTATCACATTTTTATCACAGTGAGACCAGGAGTCACAATAACTGGATGTCACTCCACTGGAGCTGGGGAGCTCATAGGTATTCTTCTCCCAGTCACTTAAAGGCTAGGATTCATCCCTTCCGTTTTGGAAGTCTTCACATACACGTCTCCATCTCAGTAGGGTGTTCAGGCTCCTGTTACAGCCAGAAGTTTAGATCTGTGCCATCCACAAAGCTGAGAGAGCAAAATGTCCACTCAGATGGAGTTTTCTGCTTTAGGAAGAGTGGAAAAGTTTCCTCAGCTCTACTAACTGTATCAGCTCATTCTCCATCAACGGCCTGCGATAGCGGTGTCTCCACTGCAGACGCACTGTTTAGCCAGATGAATCCCATCAAAATGTCTTTTATCCAGATCTTCATGACATGGGTATGTAAAACACACCTACTGGAGGACTGGACCTCTCTGATTGCACGAGATGTCTCCCAGATTTGGAAGCAGGAAGGCTGGAAAAACTTTGGTGTGTTTTCCTCAAAATTCTGTTTATGCAGATTCAGAAATAAGTTCAGCTGGAAATAGCTCTTCCAGAGGAAGGTTCAAGAGAGCCCACAAGGAACGTAGATGGTGTAGTGCATCCCATGGAGCTCCATCCTCACTCCTGCTAGGGAAATGGTTTACTGCAGCCGGATTTGTTTGTGTGTTCGAATTTGTGGCCCTTAAATTATTCTAGTGGAGGTTCAGACCTCTACTGCTGTAAATGTAAACCACTGGTTAAGAGACTCGCTTCGCCTTGTTACTCTTCAAAAATAGCTCAGAACCAAGCGTTGGCTATGTCTACTGGAGTTAATTAGCCAGTATTAAATAGCAGAACTTTACTGGCTGCTGGAACTCTACTGGTGAGTGTGAAAGGTTTTGGCATCACTGCTAGAAAACAGTTTGTCACCCATATAATTTCCTTAGCTTTTGTGGCCTGAGGGGCCCAGGTGGAAAAGCACTTTCTCAATGTGTGAAACAAGAGATTTGACCTTTCTTGCATTATTCCTCTGCTGCAGTAATTATTCAAAGCCCAAATATGCTTTCTGTGCATCCCACTCTCTCTGCTCTGGAAGGACCCCTGCTGCCTTTCTCTGCATGGCTCAGGGTCTTTTGATCACCATTTTGAAGGTCTGAAAAGACTATCGCAACCAAAACACTGGGTGTTATACCCCACTGCCCTGCCTTAAACTTTGGGATTTCCCACCAAGATGATTGGGCCATGTCTTGCAGAGAGACTTTAATCAAGTGGTCTGAGCATCTAGGACGTCTCTTGGTGACCCATGGGAGCCAGATCTCATCTACTTGTCTCCTGATTTTTCTCCTTCTGCAGGACACCTCATGCCATTCTGGGCGTGGGTCATTTATTCCTCCAGCACAATTCTCCCCAGCCCTCTGCCTCCAAAACCCCAGTTCCCAGCAGCGAAGGTGGAGGTTGAACTTTCTACACTCAAAGCCCATCAGTGCGCAAAAGCATCAGCTTCACTGATCCAGAGCTTCAATTTGTTGATGCTTTTTCTGCAGTTATAGCCTTATTTCAGCATGATGAGTTCAGAAGTGTTTGCCTGATGAGCAACTCTGATCCCCTCATCTCCAGGTGCGGCTGGTCCCAGATGCAGCCAGTGAAGAAAAGCCTCCTAACAGCAAGGTAAGGCTGATGATCTGGCCCTGGTCTGGGTTTGCACATTGAGTTGGGTTCAGCTCCTTTAAAGTTTCTTGGCACTAAGTTTAAAGCACCATCTGCAGAAGGCAGAACCGGATCCCTAGGGCAGAAGGGATGGTGATCTGAGGGTGTCATAGAATCACAAAATGGTTTAGGTTGGAAGGGACCTTAAACATAACCCAGTTCCCACCCCCCTGCCATGGGCAGGAACACCTCCCACTAGATCAGGTTGCTCAAAGCCCCATCCATGGCCTTGAACACCTCCAGGGATGGGACATCTACAACTTCTCTGGGCAACCAGTTCCAGTGCCTCACCATCCTCAGAGTGAAGAATTTCTTCCTGATATCTAATCCAAATCTCCCCTCTTCCAGTTTGAAGCCATTCCCTCTTGTCTGATCACTACATGCCCTTGTAAAAAGTCCCTCTCCAGCTTTCTTATAGGTGCCCTTCAGATACTGGAAGGGGCTATAAGGTCTCCCCAGAGCCTTCTTTTCTCCAGGCTGAAAAACCCCCAACTCTCTCAGTCTGTCCTCATAGGAGAGGTGCTCCAGCCCTTGGATCATCCTCGTGGCTTTCCTCTGGCCCTGGTCCAACAGGTCCATGTCCTTCTTGTGATGAGGACTCCAAACCTGGACACAGTACTCCAGGTGGGGTCTCACCAGAGCAGAGTAGAGGGGCAGAATTACCTCCCTCGCCCTGCTGGCCACTATTCTTTTCATGCAGCCCAGGATCCGGTTGGCCTTCTGGGCTGCAGTCACACATTGCTGGCTCATGTTGAGCTTCTGGTCAATCAGCACACCCAGGTCCTTCTCCTCAGGGCTGCTCTCCAGCCATTCCCTGCCCAGCCTGTATTTGTGCTTGGGATTGCCCCGACCCAGATGTAGAACCTTGCACTTGGCCTTGTTGAACTGCATGAGGTTGGCTTGAGCCCACCTCTCCAGCCTGTCTGTCCTCAACAGAGATGACACCTTGACCAAAAGTCCCAGTCTATTCTCCTCGTCCACTGCTTGGACAATCAGATGAAGGTGCACATCTGCATTTGCACCTCCCTCTCAAAAGGTGGGTCCCGTTTGTGTGTCATCACCCACAGTTCCCCTCTGCATCCCGCTGGCCCACAGTCCCCAGTGAGGTGGCATCCTTCACATTATCAATTTCAAAGACGTCTTTATTAACAGGACAATGGAAGAATAAGCACTTTCCTTTATTCATTTACCCGCTGTCTGATAATATCATATTGATGATAATTTTCCTTTAATGGACCATTTGCAGTAATTATGATGCAGCGGGTGAGTAATTGTATCTGACGCCCGATGCCTCCTACGTAACTCTGCAAACTTAATTCACTTGATTGTCTGAGAGGGAGGGAGGGAGTGAAGGAGTGAGACAGAGAGGACTGTCTCACAGGCCTCTCTCCCCTCCCAAATGGTCACTAGAGCAAATTATTGCTTCTTGTGCCTCTGCAGCCCACAGACCTGTGAAGAATTTGCTTCAGTGACTCTTGTTCAGTAAGGTGATATGTCTGTTTCTGTTTTCTTCCCTTTCCTACCAGTTCTCAAATTGTATCATCTCCTTTGCAAACTCACATTCTCCATTTTCACCCTCTAGCATGATTTTCTGCCTTGCCTGTTGGTTGATCCACCAGGCTCTCCACTTGGTTGAAGCAGACGGTGAAGGCTGTCGCTCCTGCAGGCACCACTTTGCACTCTTTGTATTACGTATCTTGTTTCTAGAGGGACCATGATCTGTGCCCTTCATGGGAGCTGCCCTCCAGGGACCCCGGGCAGGGGAATTGCTGCATTTAATGATGTGTGTGATAGTAACACCTGGAAGAGGGGCTCTTTCATGCTCTGAGCCTTGAAAAGTCAGAGGAGAAATGGATTCCCTGTCCCAGCTGCCCATCTTCCTGCCTACAGCACTGTGGTGTGGCCTCCATCAGTCATTGCTATGCGAGATTCACTCCAGCCAGACCCATCTTGGTGTCTGGGTAGGTCCATGCACAGACTGCACTGTTCACTCTTCTTCTGTGGCTTGCTGGCATGGATGCACTCCGCTGGGAGCAAAAAGCAGACCTCCAAAGTGGCTTGCAGCCCTCTCTGACTCACAGCAAGGACCATTGCTCAACACCAGCTTTCTGTGCATGGGACCTGTGGGGTCTGGGCAACCCAGCAAAGGTGGCGCGGTGCTGTGAGAGGGGCTGAGCTCTGTTCCAGGCTGCACTTTGTAACCTGAATCTGCTCCAGGAGCAGCAGGCAGTGGCACCTCTGTGATGGCTTCTGTGTCAGCCAGGGTGTTACTACACAGATGTGCTCAGCCATTAACACCTTTGGGTGCAGAGTGTGGAGATGTCCCAGAAAGCAAGCTGCTGGAAGAGGCTAATGGCCACAGATGAGCTACCACAGGCTGCAGACTGTGTTCACAAGAGGGGTGGGAGTGTGGACCAGACCCTCACGTTACCTCACTGCCATGTTGGCCTCCCCTGCCCACAGCTGATCTGGATGCAGCATTGCATCAAGTGGTGCTCAGACAATCCACCCATGATTACCTTCTGGACTTTCCTGCTGCCTGCATAGGGTAACATCTGGAGCCAGTGAGATGGAGTGACTTTGGCAGATGAGCAGTAGTTGGAAAGGTGGTATGGGGCCTCCAGGCGAAAAAACATCAAACAAATGAAATCTGTACCCTTCCAATTTCCCAGGCTGCCCATGTTTTCTCCGGTTTCCAGGCAGTCAATAGCACTTCTATTGAACACCTTGGGTAGGGCAGGAGGACGGGCCTGCAGTGGACAGCTGCTCACACCCCTGTTGTTGCTGGGTAGATGTGGCTGGGAGAAATCCTTGACTCCTGTCCTTCTCCTCTCCACACCTTTCCAGGGAAATGGTCCAGTAGATAGAGCCTGTGTGCTGCATCATGCACTGACCCAGCCCAGTTTTGGTCAGGTGATGGTCATTCCATCTGGGTCCTTCTCTGCAGGCAAGAGAGACCTGAGCGAATGAGTCTCTGAAAGGCTCCATGTTCAAAACACTTCTATGAAAAAACACATTCCCCTGCTGTGGTCCAACCCTAAAGTCCATGGGAAAGCTCTGCTTGTGGCTGAACTCAGCGCTAGAACCAGGAGCTGTGCTCAAGGTAAAAACAAACCACAGCATGATCTGATTATCTGTGGGGAGGGTGCAGCCAGCAATATATCCTTGCTCGGGAGAAAGGAACTGGGAAACAGTCCATCCCAGATTTGAAGCTGTTGGCCCGAGTCTCTTTGGAAGTCATGCCAGAGCCATCACCATGTGAGTACAAGGCATTGGCGAGGGGTTGAAGTTGATCAGCTGAAGTTGGGGATGGGCTGGAGCTGGGGGGTGTGTGGGGGGGTGAACATGGATGCTGGTGCACGGAGCTCTTGGTAGCGATGCAACCAGACTGCTCAAATCTGTGGTTTCATCTCGTGGGAGAAGGGGCTGCAAGGAGAGCTGCAGAAACCCAGAAGGGAAATTTGGACAGGCAGAGAATCTGGGTATGTTCTTAAAGCAGGGCAGATATAAAAACAACAGGTTCATCAGTATTCTTGAAATTGGATTGGAATGGAAATGAATATTTCTTTATGTACTTCAGCAGATTGACTATTTGGAAAAAAAATGATTTTGGCCAATTGAGATGTTTGGTTGTGAGCAGGCTGCAATATTTTGTTTCAATTAGGAATGCTCCAAGTTGGCTGCAAGTTTTGCCTTTTTTTTTTTTTTTTCAAGACGAATTTGAATAGTTGTTCCCAGCTGCAAAATGAAAACGTCTCTTTTAATGCATTTCATTCTATTTTTAATTTCTTGGAATTAGGAAGGGAACTTAAGCACCAAAAATTCAATGAAATTGAAATGTATCTGAGAAATGCTTCGATATCATTAAAACTCAATTTTTTGGCTGTAAGAGATCTGCAGTAGAAAACTTCTCCCCAAGCTCTGCTCTCTGGGAGATTAGTGAGTGATAAACTCTATAGCTACGTGTAGACCAACTGATGGCTTTGTACTATTGGCAGCAGAGATCTGGGGAGAAGAGCAACCCTCCTCCTATCTCCCGATTTGTGTCTCATCCTTGCTGAGGGATTGCCTCCTTGTTCAGCATTTTCTCCTGGGCTTCATTTCTGCAAATTAGCTGTTAAGAGAAATAAAGGTCTTAGAATTTTCTCATGTGCGTGGCTCTGTCTATCTACCCATCCGTCCATCTCCTTCCATTTCACAGAGCTAAAGCAGTTCTCCATTTGGTCCAGCTTTCCTTACCCACGGCAAATAGTTCACGGGAAAATGAAATGTGGGCCCACGTGGCTGAGTTTTGCCTCTATTTCCTGGGGATAGAACAAGGGGTTCTGGGACTTGTGAGGTCTCCATGGTCCAGATAACTCCTGGAAGTACTGAACAGAGATTAGCCTGAGCAAATGTCCTCTTCATTTGGGACAAGCATTTACAATGCTGCTTCTGCCAAGCCTGGATGGCTTGAGGCTCAACTCTTCATGGTGAGCTGTGATAAGCAGAGCCATCATGTGAATCCTGGTTGGGACACTACATGGAGGCCACACTGGAGGCTGCACATGTTGAACACTTGGTTAATTTAGTAGCCCAGGTGAGGGCTGCACTCCCATCTCAAGTGCCTGCTTTCCTCATGCCCGAGACCACGCCGTAGCAAATCATGTTACATGAGATGGAGTTAGAGAGAGGCTTAGGAAGGCCACATGTGGAGAAGGGTATGGAGTTTCTCTTTGGCAGAGCGCAGGCCAGGTCCTCACACAGCTGCATGTGATGCTACACCAGGGTGTGGATCTGCTTCTGGATGTGGTCCTACCTGCGTGCTAAGTGCCTGCCTGTGTGGGATGCTGCTGTGGGAAGCACAGTCTGGGTGTGTGAGGTGCCAACCCTGGGACCAGGCTGTCCCAGGTCCCAGGGGTCAGCGCCGGTAGGAGACCATGAGCCAGATGAACATCAAGGCAGTGCAGCCCACTCATGCAGAGTGTATGCATACACACCTCACGGGAGAGGCAGCGTCTGACGTTTGCTTTAGAAACAGAGAACTGGCTTCCCCACCCCATGTACAGAATACGGCCAGTCCTTCCCAAACCACAGTCCTTGCTCTGAGGGAACCAGTGATGTTTTACGAGAATTAACAGGAAACCTGTTCATTAGCTCAGGAATGTAATAGTAATTTAGATTGGCGTTGGGTGCCTATTACTATTTTTCTTTGCCCTCGGTGATCTTCATAGCAGAATAAGGTAGATCTGGACCCTGTGTGTTGCTGAAGCTCCATTCAGAACTGGGCATGCATTGTATTCGAATAAGCTTTCTTTAGGATTAATGGTTATTTCTCCTCTTCTCCATTACTCTTTATAACTGGAAGATTCTCCTTCAGTGAAGGCTGAAGGAGACAGCCATTTGCTAGGGAGAAGATCTCCTTCTCTTTAAAGTGTTGGTCCCCTTGCTGTTCCTGACATGACTGAAGTTGGTGCTGCTCTTAGTCTGGAGTAATTTTGAGAAAATTATGGGTGCCCTTTATTTTTCTGAATGGGACCAAGCCATTCACAACATAAGGGATCACCACCTTCTCTCACGGGACTGTGGCATCAGTCCTAAAACACAGTTAAAGTTGGCAGTGCATATCAGTAATTATGGCAAAATAAATTACAGGGATGTTACAATTATCCTGGAGCCAAGGGCAATAAACCCAGGCATGTAGAGTTAATGTTGAACTTAAAAGAAATCCAATATGTTAAGATGGAGAGTTTCCCAGTATCCAAAGAGCCTTAACTCTGCCCTTGGCCAGCCCCTGTAGACTTCCAATCACATTTCAAGTCACTGAAAATTGGTGGAGAATCTATATTTTCTTTTTGAGGACGAATATGAATATTTTATCCCTATACCCTTTCACACAGGAAAGCCCTTTAAAAATAACTACGTTGATTTTCTTCTCTGACTCCGAATTTCCTGATGAGGAAGAGGTATGTTTCTACAGGACAGGAAAATGTTTATGTCAAATCATGGTAAAAAATTTTGCTGAGAAGCTTAGAATAATAATAGCCCCTCCTTCATCAAACCAAATATAATCAATTATTTTGAACTTCTGCACAATTTGGGAGGAAGAACCATCTGGGAGGAAACTGTGCAGCAGGTACAGTCTTTTGGGAAACTCTCCTCAGATATGGCTGACTCATTGTCCTGTGGAAAGCTTCCACCTTGCACGTGCCGGGCCTAGAGATCTGGATGATGAACATGTGCTGGTGAACCTGGGAAGGAAATGGGAATAGGAGGGAAAGGACTAAGAGTGGCTGGGGACAGCCTGGGACTGTGGTGAGACACCCAGGTGTGGCCTGGGATGGATTACGTCCCTAAAGGTGAATAAAACAGAGCTGACCCCCTTCCTTGGTCCTGAGGGGAACCCATGTCTGTGTAGCTGGACTCGTTGCCTCCTGGAGCAGGATGGTCCCATCCAAACTGCCACAAAAGTGGCATTTTGGTGTGTCTTCTTCAGCTGGGAAGGCACATCTATGTGAAAACTTTAATCCACAGAGCTTTTAGGGAGATGCAGGAGGCCCACAAATGTAGACTCCTTCCACCTTTATGCCACTACAGCCAGGAGATACTGGGAGCACAAAGCTGTGATGAAAATGGCAAGAGCTGGATCAGATTTCCCAGTGAATCTCTTCTTTCCCCTTCCCCTCACTGAGGAAGCATCTTTCTCTTGTTTTGTTTTTAGGTTTGTTTTGTTGTTTCTTTTTTTCATGGGGTTTATCCCATGACTTGTTGGTTATGTGCATATCACCCAGTTTAGGTGTGTTCCAGCTCTCCCTCTTTTGACCATTTCACTGTTTTCTTTCCACAGAAGAGTCTTGAATCAGGAAACTGACTCTGGGCTAATACCAGGGTAGCAAATACATCCCCTGAATTCAAAAAGTGCCTTATTCCCTGCATTTCTTGATTCTGAGGACAAAATGAACAAGAATCCCCTCCCATTCTTTGATACTGCAACATATATGCTCCATTTCCAAGGGGCCAACAGTGATTCTCTCACCCCTCATCCACATCTACAGAGATTCTCAAAGCTTTTCACCTCAATAAAGGTACTTTTGATGTCTTGGTGCCAGCCAGGGAGCAGTTCAAGGACTCCCAGCAGGACTATCTCGCTAGTGGTGAAGCACACAGCCTTTGGGGATGAAGGCAGCTGCCACATTCTGCACGAAGTCTTGATGGCAACATCAGCCTGTCTGCTGGACTTATCCTTGGCTGGTCAACTGAGAAAGAGCAACCACAGATGACTGACATGACCTGGAGGCTGCCATAGCTTCCTCCTGGGGACAACATCAGTGCTGACTGAGAAGGGTGGGGTTGTGCAAGCCAGGCTTGTAGGTCAAGAAATACTTTTCAGAACCCACAGAACCCATCATCTGCATTGGTATTAAACCTGCAAGTGTCAGCTCTTGAAACAACAGGCAGTATCCCTCCAAAAAAAGCAGAATAGTAGTTTTGCTGCTCAGCTGAGCTGGGGAGAAAAGGGGAAGGTTTAATACTGAAGGACTCCAACCCTCTGTCCCCCAAGACTTTGTGTTCATGTTGACCTGAGTTCCTCAGTTCAGGCTGCCCATCAGTGCCATTTACCCTTGCAACAAAAGACTTGTGCATGTCACCTTCCATCTTCTTACATGGGATGCTCTCAAGGCAGATGGGGTGGACCGAGAGCCGGTCCCCATCCCCGTGCTGGTCCGTGCACTCCTGTGCATGCTGTGATGATCAGCGGCGCAGGGCGCTCATGCTTGCAGATGAGCGGGATGGACAGGCAGAAAAGATTAGCATGGCTTGCGCCAACACAACTGTGTAGGTGCACCCTGGTTGGGTTAGGTCGGCCCTGTGGGAACAAACGTGACTCCCACTGGGATGCTGGCAGGTCAATACCATCTATTCAGAAAGAGTGACAGACAGTTTTTTGGGAGGAAATGCCTTCCCAAGGGACATTTGTAAACGGGCAAGCCTTGTTCCACTGCTCTCTGGGAGCAGTAGAGTCTCTGTGTTCCTCTTCTATCTTTGGCAAAGAGCAGTGTCGTGACCAAGAGAAAGAAGAAGCCAAGCCAAACCTACCGTCCTGCATCTTATTTGAGACCCCCTTGTAGCTTGGCTGCCTCTCCCTTTCCCCTCTGCCAATATCTTTCCATTTATGCAGTGGCTCTTAATGAGAATGAAGCGACTAATTTGGCCATCCTCGATGTCTTTATAACCCAAGCCCACAGCTACGACAAGCCAATAGCACTGAGCTAGTTCTACTGATTATTTTAATCTCATCATATGTCTTTTCTGGTCAATAAACTCCCTCTCAAATCAAATTGTTACTGAACATAACCTGACGCTAATGTCCATTGGACTCTGGGCTATAGCGAATAATGTAGTTTGTCATAATTAAGTGTACTGCCTAATTAATTGAGTGGTCAGGATGCTAATTAGCCAGGTTTATTGAGACTGGAGGAGTATGAAGGGCAATACTGCGGCTCATCAAAAGCACTGGGACTAGAAATAAAGTACCTCTCCCTTTCCTCTCCCCTGACAGGCAGACAAATCTGTGCCTACGTAGATTTATAGACTCTGAGCAACACCCAGAGATGGAGATGAACGGGGTCTTGCTGGTCTTGCTGACTTCTTTTCAGTGTGGCTAAGGTTTCTTCACCTTTACTCCTATTTTCCACCCATTCCTCTGGCTCGTCCATCACTGCAGCCAAACTCGGCTGTCTCCTCAGTCCTCATCCATCCCCTGCACAGACGAGGGACAGCAGGGCTGCCGTATTTCCTTCCAGGACTGCCAATAGATATCTGGGACTTGTGATGGGTCGTACATATGCAATAAATTTCCTGAGAGCAGCAGTTTGTGACTTTTCCTGTCCAACTTGTTTTTCAGTCCGCTAGTGATGAGGTGTCAAATCCCCAATGCTCAAATCCTCTTTCTTAGAAATGGTTTGACTGACCTGAAGCCTCCTTTTGTGGTTCAAAACTAAGGACTTATTGGTCTCTCCCCATGACCCACGGAGAAAATATTTTTCCCTTTCTGTTTTTATTAGCCTTTCACAAGAAGTCAAGAAAAGAGTAGAGATTGTGCAGTTGAAGGAGAGCCTTCAGCTGAGATTTAGGCTCTAGTCCTGGCTCTGCCACTGGTGGTCTTAGGGAAGTTGCGTGTTGTATCTCAGTTCCTCAAGCAACTAATGCCCAAGAGATCCTTCAGGACCTCTCAAGTATGTTTACACGTGCAATACAGTGGCAGGATTGGCAAGAGAGGGGGTGCACTTGGGAAATGAAGGAATATTTAATATGGATTTGCAATTTCTTTCTTGCAACAAGGGGGATCTGAGCATGCCCAGGGGGAGTCAAGTACTGGAGACAACCAAACAGACCCAATCCAAGCCCGGTACCTGGGTAGAGAGAGATGAGTCTTTATTTCAACTTGGTTCTGTTTGGAGGTCTTGGAGACCAGAAAGCTACCAACGGAGCTGGTGTCCATGGAGAGCAAACGTGGGCTGTTTGAACTGGAGGTGGTAATTTAGAAATAATCCTGGAGTCCCATGTTGTTGAGGATGCAAGCATGCCTCAGGGTTACAACCTCCCACATGAGGGAGGTGGACTTTGGCATTCCCCTGGGAGGATTGCTCTGGTATTTCCCCAAATTGATGGGCTCAGGAGCATAGAATTGTAGAACCATAGAATGCTTTAGGTTGGAAGGGACCTTAAAGATCATCAAGTTCCAACCCCCCTGCCCTGGGCAGGGACACCTTCCACCAGCCCAGGTTGCTCAAAGCCCCATCCAACCTGGCCTTGAACGCTTCCAGGGATGGGGCATCCACAACTTCCCTGGGTAATTTGTTCCAGTGCCTCACTGCCCTCAGAGGGAAAAATGTCTTCCTAATATCTATTATATAAGTATATCTGTATGGTGGAATAATGTCCGTGCCCAAAAGGCCCTCATCCCCTATCCGCTCTCTCATCCCTTGTACACTTACAGACACTGAACATGCAAAACCTAAAAAAAAATGTTTTATATCACATTTCTACCCAAGGTGAAGAGACTGTCCCTATTTTGGCCAGTTAAGCGTGTTGCCAAGAAAGATGCATCCATCCCACCAGCTATAAACGGTGCCTTGGTTTTGGGGGCAGCACCCGCCAACTCTTTCCTCCAGTATTTATTTTAGCGCTTGAGTTTCATAAATGCTATAGCCGGTTCCCCTCTCTCCTAAATCCACTGCAGGCAGCCAAAGCTTTTGACCTTGCAACTGCCTACTGCTTTCAATGGTCTGTGGCCAGATAGCTTGTTTTCCTTCCGATTGCTTTCGGTTTCAAACAAATAGCACTGCTGTGGGTAAAGCTCGGCCCACATTCCAATATCTCACCACATAATTGCACTGAATTTGACCACAAGCTAATAAGTAAAACTGCTCTGCAGTCAGGTGCTTAAATTCTGCTCCCGCTTACGTCTGTGAAACAACACGGCGATTAGTTGCATTTTGTAGCCCTGGCAAATGGGTCCTCCTGGGCCAGGGTCTCTAAGCCCCTAAAGGACATGGTGGCTTCTGCAGCGGAGCCATCCTCCTCTGTGGTGATAGCAGGCAGGGACAAAAACTCTGCAAGAAAACTTTCTGTGCCTGCACTCATGCATCATTTTTAGCTGTTTCTCTTTCGAGAATCTCCAGCTAGAGATGCCTGTGCAAGACTGAGCCTTTCAAGCTACGCTTATGCCAAATTTGCAGAATATTCCTTGAAAAAAAAAAACCCTAATTCCTAATAGTCAAAATTCTCACTTTTCAGTAGTACAGCAGAAATTTGACTTGATGTCCCTGAAAACCGAGAGATCAGAGCAACCCGCAACTCTGGTCGTCTCTAACCCACCGCTGGGATGATCTGTCCGGAGAAGGATTGCTCAGCACTCACCCTCTTTCACATGTTCTTTCCCCAAATATCCACAAGAAGCACTTTTGGGGAGCGAACATAAGATCAGATTTGTGTATTCTGCCTACATACTTACCCAACCTTGCTGTCTAATCAGAATCAGTAAAAAGCATCTTCTTAACCATTTCATGGCAACAGAAAATTCTCTTCAGTAATTAATTAATGAAGATTTGCAGCAGATCAAAAATACTTCAGTAAACCTTGATCTTTGTCGGAACAAGTGGCAGATCAAAAATTGAGGAAGAGTTTATTGTGTAAACTAGCAGTTAAGAGGTTTTCCTGGTAATGTACCTTCTTGCTAACGGGTTAGGCAAAGTGAGGATGTAAATCCTGGTCTCAGACTTATTAACGGTATTTGCTGTTTGGGTCTAATGATGGCAAAACTTGACCAAATTAGGCTGAAACAGGTTTGTAGGGGGAAAGGCTCTGCCTGAAAAACATTTGAACATGCATCCTCTTTCTAGTTTTCCCTTGTTAAAAAAAAAAAACAGTGTTAAAAAGCTAAAAGAAATAACAACTTTTTATATCATTTGGGTTAAGTGAACAGAGCTTGTCAAACACGTTCAGATGGGAGATTTCAGTTGGGAAAGGCCAACTCAACAGAAATTGGGAAAGAAAGAAAACTTTTTGCAAGGGCACATAGATTTCAGCCCTGTATTTGTATGGAATTATGGCAGCATTTCAATCAAGTCAGAAAGGTTACGTTTGATGTTGTGATTTCCAATACGTTTTAATGTACAGACAAATCAAAGCATGGATGGCTTAAGAAATATTTGTAGAATTGTTCCTTTCGTAAAAATTCTTATGCATATATATTTATAGACACACAAATAAAAATAAAATTATAAATACATATATATCTATGTATCCATGTCTACTATATGTATAAATAAATGTATATATATCTTGATTTGGGATGAAGCAGGATAGGAAATTTGAAACTGCAACCCAGCCTAATACCGGCAGTATCACTCGCTTGATATATTTTCAGTCATAGATTTAGTAAAACAGCTTATTCCCTGTCAATTTCCTGATGTGGTACATTTTTGGATTTTCTTTTATTTGCTCTGCAGTGGGGACTAACATTCATCTCCTGACAAATAGGTTATACCTGTATGCAGAAGGCTGTTAAAAGTGCGATTTTGTCACTGTCTCAAAACTAAAATATCCTCTTCCTGTGATCCTAGAGCCTATTTTAATTGTCAGAAATCAAATTCCACCTTTATATGCGTATGATTGTATATATGGTAATGCAAAATTTCTTTCCCCTCCTCCCCAAATTCGTGTCTTTTGGGGGGATAAGAAATAAGCCTGAATCTAGCAGAGTATTTAGTATTTCTGATGTCCTTCTGTTCCCATGGCAGCTGGTGGAACTAGGTCCTAGTACCAAGGCTCTGGTCCATCTGGGGGATAACTTTGCGATCTGATGGATGTTTTTTCTCCTGGACAAACAGATGATCAACAGCTGATGGCAATGCCTCTCCCCACCCCGGACACCTCCTCTGGATCGTTTGGTTTAAAAATAAATCCTGGGATGGCCAGGGGATCCCGGGAGGGGGAAGGGAGGGTGGTATGAAGTCCTCAAGAGATTAATTGAGGAAGGAATGCCCACCACTACGCTATTCCCTGGTGAGAGGGGAAGAACTACCCGCCTCGCTTGCAAAGGCATCTTTTTGGGAACATAGCTGACGTTCTCTGCATGCACTGGCTGGTGGGGAGGAATGTCCCCGAGGAATCCCCCTCCATCCCTGCCAGCATCCGGGCTGGGGTCCTGACCTCTCCCTCCCCATGCAGGGGGATGTTTCTCGAGCATCGTGCTTTGCTTCTGCTGCCACCACCATCAAGCACCCCCAGCCAAAATGCATTAAACGGCTGTGTGGGACCTGCCATCTCTTGAATCCATCTTCCCTCGAATCGCTGTATTACAACCAAACAGGATTTGTTCCACTACAATTTGTCAAGATTGGACAAGGCCTCAAAGTTGGCAGAGACATATATTAAAGGTTTCTCAGGGATTGGAGCGAGAGAGGCAATTACCTTCCCGGGCTCAGAGACGAGGGAGCGTGGCTCCCGTCCCTGTTGCATAGCGCAGGAGGGCTGAGGGGGTTTCTCTTCTTTCCCTGCCAATAAATAAAAATAAGATAAAGACCCCCTCCTCCCTCCCCAAACCGCCACATGCTGCGAATGGAAACCTAAAACGATGGCGAGCTGGCTCAGTGGGGAGGACAGCTGTGTATGCGCCAGCATCGTGCCTGCCTGCATCCAGCCGTGGTGGCCATCCCCGACTGCGGCAGCACCTGGGGACAGACCCCAGGACCTGCCCTGACCTGAAGAACCTGTCCCCAAAAGGGGCCAGCATCTGCCATCCTCCTTCTCCACCAGTGCCTGGTCCCTCTATGGCACCTGGGAGGGCTGGAGACCTTGCAGGGTGCTGGGGGATGAGATGGGAATGCACTGGGAATGGGTGCCCCACATATGCCACCCCAGCACCACAGGATGTTCAGTTGCAAGCACCAACCCTTTTTAAACCTTAAATTTCAGGAAGAGGGCTGGCTCACGGGGAGGGTGATGTCTGCCTTGCAGGGACCCTGGCAGGGGAAGGGGTGGAAGCAGCAAACGGTCGCGATTGGGGCATCAGATGGGGCACTTCTGGGAAGGTGGGAGGAATGAGATCACGGCTCTGGAGGGATGCCAGCCCACGTGGGATGGGGAGATGGCATTTTGTGCCAGCCAAAGCACTCTGCTGCAGTTGATGTAAATAGCGCGACATCTTTGGGGGACCTGGGCTGCCCCAGAACTCACCTCCCTTCCCATTATTTGCCCCCAAAAGTAATTTCCAGGGCTTTCCCACCCTGGGAGGATTGAGGAGTGGGGGATGATTACTCCGAGAAAGAGATTGTCTCTGAGGGAGGGTGTCTTTGAAAATATCTCCTCTGCACAGTCAGGTGCGTGTTCCTGGGGCTGGCTCGTGTTAGCCTTCATTTTGGATAATCTGGAATAACTCCAGTGAAACCACTGGGGACTGCAGTGGAGTAGACCCAGCGTGAGTTGAAACAGAAATTAACCCTTGGCACATGCCCATGGATTTATCTGAAGTCCCTTTGTAGGCAAAAGATTTTATTACAGTGGCTTAAGTGGGCTTTGGATGGAGCCTCTAGAAAATGCAGTGGAGGGTTGCTAGAAACCTACCCAGCTAATTAATCAAATAAATCACCCACATTCGCATTCAGTCATCTGAAATGGAGGTGGCATGGTTTTAAGTACTGCTCCAGGACCCCTGGCTTTGTATCTTCTGGATTATTATTATTTAATTATATTGAAGCTGCATTTGGAAGCCAGTAGGCACCAGTTACCAGGTGAGAGCTCCCTGCTTTATTATGAGTCGTGGAAAGATTTGATCTTTCAGTTCTGATGATGAATTTTCACTGATGATATTAAGCTTATTTCAAATTAGTTAAAATAAAATAAAAAAAAAAAAGTGTTTTCTATTTTGAGCTGAAAGGGAAGCGAAGAAATAACTCCCTACTGAGATTAATTCTTATCGTTTCAAGATATGATGACAGATGAAAAGGAACTTCAGAGCTGATATAAAATGAGATTCCTAGCTTTGCGGGGGAAAAAGGGCCGATATTTTGTGGGAATTTTTATGGCAAATACATTCATTTATTTCTGTTGACAAAACATTGATTTGAAATGCTTTGATTGCCCTGCTCACATCTGACAATAATTGTATATCTCGTGGTGTTAATTTCTTATGGATTGTCAAAGAGAATTGAAAGCCAGACACATCACAAGTACAACAGGGAGAAGGATGGTTTTAACTTTCCCTTTCATTTTGTTTATTAGCACAGAATATTTCCCTACTTTGGTTTCTGGCTGAAGATTGCAGTTGCTTTCTTTCTTAAAGGCTCAGCCCCGCCGGTGCGGCACTCCTGCTGACTTCCAATGCTGAACCTTTTCTAGCCTCATTTTAGCACCGTTGGGGGCTGAGGAGTGAGGATTAGGGCACCAGTCACTGCAAGGATTTTGCTTTTTGGGGTGTTGGAGTCTGTGCGCTTCCCCTGATGACGTATCCCCTCTGCCCTCCGTCCCTGAGCATCCTCTTCCTCATGTGAGTGATTTACAGGGTGTTATGGGTCAAGGCTCTCTGCCCAGACCTGATGAAATCCCCTGATGTTTAGTAATATTTAAATTACATTCAGGACAGGATCCTCTCTCCGGCAGGGCGGGAGGGGCTGCAAAGCTGACCACATTGCTTGGTGGTTTGTTTGTTTTTTTTTTTTCCTGGTAGTTTAACTTCCCAGAAGCTGCTGGGCAACCTGCTAATGGAGGAGGGCTTGTCCCATGCTTAGGGCATCAGCGTGGGGCTTAGGAGATTGGGTTTGACACCCAGCCCTGGCTGGGCAGCTGGGAAAGTCACTTAATCTCCGTGTGACAATGCAAAATGGAGTTTAGGTTATTTTCAGCAGCTCTGCCCGACTAGGGCTCTTTGTAGCAGAGTTTCCCTGGTGCCTGAACTTGTCTTTTACCTGTGCAGTCAAGGGAGGGTAAGAATCTCTCCCTATTTACAGCAATCCAATTAGCAGTCTTACTTCATTACCTGCAAGAAAGGTGTGACATTTGCATCATGAGCCCCCAAGCAAAGCCACATACCTCACATAAAGTACAGGTGATGTCTAAGGCCTCTCCATCACCCTCCACTACTGAAGTGAAGACATGGTGTCACATTCACTCTCCCTTCCCTGGCTCTGAATCAGCCTGCGGGGGGAATGCAGGGTGAGATATTTTAGGGTGGAATCACAACTAATGGGGAAACTCAACATCCCGAGGCGAAAACTGGGCTCTGAGGCCAGCCAGTGACATAGCCCATCGTGGGGCATTTTGCCTCCTCCTGCCCATCTCCAGGAGCAACCAACAGCAGATGCAAGGGACCTCTGTAAGAACAGGGCACATGCATTGTGGTGTCCCTGAAATTCCATCCCTTCCTGGTCTGGATTTGGGATAGGGGCAGGGGTGAGAGAGATCCTACTCTCCTTTGCTGCAGTGGCTTTGATATCCATCTGGGAAAGCTTGCTAGGTCATTCTCCCCCTCCCCACCTCATGAATTCCCCCCCACTGGCTCCTTGTTATGATACTTTGTGTTAACGCTCGCCTCTTCGTGGTTGGTTCTTCACTATGCATCAGGGCTTCTTCAGACTTCCTCCAAGTGGAGGATCTAACTATTTGAGCATGGGGCTAATGTGGACATGACTACATCAGCAATTATGTGCACCCAAAAGGGTTACAACTAGGGAACTGCTGGCCTAAGAGGCCTAATCTATTTGCAAACCACAGGAAGGATCGAGTGGAAGTTTGCAGGGTTGACATGGTCCTTGGGACCTACATGCCCTTGTGTTGTGGCCCTGGAGGAGACGGGAGCAGTGTGTGTGCAACAGCCCCTCTGTTCCCAGAAGGCAAGTCTTCAAACTGACAGCCAGGAAGGGGAAGGTTAGTCAAGCCTCATGCAAGATTGGATCTCCTTTTCCACCTCTGCTCCCTGCTCTTGGTGCACGGAGGGCTGCAGGAGGCGATCAGAGCTAGAATCATAGAATCGTTTTGGTTGGAAGAGACCTTTAAGATCATCAAGTCCAACTGTTAACCCAACACTGCCAAGTTACCACTAAACCATGTCCCTCAGCACAACATCTGCACGTCTTTTAAATACCTCCAGGGATGGTGACCTCACCACTTCCCTGGGTAACGGGCAGAGGGCCCACAAGAAGAACACACTGGCATGATTGAGGCTGAGACACACTCCCAGGGAAGACGCCACTTAGTCTCACTGGCTGCCTGTCTTTCTTGCCTCCTCTCGTTCTTTATCGCTGCTGCTTTCAACCTCTCTCCCTCCCTTCAGCTCCTTGCAGTCCTCCTGGCTTCCTTTCCCTGCTGGTGGGGCAGCCTTGGCTGGATTAGGTCAGGGGGCTGCAGAGACAACAAGAAGGGTGTGGAACCAGGTCAATTTGTCCCGCTCGTCCCCATCTCCCTATCTGTCATCCCCAGTCCAGATCCGCTTCCTCTCCTTAAACAAGATCTCAACTGACCGTAAGGCTTCTGTCACTCCGACTACCAAAATCAAACCCCTTCCCTCATCAAATCCCTAATCAGCCGGAACGGCACTGTAAGCCGTGCTAAATTGACTCCTCTTCGCTCCTTCTGCTGACCGCTGCCCTTCAACGAGCCGGCCCCGTCTCTGACTCCGAGGGCAACATTGCGTCTAATTATATTTCCCCTGCCTTTCCAAATCCTCTCAGGCGCTCGGACAAGCACAGGTATTGAGGAGGGTGGGAGGATTAGCGAAGAACCCAGTCACGTATTGCAGCAAGAAATATCTTGCAGCTGTGTACGCTTGCATACTTGGGAGGGATGTCCGTGGAGGCAGGGATGGGAGGCCTTCTGCTCGTAGGGACCGTGCAGCAGGTGAGGGGTCCCGGTGGAGGTGGTGGCATGGTGAGACCTTGCGGGATAATGTGGCAAAACTGTGCGGCCACATTCACCCCTTCCCAGGAGAAACCGGTTCCCTTCTGGCAGCTCAAGAGGGAGGAGAAAGGGAGGAGAGGGAAAGTTTTGCACTCTGGTGGCACTCACACATCCTCCAGGGTTGTACCTTAGCTTGTTTTCCAGGAGAAAAGAAATATGCTTGTGTCCACAGCCAGGCACTGAAAACATGCTTGCAAATGGCTTTTTGCTAATTACCCCAGGAGTCTGAAAACGTATTCAGAAGGAGAGACTGAGGTTTCCTAACTGTGATGCAAGCGAAGAAACAACCATAAGCAGTGATTTAGAAATACCCTTCCTGGAGAACAAACTTGGTGGAGTCTCCTCTGCTGCTGGGCCAGACTGGCCAAAGGAAGCCAGAGCTTCTGGGACCATGGGAAGACATAGGAGTATGGGCAATCATCCCAATCGGAAGCTGGGATGATATTCAAATTTGGAGTGATTCCCTCAGCCGTGTTAGAAGTGCAGGGACTAAAGCACCCTCAAACCAGGTTGGGGAGGTCGGTGGAGGTGGTAGTAACGTGAGGAGGTAACATTCATCTTAGCTAAGCCAGCAGTGAAAACCTACCCCCAAGGTATGAGGAGTCAGGATGATGTGATTTATTCCATTTTCCCCACTCCTCAGGATTTTCCCTGAGATGCCGTGTTCCTGCCAGAAGCATCTCGGCGTCAAATCTTGGGGCTGCATATTCATCCAGGAGATGTGAATGGATTAATGAGTGAGGGAATGTAATTAATTTGATTATGCATAAATAAACTTGGGCTTTGGAAATGGAATTAGCACAGGATGTTTTAATCAAAGGAGAAGATGAATAGGCAGCCAGATAATGCCCAGGCACTGGTCACAATATCCACAATTTATAGCCTGTGTTGCCACATAGTCAATTTGGGTTTAATTTCATTCCATTGCTCAAGCTCTCTTTTATGGCACCTCTCTCTGATGGAAATTGTTTGATGAGAGACGCCTGTTTTTTTGGTGTTTAGAAACTGAAGGTTATGCTCCTTCAGGATATTCAAGATCACCGTCCTTCTTCTGCTGCCTTTGGGGTTATCTTTCATGGTGGCCAGAGGTGAACTTCTCTCCTGGCTCCTTCAGCATCTCCTGGGACCAGGGAGCTGCTCCTTCAGGTGATTTTCAATGTGGAAAGTGCAAAGGATGGGTTAGAAGAGCTCATAGCGATGGAGAGATAGAGTGGCCTTCAATCCCTGTGTTCAGCCCCTCTAGAGAAGGAATGGAGGTAAATGGATATGCCTTACCATAAGCATGAATATGAACTGAATGGGGATGGTGCATCCTATTCAGCTCGGGATTTGGATCCCTGCCTGGGGATTATGCACCTCCCAAGTGTATTTCTACTGGTCCTTCCAGTTCCAGCAGTGACATGTGATGTGGACAGGCAACAGCATAGCCCAAGGCAGGTGATTCTGGGTCCCACCCTTGTGCTCAGCCCAGTTAGCCTTTCCTGAATCCTAGGATCAATTGATAATTCAGGTTGGAAGAGAGCAAGAGGTCTTCTACTCCAACCTCTTGCTCCAATGAGCTTCAGCACAACTTCTCTGGGCAACTTGTACCAAGTCATGACCACCCACCTCATGAAATCACTTCTCCTTCTATCAAATTGGACCCTTTTTCATTTAGTCCTGGTTATCTCTTGAGACCGATGACACTGTGTCCGTTAGGGGAGCAAGGCAGTGGGGACAGAGTCTGCCCCAATTTCTGCTGTGGAACCAGCCTTGGCTGGTGATGGATGTCAGCCCTGGCTCTGACATCTTTCCCTGGGCAACGCCAGAAGATGTGGGCTCTCTTTTCCAGTCAGGGGCACATATCTCCATGTGGCCGCAGAGAACAAACCCTAAGAAGGCGTTGCCCAGTGCTTGGGCTTGTGGTGGGAGGTTGCTGGTCTGGAGATGACACCAACACACGTCTGGAGATGACCGATCTGCCTGAGACACCCCGTGCATGTTGGCTGCATGCTGGACTTACCTGTCCATGGGCTCTGGATTTTGGTGTGTGGGTCAGGCTGGGATGAGACTCGTTGCTGGAGAAAGCGTGTGTGTGGCTGTGACCAAGCAGCACTTGTGGTACTGCAATGGCAGTCTGTCATACGCGACGGCGGGGCTGCTAGAGGGGAAGAAGGATGGAGATGATTTGCAAGCCAAGAATGTGGAGGCAGTGCCTGCCAGGAGATGCCAGCTCCTGACTTCTCTCCCACTCCCTAAGCACTGTTGTACACACATTTTGCCCTCCCAGACTTTGTGTGTCACCTCACGGCTATGGACCCACATTTTCCGCGTGTGCATTGTTGCTGTACCCCTGGGCACAGTCCTCTCACAGGCACAGCTGACCCCACTCCATGCTCCCAAGCCCACATGGGCAGCTCCATGCCCCTGAGCCAACAAATGAGTCTAACTAATGAGTCCAGTCACAGGTGCAGAGGGTACCCTGCCTGCTGGGGGTGATTGGGAAGGTCTGGGTGTATTGGACAGCTTGTAGAAAAGATCATGGCAGGTTGGAGAGCTGCTTCAACCTCTTGAGATGGTCTTTAAGCACTGTATAACAACATCCTCCCTTCCTAGGTCTCAGTGGCACTTGCATGCACACACACACTGACCCACAAAGTTAAATTTGGTCCTGTGTCTTCTCCAGCAGCTTGGCAACTCATGTCTTCAAGGGAGGAAAATGTCGTCTTACTCTTTCTTTCCCTTCTGACCTTTCCTGCCCTGGTGCCTGAGCTCCCTGCAGAGAGAGGAAGTCAGGCTCGTGCATTTATGAGCTGTTCCATTTGTGACTGCAGATTTGCAAAAACAATAATAATAGAGAAAGACCACTTCCTTTCATGCCGTGGAACAAAAACAGCAAGTTTCAAACCATAAAATTTTATGAACAACGATAAAACGAAAATGTTGTCCCCACTATTGAGTTGTTTAAGAGGCTGCTATGGGATTTGCTCCCCTTGTCATTCGCACACTTCGCAACAGGACCATAAATTATGTGAAACAAGTGTAAGACT
>NW_009647760.1:1444403-1455962 GCF_000708025.1 Charadrius vociferus | reverse complement strand
AAAACAGCTCTGGCTTGTGCATACATTTATTTTACAGTGAATAAAGGGTCATTGTCAAAGCACAACACCACACTGTACAGGTTTGGCTGCTCTCCACCCTTTGCCTTTGGACCACTTACTCATGATGTTGATCCTGCAGGCGTTAAGTCCTTGCTCATCTCAGTTCACATCAAGGACTTCAGCAAGGGTGTCTTGAGAGCAGGAGGGGATGCTCTAAGCACCGGGCTAATCAGGTGTGATCTTTGTCTTCACCAACTGCAATTTTTTGGCAAAAAAAAAAAAAGAAAAATAATTTCATTAAAGAAAAAAAAGCCCAAAACCTTTCTTGACCAACCCTGCTGATAACTGTCTAATATTTTTCACCTTCTGAGCTGAAATTTCCAACGCTGCTCTTCGCCCGATAGAAATGCTCCAGAGACAGTTCAAAGAAAAATGATACTTTCAATACAATGACAATAAAATCAAATGTGTTTCCCCCTACTTCTCAAATTCATGCAAAAAATTGAGATTTTTTTTTTTTTTTTCTCTCAGAGAAGCTGTAGAGTAATACTGGATATTGGAAGCTGTTGTTCTGGGACATCAAAACATGGCACGGGATGAGCCTTACAGGGGAAGACTTAAATCAATAAGCTTTGAGCCTGGGAAAATAGGACGTTCATTGGAGATGTGTACAGCCAGCGCATGGGTTTTTTCCCCTTGCAATGTTTTGCATGTGAGGAGCGATCCTTTCATCTGGATTATTCCCTCATTAAAACTAAGGGCTGTCAGATTTGCTGCCAGGATCAGGGCTAGGCTTCCTAAAGTGCTCGCCTGGGTAGCTCTTCATTTGTGAGGGCTTTAAGGAAGGCTGCACTGAGATTTGTGACATTAGGGGAACAAACCCCATTTTTCACACAGATTTGAAGACCGTTTAGGAAGTCCTACCTCCCAATCTGCCTGACACAGAGTGAACCACAGCTCCTTTGTGTGAATAACTCCATATCCACAAGCTGGAAAAGCTTGAGGAGAAAATCCAGTCACTTTATCTCCATCCCTGCCCTTCAGACTTTATAAAGAATAGTCAGCCAACCTGGAGATTTTGCCATTAAAAAAGACATTCACATGAACACACTCGAAAATTTCTGAACTCCCTGAATCTCATTATTCTCGACACTCAAAGCTCTTGCAATTAATTTTTTCTTCAAACATCTCCTTTGCTTTCCAGCTGTTTTCTCTCATGATCTCAACTCCTCCCATACAACACAGCAGAGGGGAATTAGAAGAGGTCCCCCGACGGTGGTGTGAGCTCCCTGGGTCCCCTCCTGACCTGCTTCCTCACCCCATAAAAATGGTGAACCTGGAAGTGCTTTTTGTGCTGCTCTTTCTGCTTAGCTGCTGGGATGCTGTGGCCACCAGTGAAAGGGGCAGGTTGAGGCCACTTGAGCTGTTATATGAAGAAAGACGTTGGCAGAGCATTGCTGATGGATTCATAGTGAAAACCTGGGGTGCTGCTTCCACATCCCATCCTCTGATCCGTGCCTTTCATGCCTACCAAGAACCTGGATAATGACTCCCAGAGATAATTAACGTCTACGGGGAGACCTTATAGCCCCTTCCAGTATCGAAAGGGGCTACAGGAAAGCTGAGGAGGGACTCTTGATCAGGGAGGGGAGAGATAGGATGAGGGGGAATGGTTTTAAACTGAAAAGGGGGTGATTTCGATTGGATATTAGGAAGAAATTATTTTCTGTGAGAGTGGTGAGCCCCTGGCCCCAGTTGCCCAGAGAAGCTGTGGCTGCCCCATCCCTGGAGGTGTTCAAGGCCAGGTTGGATGGGGCTTTGAGCAACCTGGGCTGATGGGAGAGCTCCCTGCCCATGGCAGAGGGTTGGAACTACAAGATTTTCAAGGTCCCTTCCAACCCAAACCATTCTGTGACTCTATGATTCTATTACTAAATCCAAAATCCCCCAAGAGCAGAGAGTAGGACTCAGGAGTCCTGAACCACTCAACCCTGTTTCAAGTGATCATTTTCTTTACTTGCTGCTTTTCCCCAGATCTACAAAAGAAACACCCAGATATTGCCCTGCCCTGGGACCAGCTACTAAATGGCATGGTAGGGAGAGGACCCAGGAGTCTTGTCCCCATGCCCCATTGCTGCTGACAGCCCCCAAGCCTGTGGTCACTCTGTTCCCCCTGTGTTAAACTCTTTTTCAAGTAATCTGAGCAGTTGGCAGATTTTGTGTGTCTAATGGGCTGCGGACGGCACGGGTAGTTAACCGTTCGCAAACGGCTTGGTGATACCGATCGCATTATGATAGCCGGCAAGAGATTAAGGCTCCAATTAAAAAGAGACAGGGCAGTGACCAACCGTGAGCAGCCTGGGTTCCCAAAGAGCCAATTTCGGGACTGATTGAAACATTAATGGGGTGGGAGCAAGACAGGAGCTGAGGGGCCCCTGGGAGGTAGTGCATGTTCCTGTGATTGAGAGGGGTGTGTGTGGGGGGGTGTCGCCCCGCCAGGGCTGCTCGGGGCAGGATTTCATAGAATCACAGAATCGTAGAATGGTTTAGGTTGGAAAGGACCTTGAAGTTCATCAAGTTCCAACCCCCCTGCCATAGACAGGGACACCTCCCACCAGACCAGGTTGCCCAAGGCCACGTCCAGCCTGGCCTTGAACATCTCCAGGCATGGGGCCTCAACAACCTCTCTGGGCAACCTGTTCCAGTGCCTCACCACCCTCAGAGTGAAAATTTTCTTCCTAATATTTAGTCTAAACCTGTCCTCTTCCAGTTTAAAGCCATTCCCCCTCGGCCTATCTCTACATGCCCTAGTAAGAAG
This sequence comes from Charadrius vociferus, assembly GCF_000708025.1. Taxonomy (NCBI): domain Eukaryota; kingdom Metazoa; phylum Chordata; class Aves; order Charadriiformes; family Charadriidae; genus Charadrius; species Charadrius vociferus. The sequence continues at coordinate 1,453,144 of NW_009647760.1, read as the reverse complement.
TCCTTCCCCAGCAATCCTGTAGACCCTTTAGGGACTGGAAAGCTGCTATAAGATCTCCCTGGAGCCTTCTCTTCTCCAGGCTGAACAGTCCCAACTCTCTCAGCCTCTCCTCATAGGAGAGGTGCTCCAACCCTCGGGTCATCCTTGTGGCTCTGCTCTGGACACGCTCCAGCAGGTCCATGTCCTTCTTATGTTGGGGACTCCAGAGCTGGATGCAGTACTCCAGGTGGGGTCTCACGAGAGTGGAGTAGAGGGGCAGAATCAGCTCCTTTAACCTGCTGGCCACACTTCTTTTGATGCAGTTCAGGATATGGTTGGGTCTTTCCAAAAGGACTTGCTGGACAAAGGCGAGGAAGAAAAATTGCTGCAGTCATGCAGGGCACAGTCAATGCTTTGGTTATAGCAGATCCCTGCAGAGCCAGGATGGCTCTTGGACCTGTGGAGTAAGGGGTCAGCTGTGTTGGGCATGAGCTGCTGCTCCAGGATCTCAGCTCTTTCTTGAAAAACCACCTCTCTCATTCCCTCAGCATCAGTACCTGCTTTATGGTGCTCTCCCCTCTCCCTCCAATCCTTTTTCCCCCCCATCTCCCTTTCTACCAGCAGGAACTGCCCAGTCTCGTCTTGGCTGTTCAACACCAGGCAACAAAATGCAATGACCTGCATTGCAAGGAAGCCTCAAGCTGCTTTTTTTTTTGGTAATGGATGAGACAGTGAAAGAGGAGCTTCTGGCTGAGCCTTCCCTGGAAAAAACTATTTATCCAGTGGGGAAGTTGGGAAGAGGAAACTGTGTGTGTTTGCAGAGATGTTGGAATAAAGAGCAGCACTGGCAAGCTCACAAGGAGATTAATAATTCTTTATTAGGACCAGGGGTCATACAATGCACGGTAAATAATAGATGGGAGAAAACAGACCTATGGGTATTTAGCTCTCAAGTGGTTGTAGCCCAGGCTCTGCACTCAGGAAAGGAGCAGCCTTGTGAAAAAAAAAGAAAAAAAAAAAAGGCCACGATCTGGTCTTGAACCAGCACAACCGTGTGCACAGGCAAAGGCAGGGACTGAGGCTGAGCAGGCAGCTTGGGAAGCTGCATCTCACATGCCTGTGCTCTTCGGTTTTGGAAAGGTCCCTAAGCACACATGGAAACTCAGCCAGTTAGCACCACCCTGACCTTTTCTGGGTGTATTCGCCAGGGGTTAGGTAGCTTGCCACCCTGCACAGAGAATTTAATAGTATGGACGTGGCCTCTTCTGTGCCGACTGGTCTCAGTGGAGGCTTTAGCACAGATATATAACCCTTAAATCCTAACTTGTGATGCCTGACCTTGTAGCCTTCATCCCTTTTGTTCTGCACCTTGGGGATGCGCATTGTTTCCAAAGTCTTTAGAAGAAGCTGGAAAACTCCCTAGGCATTATACTGACACGCGCTAACTTTCCCCAAAGAGCTGTCGCTTCTTGGTTCCCCTCAACCACAGCTGGGGAGCAGCGGAGAGCAGAAGGTGGCTGCCATCTTCACAGTGGACCAGAACCAAGCTTTGCCAGTATTTCTCAGGTATTTACTGACTGGAGAGGACTGGGAGAAATGGGACTCCTGGATTCCTCATTGGCTTTGGAGAAGGGTATACGAAGCAAGTTTGCACTGTTCTCCTTGTCTTTATCACAGATGTAAATAATCATGCTCCATCTCCTTCACCATCACTCCTTGTCCAGAATGCTCACCTACATCCTTACCAGGTGCCAATCTTCTCCCCATCTGCGCAATTTCCACCTCTCTCTCTAACTTCTCTTCCCAACATTCCTCCCCATATTGCTGAGCACTTATACAGCCAACATTTCCACCGGGGTACGGGCTCCCTTCTGAGAGCAGACTATCACCCTGGGAACATGATCCTGTTCGATAACTATTGACTGATAAACCAACAATGCATTTCAGTGCAAACCTGTCGATTGGTGGGATTGATTTATCTGCACCTCTTTCTCCAAAGGGCCGACTCCTCTGACAGGCTCCTGATTTACAGTTAGGGATGGGAGGGCCAGGACAGTCAGGCTACTGCTCTCCATCAGTCATGGATTCAGCTGCTGAGGCTCTTTGCTTTTCAGAGAGGGACGGCAGCAGTGTTTGCAGCTGGAGTGAATCCAGGGGGGGAGATGGGCTCAGAGATGCGCATCTTCGGTTAGGTTTCTGGTAGCCTTGGATTAGTTTTCTTCATCTTCTGGCTAGTGATGAGAGCTAGAGCATCCAAACAAGATGCGTTTCCGGAGAGATACTCACCCATCTTGATGGTAGCCTTGGGTTTCCACCACTTACTGGACATGTCATCCCTGGAGGGTGAAGAATGGCTGCTATTCCTGGTGATGGGAGCTGCCCTGCTCTCCTTGCAGCAATGGTGGTGAGGACAGATATCCCAACTCTCTGGGTTTGACAGGGTGGGAAACCCCAAGGTCTCTCCCTAGCCCAGGATGGGACAAATCATCATGAGAATCATGGAATCATAGAATCATAGAATTGTTGAGATTGGAAGGGACTTTAAGATCATCGAGTCCAACCATTAACTTACCCCAACAAAACTACTTCTAAACCATGTCCCCAAGTAACACATCAACCCTTTTTTTAAACACCTCCAGGGATGGTGGATCCACCACCTCCCTGGGCAGCCTCTTCCAGTGTTTAATAACCCTTTCAATGAAAAAAATTTTCCTGATATCCAATCTAAACCTCCCCTGACATAACTTGAACCCATTTCCTCTCGTCCTATCACTTGTCACTAGGGAGAAGAGGTCAGCCCTCACCTCTCTACAACCTCCTTTCAGGCAGTTGTAGAGAGTGATAAGGTCTCCCCTCAGCCTCCTCCAGCCTAAACAACTCCAGTTCCCTCAGTAGTTTCTCATAAGACTTGTCCTCCAAACCCCTCACCAGCTCAAGAATGTCATGTTTTGGAGGTTGTCTGTCCCTTGGTATCTCATGGGAGAACTTCTGTGGTCTCCAGTTTTATCTCTGAAGATGCTTCACATTCTTCTCCTGGAGGGTGACCAGCTCTGGGAATTTTGGTTGTAAATTACTTTTACAAGAGATTTACATTGTAAAATGATGGATTGAATGATCGTAGATGCCCCACCCCTGGGACATTCCAGGTCAGGTTGGACAGGGCTCTGAGCAACCTGATCTAGTTGAAGATGTCTCTGCTCATTGCAAGAGGTTGGACTAGATAGTTTTTAAAGGTCCCTTCCAACCCAAACTATGCTATGATTCTATGGAGCCACAGTAGTTTACAACTCCTGTTCACTTTAAGGGCTCCCCATAGTTCCCACCTTCGAATGTTATCGGCTTTCTTGACCTTCTCACCTCATTGCCTTGGAGAACACAAAGGTGAGCCCTGAGCATTCGGAATCAGTCCCAGATATTCACAGATATCGGATGTCTGTCCAGGACTTGGTAACCCTTATGCAACCATGATGAGGCTGGGAATCATGACCATCCCTCTGGGGCTGTAACTGCCATCCAGTCCATCCTCTCCACTTCCCTGTGCATCCACCTCCCATGTCTGGGGGCTCCTGACCCCTGGGAGATTTGAAGTATGCATACGGTGTAGTTGCCATGTGCTTCACAGCAGGAGGTCTCCATTTGCTGTCTGAGTGCCTCTGCACATGGTCAGTCACTTGGACTCAGTGCTCCTCTGACGATTCAGCTGCAGCATTGCTTAGGTTGCTGCTGGGTTTCATCAGAGTCATACTTTTTGTAGGGGACGGGACTGTGCACAGATCCTTATCCTGATGGGCTTTTCAGAGTGGAGAACAGCAGGCAGCTTTTGCCAGCTGCATGGGCAGACAGACATACTTGAAGAGGAGGAAGCCTTGTTTCAGCGACTGCTAGGATGGAACTACTTTCCATGCTGGAGCCTGGATTCCCTGTAGCCAGGCAAAAGATTAGGTTGGGGAGTGGAAAACATGGCACTGACATAGAGTCTGGGGGAAATTTGTGTGTGACATAGCTCAAGATTATACCCAGGGCGAGACACGAGGAACGCCTGTTTTTATCACAACTACTACAGGGCAAATGCTTCTTCAAAGGTCTCATGGTAGACTTATATTTTGGGATTCTTCTTGACCACGGTTACTTGGGTCAAATGGACTCTGTTCCTCCTCAGGGGAACATTTTTTCTTTAAGAGTGAGGTAGGCTGTGTAGTGTCCATCAATTTTGAGTTATGGATCTTGTGGACTGTGACCAACCAAATGGGGTGACTCCAACTGACCTGCTGTCTTTGCCCAAGAGCTACTTTTGCCATCCCTTTTCTGTGAAAAGAGGGTCAGAATGTCTTCTGTGCACCCATGATCCAGTGATCAGTGGTACAAGTCAGCAGGGATATCACCATGTTGACTCCAAAAGCAGACTTGCTCTGTGCCATGAAACTTCTCCCTTCCTGCTATAAAACCATTTCAACCTGACTGTGATACCTTCCCCTTTTGAAGGCAGCTGATGAAAGTATCCTATAAGGCAGTCTTTTTAGCATTCAAAGGAAGACCTGAGGCATGGGAAGTGACTTTAAGTTCATGCAGGGAGTTTGTGACAAAGATAAGTGCCTGAATTGCAGAACCGAATGGTTTCAAATACCCTCTGTTGTTTTGTCGTGGTTTGGGATGGACTGGCCACTGAAACAAAAGACAGATGGTCTCCCCCACTTCTGTCTCCAAGGAAAGGTGGGAGACAGAGAAAGAGACTTATGAGTTTAGAAGAAAACTAAACTACTTTAATGAAAATATTAATAAAATAATAAAAAGAAAATAATGAAATATATACAAAAACATATCAAGCTCCTAGGAAGATGATCGTTTCACTGGGAGGCAGTGGGCAAGTCCCAGACTGGATTAAGTGACGGACGGGAACTGAATTCTGGATCTGGATTCAGGAAGTCATGGATCAGGACCAAACTCAGATGAACAGAGAGAGTCCTCCTCGGACTCCGGCCATTGAAGAAAGAGCACTGACCCTTTGATCCCTCAGCTTTTATACTGAGCATGAGGCAGATGGGATGGAATACCCTGTTGGTCAGTTTTGGGCCACCTGTCCTGTCCATTTCTCCCCGCAGGTGGGACCCCTCTATGCTTTTCCGCTGCTGACCCTCCAATGGGGCAAATTACAAAGTTAGTTGACCTCGGTTGTTATAGCAATAAGTCTAAGCAAGACCCTCTCTGCATGCCATACCTTGACATAAATTAGAAACAATCAGTGCTATCAGTCTTTGGAAGTGCACTACAGTCTTAAAAATACACCATTAATTTTAGAGAGTTCAGTTAGTTAGAAGAGGCTTCGCTGCAGAGTAAAATTACTGAATAGAAAATAGGTTCTGTTTTACCTCAAACCAGGACACGTTTCTTTCTGACCAATGCTCTCCTCAATGCTAATTGTCAGGGTTTGGGATTAAAAGGGCAGGAATTGCATCTCCTCTGTTGTCTTAGAGGACAGAGCGTTTTGGATTCAATGTGCAGTTATCTCTTTGCACCTCCCAGTCTGACAAACAATCACTCAAGCGTTACCAACCTTCTCTTCAAGTAGCTTTCCCCGATTTAGGATACGGTGAAGCACAGACAGATCAGGTGATTTACAGCAGGGGCACAGCCAAGAGAAGAATTTGGGGTTCCCAGGGTGGTGTGCTTGGGTACAACAGACCTGCCTTCCTTCCTTCAGTCATCTGCACTGTCTAGTCTGTCAAAGCTCCTTAATGATCCCACCACGGGTTTGATCCCTTCGTGCTCTGTATCACAAGATACATGCACTTCACCTTCCTCTCCAGTTAGCACCAGTCCTGGTGTTGTGAAACCAGCTGTCTCCGAAGAAAATAAACAGTCTCACTGTCTTGCTACTAGATATGAACACAGAGGAGCATATTCCTGTGTTTCAGGACAGAGACATTCAGACTCAGATACCTGTTCACACACCATACGTGCTTATCAGACTGGCTGACAAGGGAATGCAATCCCATCTTAGGAACTGCTCCAGGATTTTCCACGAGCAGGTGATGCTACGGTGTTAAATACCCACAATGCTAGGTAAGTGAATTGCAAGTCTTTCAAAGTTGCATAGGATTAACTTTGAACTAAATCCCTAAAAAACCACATGGCTGGTGACATTTCAGTTGATCCCTGGTCTCCAGGCAGGGCACGCTAAAGTTTCTGCTCCGAAGCTCCATGCTCGCTTGGTCACGGTGGTGGCTGAACAGCTGGGGAGATTTCTACTCAGCATCATCTTTATCAAGAATGGTTTGTCTTTTGAGCCAAACCACCATTCCTGCCTCCCTTAGAAACTTCTCTTTAAACTCTTACAGCCGAGAAATACTCATATTGCCTGTCCTCTCCAAGCAGGGATTGTCTGGCCTTTTCCTTTGCTTCTGGTCTCATGTAACAGCAGAAGGTACAGGAACCACTGAAGCAGGTACATATGGAGTAACCTGACCATCAGATGGGGTTGCAAAGGTTCAGGTACACATTAGGAAACCATGATTCAGTGCCTGGCTGGGCGTACTGAATTATCCTGTCATAAAGGGATCCCGATCCTCTGACTGGTTCGTCAGCTGGTGTAATGTAGTTACATGATCATGACTACCACCTGAGAAGCACCTGGCCCAGAGCTATTGAGGGCAGAATGGGCCCATCAAGAAATCACTTGGTTGACAGCCCAGCATCCAGAGACAGTTTGAAGTAGTACGCACCTTTCAGAAAGCATTCAGCTTTAATTTGAAGATATACCAGTGATCTGCTCTTCCACTGCTTTAGGAAATAGGTTCTGATGGTTAACTACCCCATCAAGAAAGAGAATCTTCCTTTTGTTCTATGTAAACTTATACACATGTATAGGAATTATATATGCATATATATTCATAAAAATACATGTAAATCATTATTTATTTATTTAAGTCTTCAGCCTTTGGAGACTATTTTAAATTTTTATATTTGTTCCTCATCCTTATCCACAGATTGAACACGACAAGTTTTATTTCTCTTCTCACACGGATTCTGCATAGGAGCAAGTGATCTCATAACTGATGTGAATGATAGATTCCAAACTTTGATGTCTTTTTTTTTTTTTTAATGGTGAGCGATATTTGCCAGTTTCTTTTGAAATGAAAGTTAAGGGCTGTTCTGAGCTACTGCACCGAATGAAGCTCAGGTGTGGATGGCTGTGTTTCATCATTGGCCATGGGAAGTTGCACTTTTTTTAGCCCCTGCCTACTTTGGCCATTATGTCCTCCAAAATCTATACTCTTCACTGGGATCATAGAATCATAGAATGGTTTAGGTTGGAAAGGACCTTGAAGATCATCGAGTTCCACCTCCCCTGCCATGGGCAGGGACACCTCCCACTAGAGCAGGTTGCCCAAGGCCACGTCCAGCCTGGCCTTCAACACCTCCAGGCATGGGGCCTCAACAACCTCTCTGGGCAACCTGTTCCAGTGCCTCACTGCCCTCAGAGTGAAAAATTCCTTCCTAATATTTAATCTAAATCTCCCCTCTTCCGGTTTGAAGCCATTCCCCCTCGTCCTATCACTTAATGTCCTTGCAAAATCATGGAATCATAGAATCATAGAATGGTTTAGGTTGGAAAGGACCTTGAAGATCATCGAGTTCCAACTCCCCTGCCATGGGCAGGGACACCTCCCACTAGAGCAGGTTGCCCAAGGCCACGTCCAGCCTGGCCTTCAACACCTCCAGGCATGGGGCCTCAACAACCTCTCTGGGCAACCTGTTCCAGTGCCTCACCACCCTTAAAGTGAAAAACTTCTTCCTAATGTTTAATCTAAACCTGCCCTCTTCCAGTTTAAAGCCATTCCCCCTCGTCCTATCTCTACATGCCCTAGTAAGAAGTCCTTCCCCAGCTCTCCTGTAGCCCCCCTTTAGGCACTGGAAGGCAGCAATAAGATCTCTCCGGAGCCTTGTCTTCTCCAGGCTGAACAGCCCCAGCTCTCTCAGCCTCTCCTCATAGCAGAGGTGCTCCAGCCCTCGGATCATCCTCGTGGCTCTGCTCTGGACACGCTCCAGCAGGTCCATGTCTTTCTTATGTTGAAGACTCCAGAGCTGGATGTAGTACTCCAGGTGGGGTCTCACAAGAGTGGAGTAGAGGGGCAGAATCACCTCCCTTGATCTGCTGGCCACACTTCTTTTGATGCAGCCCAGGATCGGGTTGGCTTTCTGGTCTGCAATTGCACATTGCTGACTCATGCTGAGCTTCTGGTCAATCAGCACACCCAGGTCCTTCTCCTCAGGGCTGCTCTCCAGTCATTCCCTGCCGAGTCCGTATTTGTGCTTGGGATTGCCCCGACCCAGATGTAGGACCTTGCACTTGGCATTGTTGAACTGCATGAGGGTGGCTTGGGCCCACCTCTCCAGCCTGTCCAGGTCCTTCTGGATGGCATCCCTCCCTGCCAGCATGTCTACCTTGCCAAACAGCTTGGTATCATCAGTGAACTTGCTGAGGGTGCACTCGACTCCACTGTCCATGTCCGTGACAAAGATGTTGAATAGTACAGATCCCAGTACTGACCCCCGAGGAATACCACTCATCACTGCTCTCCACTTGGACATTGAGCCATTTACCGCAACTCTTTGAGTGCAACTGTCCAGCCAGTTCTTTATCTTTATCTTTTATTGTTTTGGTCACATCTGTATCATGTTAAATGCTGTACAAGGGTTACAACAAAACATTCTACTTTTCCCAGGTTATTGAGAGTTGTTCCACTTCCTTATTGGAATTAACT